>NC_063240.1:615000-922500 GCF_020740725.1 Corvus hawaiiensis | reverse complement strand
GCAGGGGCTCATGGCATCAAGGAGACAATTGTGACAGTACAGAACCTCCTAGAAACAAGGCTCCATGGTGACACCGTGGGGAATCATGGAACCACATGGAAATGTGTTCCTCATGAGACACAGCAGGGCCTTGTTGGAACCAAAGACACCTCTGCAAAAAGCAGGGTAGCTCACAGAACCAAGGAGTCCATTGTTACAATAGAAAACCTATGGAAGCAAGGGCCCATTGTGACACAATGGGGCCTCATGGAATCAAGGAGACCATGGTGACACAGGTGATGCACATGAAGCCAAGGAGCCATTGTGACCCAGTGGGGCCTCATGGAATCAAGGAGACCATGGTGACACAGGTGATGCACATGAAGCCAAGGAGCCATTGTGACCCAGTGGGGCCTCATGGAATCAAGGAGACCATGGTGACACAGGTGATGCACATGAAGCCAAGGAGCCATTGTGACACAGCGGGGCTTCTTCCCTTCAGCTCTGCAGCTGGCTGTCCCACACCGAGGCACCATGTGCCAAGTGCTCTCCTCAGGGCTCTGCCTGCACACAGGCCCAGAGAAGTTTTCTTGTTTGTAAGGAAAGAATGGAAAAGCCTGAATAGCTTTCCTAAACAACAAACCCCACATGCTCAGTCCAGGCTGCCTGCAATGATGTCCCCTTTCTACAAGGGACACTGTGAGCAGGAATGATCTCTGAGAGCAGAATTCTCGCAGTCTTTCCACGGAATTCTCTGTCCCTGTCCTTTGCCTGGCTCTCTGTTGCAGATGGAAGCTGCTGGTGCCATTCTCAGCTTGAAGCCCTCGTTTGATGCAAGCAGATGCTCCCAGGTGTGTTCAGCAGCTGTTGCTCAGTGTTGATGCCAAGCTTTTGTGTTCCTCATGGAAGCAAGGAGCCATTGTGATACTGCAGGGGCTCATGGCATCAAGGAGACAATTGTGACAGTACAGAACCTCCTAGAAACAAGGCTCCATGGTGACACCGTGGGGAATCATGGAACCACATGGAAATGTGTTCCTGATGAGACACAGCAGGGCCTTGTTGGAACCAAAGACACCTTTGCAAAAAGCAGGGTAGCTCACAGAACCAAGGAGTCCATTGTTACAATCGAAAACCTATGGAAGCAAGGGGCCATTGTGACCCAGTGGGGCCTCATGGAATCAAGGAGACCATAGTGACACAGGTGATGCACATGAAGCCAAGGAGCCATTGTGACCCAGTGGGGCCTCATGGAATCAAGGAGACCATGGTGACACAGGTGATTCACATAAAGCCAAGGAGCCATTGTGACCCAGTGGGGCCTCATGGAATCAAGAACAGGTGATGCACATGAAGTCAAGGAGCCATTGTGACCCAGTGGGGTCTCATGGAATCAAGGAGACCATGGTGACACAGGTGATGCACATGAAGCCAAGGAGCCATTGTGACACAGCGGGGCTTCTTCCCTTCAGCTCTGCAGCTGGCTGTCCCAGCCCACAGCACCATGTGCCAAGTGCTCTCCTCAGGGCTCTGCCTGCACACAGGCCCAGAGAAGTTTTCCTGTTTGTAAGGAAAGAATGAAAAAGCCTGAGCAGGTTCCCCTGACAACCAAACCCACATGCTCAGTCCAGGCTGCCTGCAATGATGTCCCCTTTCTACAAGGGATACTGTGAGCAGGAATGATCTCTGGGAGCAGAATTCTCGCAGTCTTTCCACGGAATTCTCTGTCCCTGTCCTTTGCCTGGCTCTCTGTTGCAGATGGAAGCTGCTGCTGCCATTCTCAGCTTGAAGCCCTCGTTTGATGCAAGCAGATGCTCCCAGGTGTGTTCAGCAGCTGTTGCTCAGTGTTGATGCAAAGCTTTTGTGTTCCTCATGTAATCAAGGAGCCATGGTGACACAGGTGATGCACATGAAGCCAAGGAGCCATTGTGACCCAGTGGGGCCTCATGGAATCAAGGAGACCATGGTGACACAGGTGATGCACATGAAGCCAAGGAGCCATTGTGACACAGCGGGGCTTCTTCCCTTCAGCTCTGCAGCTGGCTGTCCCACACCGAGGCACCATGTGCCAAGTGCTCTCCTCAGGGCTCTGCCTGCACACAGGCCCAGAGAAGTTTTCCTGTTTGTAAGGAAAGAATGAAAAAGCCTGAGCAGGTTCCCCTGACAACCAAACCCACATGCTCAGTCCAGGCTGCCTGCAATGATGTCCCCTTTCTACAAGGGATACTCTGAGCAGGAATGATCTCTGGGAGCAGAATTCTCGCAGTCTTTCCACGGAATTCTCTGTCCCTGTCCTTTGCCTGGCTCTCTGTTGCAGATGGAAGCTGCTGCTGCCATTCTCAGCTTGAAGCCCTCGTTTGATGCAAGCAGATGCTCCCAGGTGTGTTCAGCAGCTGTTGCTCAGTGTTGATGCAAAGCTTTTGTGTTCCTCATGGAAACAAGGAGCCATTGTGACACTGCAGGGGCTCATGGCATCAAGGAGACAATTGTGACAGTACAGAACCTCCTAGAAACAAGGCTCCATGGTGACACCGTGGGGAATCATGGAACCACATGGAAATGTGTTCCTGATGAGACACAGCAGGGCCTTGTTGGAACCAAAGACACCTCTGCAAAAAGCAGGGTAGCTCACAGAACCAAGGAGTCCATTGTTACAATAGAAAACCTATGGAAGCAAGGAGCCATTGTGACATAGTGGGGCCACAGGGAAGCCAAGGAGCCATTGTGACACAGTGGGGCCTCATGGAATCAAGGAGACCATGGTGACACAGGTGATGCACATGAAGCCAAGGAGCCATTGTGACCCAGTGGGGCCTCATGGAATCAAGGAGACCATGGTGACACAGGTGATGCACATGAAGCCAAGGAGCCATTGTGACCCAGCGGGGCCTCATGGAATCAAGGAAACCATGGTGACACAGGTGATGCACATGAAGCCAAGGAGCCATTGTGACCCAGTGTTGCCTCATGGAATCAAGGAGACCATGGTGACACAGGTGATGCACATGAAGCCAAGGAGCCATTGTGATACAGCGGGGCTTCTTCCCTTCAGCTCTGCAGCTGGCTGTCCCACACCGAGGCACCATGTGCCAAGTGCTCTTCTCTGGGATCTGCCTGCACACAGGCCCAGAGAAGTTTTCCTGTTTGTAAGGAAAGAATGAAAAAGCCTGAGCAGGTTCCCCAGACAACCAACCCCACATGCTGAATCCAGGCTGCCTGCAATGATGTCCCCTTTCTACAAGGGATACTGTGAGCAGGAATGATCTCTGGGAGCAGAATTCTCGCAGTCTTTCCAGTGAATTCTCTGTCCCTGTCCTTTGCCTGGCTCTCTGTTGCAGATGGAAGCTGCTGCTGCCATTCTCAGCTTGAAGCCCTCTTTTGATGCAAGCAGATGCTCCCAGGTGTGTTCAGCAGCTATTGCTCAGTGTTGATGCAAAGCTTTTGTGTTCCTCATGGAAACAAGGAGCCATTGTGACACTGCAGGGGCTCATGGCATCAAGGAGACAATTGTGACAGTACAGAACCTCCTAGAAACAAGGCTCCATGGTGACACCGTGGGGAATCATGGAACCACATGGAAATGTGTTCCTCATGAGACACAGCAGGGCCTTGTTGGAACCAAAGACACCTCTGCAAAAAGCAGGGTAGCTCACAGAACCAAGGAGTCCATTGTTACAACAGAAAACCTATGGAAGCAAGGAGCCATTGTGACATAGTGGGGCCACAGGGAAGCCAAGGAGCCATTGTGACCCAGTGGGGCCTCATGGAATCAAGGAGACCATGGTGACACAGGTGATGCACATGAAGCCAGGGAGCCAATGTCAGCCAGTGGGGCCTCATGGAATCAAGGAGACCATGGTGACACAGGTGATGCACATGAAGCCAAGGAGCCATTGTGACCCAGTGGGGCCTCATGGAATCAAGGAGACCATGGTGACACAGGTGATGCACATGAAGCCAAGGAGCCATTGTGACCCAGTGGGGCCTCATGGAATCAAGGAGACCATGGTGACACAGGTGATGCACATGAAGCCAAGGAGCCATTGTGACACAGCGGGGCTTCTTCCCTTCAGCTCTGCAGCTGGCTGTCCCACACCGAGGCACCATGTGCCAAGTGCTCTCCTCAGGGCTCTGCCTGCACACAGGCCCAGAGAAGTTTTCCTGTTTGTAAGGAAAGAATGGAAAAGCCTGAGCAGCTTTCCTAAACAAGAAACCCTACATGCTGAGTCCAGGCTGCCTGCAATGATGTCCCCTTTCTACAAGGGACACTGTGAGCAGGAATGATGTCTGGGAGCAGAATTCTCGCAGTCTTTCCACTGAATTCTCTGTCCCTGTCCTTTCCCTGGCTCTCTGTTGCAGATGGAAGCTGCTGCTGCCATTCTCAGCTTGAAGCCCTCTTTTGATGCAAGCAGATGCTCCCAGGTGTGTTCAGCAGCTGTTGCTCAGTGTTGATGCAAAGCTTTTGTGTTCCTCATGGAAACAAGGAGCCATTGTGACACTGCAGGGGCTCATGGCATCAAGGAGACAATTGTGACAGTACAGAACCTCCTAGAAACAAGGCTCCATGGTGACACCGTGGGGAATCATGGAAACACATGGAAATGTGTTCCTGATGAGACACAGCAGGGCCTTGTTGGAACCAAAGACACCTCTGCAAAAAGCAGGGTAGCTCACAGAACCAAGGAGTCCATTGTTACAATAGAAAACCTATGGAAGCAAGGGGCCATTGTGACACAGTGGGGCCACATGGAATCAAGGAGACCATGGTGACACAGGTGATGCACATGAAGCCAAGGAGCCATTGTGACCCAGTGGGGCCTCATGGAATCAAGGAGACCATGGTGACACAGGTGATGCACATGAAGCCAAGGAGCCATTGTGACCCAGTGGGGCCTCATGGAATCAAGGAGACCATGGTGACACAGGTGATGCACATGAAGCCAAGGAGCCATTGTGACCCAGTGGGGCCTCATGGAATCAAGGAGACCATGGTGACACAGGTGATGCACATGAAGCCAAGGAGCCATTGTGACACAGCGGGGCTTCTTCCCTTCAGCTCTGCAGCTGGCTGTCCCAGCCCACAGCACCATGTGCCAAGTGCTCTCCTCAGGGCTCTGCCTGCACACAGGCCCAGAGAAGTCTTCCTGTTTGTAAGGAAAGAATGAAAAAGCCTGAGCAGGTTCCCCTGACAACCAAACCCACATGCTCAGTCCAGGCTGCCTGCAATGATGTCCCCTTTCTACAAGGGATACTGTGAGCAGGAATGATCTCTGGGAGCAGAATTCTCGCAGTCTTTCCACGGAATTCTCTGTCCCTGTCCTTTGCCTGGCTCTCTGTTGCAGATGGAAGCTGCTGCTGCCATTCTCAGCTTGAAGCCCTCGTTTGATGCAAGCAGATGCTCCCAGGTGTGTTCAGCAGCTGTTGCTCAGTGTTGATGCCAAGCTTTTGTGTTCCTCATGGAAGCAAGGAGCCATTGTGACACTGCAGGGGCTCATGGCATCAAGGAGACAATTGTGACAGTACAGAACCTCCTAGAAACAAGGCTCCATGGTGACACCGTGGGGAATCATGGAAACACATGGAAATGTGTTCCTGATGAGACACAGCAGGGCCTTGCTGGAACCAAAGACACCTCTGCAAAAAGCAGGGTAGCTCACAGAACCAAGGAGTCCATTGTTACAATAGAAAACCTATGGAAGCAAGGGGCCATTGTGACACAGTGGGGCCACATGGAAGCCAAGGAGCCATTGTGACACAGTGGGGCCTCATGGAATCAAGGACAGGTGATGCACATGAAGCCAAGGAGCCATTGTGACCCAGTGGGGCCTCATGGAATCAAGGAGACCATGGTGACACAGGTGATGCACATGAAGCCAAGGAGCCATTGTGACCCAGTGGGGCCTCATGGAATCAAGGAGACCATGGTGACACAGGTGATGCACATGAAGCCAAGGAGCCATTGTGACACAGTGGGGCCTCATGGAATCAAGGAGACCATGGTGACACAGGTGATGCACATGAAGCCAAGGAGCCATTGTGACCCAGTGGGGCCTCATGGAATCAAGGAGACCATGGTGACACAGGTGATGCACATGCAGCCAAGGAGCCATTGTGACCCAGTGGGGCCTCATGGAATCAAGGAGACCATTGTGACACAGGTGATGCACATGAAGCCAAGGAGCCATTGTGACACAGCGGGGCTTCTTCCCTTCAGCTCTGCAGCTGGCTGTCCCACACCGAGGCACCATGTGCCAAGTGCTCTCCTCAGGACTCTGCCTGCACACAGGCCCAGAGAAGTTTTCCTGTTTGTAAGGAAAGAATGGAAAAGCCTGAGCAGGTTCCCCTGACAACCAACCCCACATGCTCAGTCCAGGCTGCCTACAATGATGTCCCCTTTCTACAAGGGACACTGTGAGCAGGAATGATCTCTGGGAGCAGAATTCTCACAGTCTTTCCACGGAATTCTCTGTCCCTGTCCTTTGCCTGGCTCTCTGTTGCAGATGGAAGCTGCTGCTGCCATTCTCAGCTTGAAGCCCTCTTTTGATGCAAGCAGGTGCTCCCAGGTGTGTTCAGCAGCTGTTGCTCAGTGTTGATGCAAAGCTTTTGTGTTCCTCATGGAAGCAAGGAGCCATTGTGACACTGCAGGGGCTCATGGCATCAAGGAGACAATTGTGACACTACAGAACCTCCTAGAAACAAGGCTCCATGGTGACACCGTGGGGAATCATGGAACCACATGGAAATGTGTTCCTGATGAGACACAGCAGGGCCTTGTTGGAACCAAAGACACCTCTGCAAAAAGCAGGGTAGCTCACAGAACCAACAAGTCCACTGTTACAATCGAAAACCTATGGAAGCAAGGGGCCATTGTGACACAGTGGGGCCACATGGAATCAAGGAGACCATGGTGACACAGGTGATGCACATGAAGCCAAGGAGCCATTGTGACACAGTGGGGCCTCATGGAATCAAGGAGACCATGGTGACACAGGTGATGCACATGAAGCCAAGGAGCCATTGTGACCCAGTGGGGCCTCATGGAATCAAGGAGACCATGGTGACACAGGTGATGCACATGAAGCCAAGGAGCCATTGTGACCCAGTGGGGCCTCATGGAATCAAGGAGACCATGGTGACACAGGTGATGCACATGAAGCCAAGGAGCCATTGTGACCCAGTGGGGCCTCATGGAATCAAGGAGACCATGGTGACACAGGTGATGCACATGAAGCCAAGGAGCCATTGTGACACAGCGGGGCTTCTTCCCTTCAGCTCTGCAGCTGGCTGTCCCACACCGAGGCACCATGTGCCAAGTGCTCTCCTCAGGGCTCTGCCTGCACACAGGCCCAGAGAAGTTTTCCTGTTTGTAAGGAAAGAATGAAAAAGCCTGAGCAGGTTCCCCTGACAACCAAACCCACATGCTCAGTCCAGGCTGCCTGCAATGATGTCCCCTTTCTACAAGGGATACTGTGAGCAGGAATGATCTCTGGGAGCAGAATTCTCGCAGTCTTTCCACTGAATTCTCTGTCCCTGTCCTTTGCCTGGCTCTCTGTTGCAGATGGAAGCTGCTGCTGCCATTCTCAGCTTGAAGCCCTCGTTTGATGCAAGCAGATGCTCCCAGGTGTGTTCAGCAGCTGTTGCTCAGTGTTGATGCAAAGCTTTTGTGTTCCTCATGGAAGCAAGGAGCCATTGTGACACTGCAGGGGCTCATGGCATCAAGGAGACAATTGTGACAGTACAGAACCTCCTAGAAACAAGGCTCCATGGTGACACCGTGGGGAATCATGGAAACACATGGAAATGTGTTCCTGATGAGACACAGCAGGGCCTTGTTGGAACCAAAGACACCTCTGCAAAAAGCAGGGTAGCTCACAGAACCAAGGAGTCCATTGTTACAATAGAAAACCTATGGAAGCAAGGGGCCATTGTGACACAGTGGGGCCACATGGAAGCCACGGAGCCATTGTGACCCAGTGGGGCCTCATGGAATCAAGGAGACCATGGTGACACAGGTGATGCACATGAAGCCAAGGAGCCATTGTGACCCAGTGGGGCCTCATGGAATCAAGGAGACCATGGTGACACAGGTGATGCACATGAAGCCAAGTAGCCATTGTGACCCAGTGGGGCCTCATGGAATCAAGGAGACCATGGTGACACAGGTGATGCACATGAAGCCAAGGAGCCATTGTGACCCAGTGGGGCCTCATGGAATCAAGGAGACCATGGTGACACAGGTGATGCACATGAAGCCAAGGAGCCATTGTGACCCAGTGGGGCCTCATGGAATCAAGGAGACCATGGTGACACAGGTGATGCACATGAAGCCAAGGAGCCATTGTGACCCAGTGGGGCCTCATGGAATCAAGGAGACCATGGTGACACAGGTGATGCACATGAAGCCAAGGAGCCATTGTGACCCAGTGGGGTCTCATGGAATCAAGGAGACCATGGTGACACAGGTGATGCACATGAAGCCAAGGAGCCATTGTGACACAGTGGGGCCTCATGGAATCAAGGAGACCATGGTGACACAGGTGATGCACATGAAGCCAAGGAGCCATTGTGACACAGCGGGGCTTCTTCCCTTCAGCTCTGCAGCTGGCTGTCCCACACCGAGGCACCATGTGCCAAGTGCTCTCCTCAGGGCTCTGCCTGCACACAGGCCCAGAGAAGTTTTCCTGTTTGTAAGGAAAGAATGAAAAACCTGAGCAGGTTCCCCTGACAACCAAACCCACATGCTCAGTCCAGGCTGCCTGCAATGATGTCCCCTTTCTACAAGGGATACTGTGAGCAGGAATGATCTCTGGGAGCAGAATTCTCGCAGTCTTTCCACTGAATGCTCTGTCCCTGTCCTTTGCCTGGCTCTCTGTTGCAGATGGAAGCTGCTGCTGCCATTCTCAGCTTGAAGCCCTCTTTTGATGCAAGCAGATGCTCCCAGGTCTGTTCAGCACCTGTTGCTCAGTGTTGATGCAAAGCTTTTGTGTTCCTCATGTAATCAAGGGGACCATGGTGACACAGGTGATGCACATGAAGCCAAGGAGCCATTGTGACACAGTGGGGCCTCATGGAATCAAGGAGACCATGGTGACACAGGTGATGCACATGAAGCCAAGGAGCCATTGTGACACAGTGGGGCCTCATGGAATCAAGGAGACCATGGTGACACAGGTGATGCACATGAAGCCAAGGAGCCATTGTGACACAGCAGGGCTTCTTCCCTTCAGCTCTGCAGCTGGCTGTCCCACACCGAGGCACCATGTGCCAAGTGCTCTCCTCAGGGCTCTGCCTGCACACAGGCCCAGAGAAGTTTTCCTGTTTGTAAGGAAAGAATGAAAAAGCCTGAGCAGGTTCCCTAGACAACCAAACCCACATGCTCAGTCCAGGCTGCCTGCAATGATGTCCCCTTTCTACAAGGGACACTGTGAGCAGGAATGATCTCTGGGAGCAGAATTCTCGCAGTCTTTCCACGGAATTCTCTGTCCCTGTCCTTTGCCTGGCTCTCTGTTGCAGATGGAAGCTGCTGCTGCCATTCTCAGCTTGAAGCCCTCTTTTGATGCACGCAGATGCTCCCAGGTGTGTTCAGCAGCTGTTGCTCAGTGTTGATGCAAAGCTTTTGTGTTCCTCATGGAAACAAGGAGCCATTGTGACACTGCAGGGGCTCATGGCATCAAGGAGACAATTGTGACAGTACAGAACCTCCTAGAAACAAGGCTCCATGGTGACACCGTGGGGAATCATGGAAACACATGGAAATGTGTTCCTGATGAGACACAGCAGGGCCTTGTTGGAACCAAAGACACCTCTGCAAAAAGCAGGGTAGCTCACAGAACCAAGGAGTCCATTGTTACAATAGAAAACCTATGGAAGCAAGGGGCCATTGTGACACAGTGGGGCCACATGGAATCAAGGAGACCATGGTGACACAGGTGATGCACATGAAGCCAAGGAGCCATTGTGACCCAGTGGGGCCTCATGGAATCAAGGAGACCATGGTGACACAGGTGATGCACATGAAGCCAAGGAGCCATTGTGACACAGTGGGGCCTCATGGAATCAAGGAGACCATGGTGACACAGGTGATGCACATGAAGCCAAGGAGCCATTGTGACACAGCGGGGCTTCTTCCCTTCAGCTCTGCAGCTGGCTGTCCCACACCGAGGCACCATGTGCCAAGTGCTCTCCTCTGGGCTCTGCCTGCACACAGGCCCAGAGAAATTTTCCTGTTTGTAAGGAAAGAATGGAAAAGCCTGAGCAGCTTTCCTAAACAAGAAACCCTACATGCTCAGTCCAGGCTGCCTGCAATGATGTCCCCTTTCTACAAGGGATGCTGTGAGCAGGAATGATCTCTGGGAGCAGAATTCTCGCAGTCTTTCCACGGAATTCTCTGTCCCTGTCCTTTGCCTGGCTCTCTGTTGCAGATGGAAGCTGCTGCTGCCATTCTCAGCTTGAAGCCCTCTTTTGATGCAAGCAGATGCTCCCAGGTGTGTTCAGCAGCTGTTGCTCAGTGTTGATGCAAAGCTTTTGTGTTCCTCATGGAAACAAGGAGCCATTGTGACACTGCAGGGGCTCATGGCATCAAGGAGACAATTGTGACAGTACAGAACCTCCTAGAAACAAGGCTCCATGGTGACACCGTGGGGAATCATGGAACCACATGGAAATGTGTTCCTGATGAGACACAGCAGGGCCTTGTTGGAACCAAAGACACCTTTGCAAAAAGCAGGGTAGCTCACAGAACCAAGGAGTCCATTGTTACAATCGAAAACCTATGGAAGCAAGGGGCCATTGTGACCCAGTGGGGCCTCATGGAATCAAGGAGACCATAGTGACACAGGTGATGCACATGAAGCCAAGGAGCCATTGTGACCCAGTGGGGCCTCATGGAATCCAGGAGACCATGGTGACACAGGTGATTCACATGAAGCCAAGGAGCCATTGTGACCCAGTGGGGCCTCATGGAATCAAGGAGACCATGGTGACACAGGTGATGCACATGAAGCCAAGGAGCCATTGTGACACAGTGGGGCCTCATGGAATCAAGGAGACCATGGTGACACAGGTGATGCACATGAAGCCAAGGAGCCATTGTGACCCAGTGGGGCCTCATGGAATCAAGGAAACCATGGTGACACAGGTGATGCACATGAAGCCAAGGAGCCATTGTGACACAGCGGGGCTTCTTCCCTTCAGCTCTGCAGCTGGCTGTCCCACACCGAGGCACCATGTGCCAAGTGCTCTCCTCAGGGCTCTGCCTGCACACAGGCCCAGAGAAGTTTTCCTGTTTGTAAGGAAAGAATGAAAAAGCCTGAGCAGGTTCCCCTGACAACCAAACCCACATGCTCAGTCCAGGCTGCCTGCAATGATGTCCCCTTTCTACAAGGGATACTGTGAGCAGGAATGATGTCTGGGAGCAGAATTCTCGCAGTCTTTCCACGGAATTCTCTGTCCCTGTCCTTTGCCTGGCTCTCTCTTGCAGATGGAAGCTGCTGCTGCCATTCTCAGCTTGAAGCCCTCGTTTGATGCAAGCAGATGCTCCCAGGTGTGTTCAGCAGCTGTTGCTCAGTGTTGATGCAAAGCTTTTGTGTTCCTCATGGAAACAAGGAGCCATTGTGACACTGCAGGGGCTCATGGCATCAAGGAGACAATTGTGACAGTACAGAACCTCCTAGAAACAAGGCTCCATGGTGACACCGTGGGGAATCATGGAAACACATGGAAATGTGTTCCTCATGAGACACAGCAGGGCCTTGTTGGAACCAAAGACACCTCTGCAAAAAGCAGGGTAGCTCACAGAACCAAGGAGTCCATTGTTACAACAGAAAACCTATGGAAGCAAGGAGCCATTGTGACATAGTGGGGCCACAGGGAAGCCAAGGAGCCATTGTGACCCAGTGGGGCCTCATGGAATCAAGGAGACCATGGTGACACAGGTGATGCACATGAAGCCAGGGAGCCAATGTCAGCCAGTGGGGCCTCATGGAATCAAGGAGACCATGGTGACACAGGTGATGCACATGAAGCCAAGGAGCCATTGTGACCCAGTGGGGCCTCATGGAATCAAGGAGACCATGGTGACACAGGTGATGCACATGAAGCCAAGGAGCCATTGTGACACAGTGGGGCCTCATGGAATCAAGGAGACCATGGTGACACAGGTGATGCACATGAAGCCAAGGAGCCATTGTGACACAGCGGGGCTTCTTCCCTTCAGCTCTGCAGCTGGCTGTCCCACACCGAGGCACCATGTGCCAAGTGCTCTCCTCAGGGCTCTGCCTGCACACAGGCCCAGAGAAGTTTTCCTGTTTGTAAGGAAAGAATGAAAAAGCCTGAGCAGCTTCCCCTGACAACCAAACCCACATGCTCAGTCCAGACTGCCTGCAATGATGTCCCCTTTCTACAAGGGATACTGTGAGCAGGAATGATCTCTGGGAGCAGAATTCTCGCAGTCTTTCCACTGAATTCTCTGTCCCTGTCCTTTGCCTGGCTCTCTGTTGCAGATGGAAGCTGCTGCTGCCATTCTCAGCTTGAAGCCCTCGTTTGATGCAAGCAGATGCTCCCAGGTGTGTTCAGCAGCTGTTGCTCAGTGTTGATGCAAAGCTTTTGTGTTCCTCATGTAATCAAGGGGACCATGGTGACACAGGTGATGCACATGAAGCCAAGGAGCCATTGTGACCCAGTGGGGCCTCATGGAATCAAGGAGACCATGGTGACACAGGTGATGCACATGAAGCCAAGGAGCCATTGTGACCCAGTGGGGCCTCATGGAATCAAGGAGACCATGGTGACACAGGTGATGCACATGAAGCCAAGGAGCCATTGTGACACAGCGGGGCTTCTTCCCTTCAGCTCTGCAGCTGGCTGTCCCACACCGAGGCACCATGTGCCAAGTGCTCTCCTCAGGGCTCTGCCTGCACACAGGCCCAGAGAAGTTTTCCTGTTTGTAAGGAAAGAATGGAAAAGCCTGAGCAGCTTTCCTAAACAAGAAACCCTACATGCTGAGTCCAGGCTGCCTGCAATGATGTCCCCTTTCTACAAGGGACACTGTGAGCAGGAATGATGTCTGGGAGCAGAATTCTCGCAGTCTTTCCACTGAATTGTCTGTCCCTGTCCTTTCCCTGGCTCTCTGTTGCAGATGGAAGCTGCTGCTGCCATTCTCAGCTTGAAGCCCTCTTTTGATGCAAGCAGATGCTCCCAGGTGTGTTCAGCAGCTGTTGCTCAGTGTTGATGCAAAGCTTTTGTGTTCCTCATGGAAACAAGGAGCCATTGTGACACTGCAGGGGCTCATGGCATCAAGGAGACAATTGTGACAGTACAGAACCTCCTAGAAACAAGGCTCCATGGTGACACCGTGGGGAATCATGGAAACACATGGAAATGTGTTCCTGATGAGACACAGCAGGGCCTTGTTGGAACCAAAGACACCTCTGCAAAAAGCAGGGTAGCTCACAGAACCAAGGAGTCCATTGTTACAATAGAAAACCTATGGAAGCAAGGGGCCATTGTGACACAGTGGGGCCACATGGAATCAAGGAGACCATGGTGACACAGGTGATGCACATGAAGCCAAGGAGCCATTGTGACACAGTGGGGCCTCATGGAATCAAGGAGACCATGGTGACACAGGTGATGCACATGAAGCCAAGGAGCCATTGTGACCCAGTGGGGCCTCATGGAATCAAGGAGACCATGGTGACACAGGTGATGCACATGAAGCCAAGGAGCCATTGTGACCCAGTGGGGCCTCATGGAATCAAGGAGACCATGGTGACACAGGTGATGCACATGAAGCCAAGGAGCCATTGTGACACAGCGGGGCTTCTTCCCTTCAGCTCTGCAGCTGGCTGTCCCAGCCCACAGCACCATGTGCCAAGTGCTCTCCTCAGGGCTCTGCCTGCACACAGGCCCAGAGAAGTCTTCCTGTTTGTAAGGAAAGAATGAAAAAGCCTGAGCAGGTTCCCCTGACAACCAAACCCACATGCTCAGTCCAGGCTGCCTGCAATGATGTCCCCTTTCTACAAGGGATACTGTGAGCAGGAATGATCTCTGGGAGCAGAATTCTCACAGTCTTTCCACGGAATTCTCTGTCCCTGTCCTTTGCCTGGCTCTCTGTTGCAGATGGAAGCTGCTGCTGCCATTCTCAGCTTGAAGCCCTCGTTTGATGCAAGCAGATGCTCCCAGGTGTGTTCAGCAGCTGTTGCTCAGTGTTGATGCCAAGCTTTTGTGTTCCTCATGGAAGCAAGGAGCCATTGTGACACTGCAGGGGCTCATGGCATCAAGGAGACAATTGTGACAGTACAGAACCTCCTAGAAACAAGGCTCCATGGTGACACCGTGGGGAATCATGGAAACACATGGAAATGTGTTCCTGATGAGACACAGCAGGGCCTTGCTGGAACCAAAGACACCTCTGCAAAAAGCAGGGTAGCTCACAGAACCAAGGAGTCCATTGTTACAATAGAAAACCTATGGAAGCAAGGGGCCATTGTGACACAGTGGGGCCACATGGAAGCCAAGGAGCCATTGTGACACAGTGGGGCCTCATGGAATCAAGGACAGGTGATGCACATGAAGCCAAGGAGCCATTGTGACCCAGTGGGGCCTCATGGAATCAAGGAGACCATGGTGACACAGGTGATGCACATGAAGCCAAGGAGCCATTGTGACCCAGTGGGGCCTCATGGAATCAAGGAGACCATGGTGACACAGGTGATGCACATGAAGCCAAGGAGCCATTGTGACACAGTGGGGCCTCATGGAATCAAGGAGACCATGGTGACACAGGTGATGCACATGAAGCCAAGGAGCCATTGTGACCCAGTGGGGCCTCATGGAATCAAGGAGACCATGGTGACACAGGTGATGCACATGCAGCCAAGGAGCCATTGTGACCCAGTGGGGCCTCATGGAATCAAGGAGACCATTGTGACACAGGTGATGCACATGAAGCCAAGGAGCCATTGTGACACAGCGGGGCTTCTTCCCTTCAGCTCTGCAGCTGGCTGTCCCACACCGAGGCACCATGTGCCAAGTGCTCTCCTCAGGACTCTGCCTGCACACAGGCCCAGAGAAGTTTTCCTGTTTGTAAGGAAAGAATGGAAAAGCCTGAGCAGGTTCCCCTGACAACCAACCCCACATGCTCAGTCCAGGCTGCCTACAATGATGTCCCCTTTCTACAAGGGACACTGTGAGCAGGAATGATCTCTGGGAGCAGAATTCTCACAGTCTTTCCACGGAATTCTCTGTCCCTGTCCTTTGCCTGGCTCTCTGTTGCAGATGGAAGCTGCTGCTGCCATTCTCAGCTTGAAGCCCTCTTTTGATGCAAGCAGGTGCTCCCAGGTGTGTTCAGCAGCTGTTGCTCAGTGTTGATGCAAAGCTTTTGTGTTCCTCATGGAAGCAAGGAGCCATTGTGACACTGCAGGGGCTCATGGCATCAAGGAGACAATTGTGACAGTACAGAACCTCCTAGAAACAAGGCTCCATGGTGACACCGTGGGGAATCATGGAACCACATGGAAATGTGTTCCTGATGAGACACAGCAGGGCCTTGTTGGAACCAAAGACACCTCTGCAAAAAGCAGGGTAGCTCACAGAACCAACAAGTCCACTGTTACAATCGAAAACCTATGGAAGCAAGGGGCCATTGTGACACAGTGGGGCCACATGGAATCAAGGAGACCATGGTGACACAGGTGATGCACATGAAGCCAAGGAGCCATTGTGACACAGTGGGGCCTCATGGAATCAAGGAGACCATGGTGACACAGGTGATGCACATGAAGCCAAGGAGCCATTGTGACCCAGTGGGGCCTCATGGAATCAAGGAGACCATGGTGACACAGGTGATGCACATGAAGCCAAGGAGCCATTGTGACCCAGTGGGGCCTCATGGAATCAAGGAGACCATGGTGACACAGGTGATGCACATGAAGCCAAGGAGCCATTGTGACACAGTGGGGCCTCATGGAATCAAGGAGACCATGGTGACACAGGTGATGCACATGAAGCCAAGGAGCCATTGTGACACAGCGGGGCTTCTTCCCTTCAGCTCTGCAGCTGGCTGTCCCACACCGAGGCACCATGTGCCAAGTGCTCTCCTCAGGGCTCTGCCTGCACACAGGCCCAGAGAAGTTTTCCTGTTTGTAAGGAAAGAATGAAAAAGCCTGAGCAGGTTCCCCTGACAACCAAACCCACATGCTCAGTCCAGGCTGCCTGCAATGATGTCCCCTTTCTACAAGGGATACTGTGAGCAGGAATGATCTCTGGGAGCAGAATTCTCGCAGTCTTTCCACTGAATTCTCTGTCCCTGTCCTTTGCCTGGCTCTCTGTTGCAGATGGAAGCTGCTGCTGCCATTCTCAGCTTGAAGCCCTCGTTTGATGCAAGCAGATGCTCCCAGGTGTGTTCAGCAGCTGTTGCTCAGTGTTGATGCAAAGCTTTTGTGTTCCTCATGGAAGCAAGGAGCCATTGTGACACTGCAGGGGCTCATGGCATCAAGGAGACAATTGTGACAGTACAGAACCTCCTAGAAACAAGGCTCCATGGTGACACCGTGGGGAATCATGGAAACACATGGAAATGTGTTCCTGATGAGACACAGCAGGGCCTTGTTGGAACCAAAGACACCTCTGCAAAAAGCAGGGTAGCTCACAGAACCAAGGAGTCCATTGTTACAATAGAAAACCTATGGAAGCAAGGGGCCATTGTGACACAGTGGGGCCACATGGAAGCCACGGAGCCATTGTGACCCAGTGGGGCCTCATGGAATCAAGGAGACCATGGTGACACAGGTGATGCACATGAAGCCAAGGAGCCATTGTGACCCAGTGGGGCCTCATGGAATCAAGGAGACCATGGTGACACAGGTGATGCACATGAAGCCAAGTAGCCATTGTGACCCAGTGGGGCCTCATGGAATCAAGGAGACCATGGTGACACAGGTGATGCACATGAAGCCAAGGAGCCATTGTGACCCAGTGGGGCCTCATGGAATCAAGGAGACCATGGTGACACAGGTGATGCACATGAAGCCAAGGAGCCATTGTGACCCAGTGGGGCCTCATGGAATCAAGGAGACCATGGTGACACAGGTGATGCACATGAAGCCAAGGAGCCATTGTGACCCAGTGGGGCCTCATGGAATCAAGGAGACCATGGTGACACAGGTGATGCACATGAAGCCAAGGAGCCATTGTGACCCAGTGGGGTCTCATGGAATCAAGGAGACCATGGTGACACAGGTGATGCACATGAAGCCAAGGAGCCATTGTGACACAGTGGGGCCTCATGGAATCAAGGAGACCATGGTGACACAGGTGATGCACATGAAGCCAAGGAGCCATTGTGACACAGCGGGGCTTCTTCCCTTCAGCTCTGCAGCTGGCTGTCCCACACCGAGGCACCATGTGCCAAGTGCTCTCCTCAGGGCTCTGCCTGCACACAGGCCCAGAGAAGTTTTCCTGTTTGTAAGGAAAGAATGAAAAACCTGAGCAGGTTCCCCTGACAACCAAACCCACATGCTCAGTCCAGGCTGCCTGCAATGATGTCCCCTTTCTACAAGGGATACTGTGAGCAGGAATGATCTCTGGGAGCAGAATTCTCGCAGTCTTTCCACTGAATGCTCTGTCCCTGTCCTTTGCCTGGCTCTCTGTTGCAGATGGAAGCTGCTGCTGCCATTCTCAGCTTGAAGCCCTCTTTTGATGCAAGCAGATGCTCCCAGGTCTGTTCAGCACCTGTTGCTCAGTGTTGATGCAAAGCTTTTGTGTTCCTCATGTAATCAAGGGGACCATGGTGACACAGGTGATGCACATGAAGCCAAGGAGCCATTGTGACACAGTGGGGCCTCATGGAATCAAGGAGACCATGGTGACACAGGTGATGCACATGAAGCCAAGGAGCCATTGTGACACAGTGGGGCCTCATGGAATCAAGGAGACCATGGTGACACAGGTGATGCACATGAAGCCAAGGAGCCATTGTGACACAGCAGGGCTTCTTCCCTTCAGCTCTGCAGCTGGCTGTCCCACACCGAGGCACCATGTGCCAAGTGCTCTCCTCAGGGCTCTGCCTGCACACAGGCCCAGAGAAGTTTTCCTGTTTGTAAGGAAAGAATGAAAAAGCCTGAGCAGGTTCCCTAGACAACCAAACCCACATGCTCAGTCCAGGCTGCCTGCAATGATGTCCCCTTTCTACAAGGGACACTGTGAGCAGGAATGATCTCTGGGAGCAGAATTCTCGCAGTCTTTCCACGGAATTCTCTGTCCCTGTCCTTTGCCTGGCTCTCTGTTGCAGATGGAAGCTGCTGCTGCCATTCTCAGCTTGAAGCCCTCTTTTGATGCACGCAGATGCTCCCAGGTGTGTTCAGCAGCTGTTGCTCAGTGTTGATGCAAAGCTTTTGTGTTCCTCATGGAAACAAGGAGCCATTGTGACACTGCAGGGGCTCATGGCATCAAGGAGACAATTGTGACAGTACAGAACCTCCTAGAAACAAGGCTCCATGGTGACACCGTGGGGAATCATGGAAACACATGGAAATGTGTTCCTGATGAGACACAGCAGGGCCTTGTTGGAACCAAAGACACCTCTGCAAAAAGCAGGGTAGCTCACAGAACCAAGGAGTCCATTGTTACAATAGAAAACCTATGGAAGCAAGGGGCCATTGTGACACAGTGGGGCCACATGGAATCAAGGAGACCATGGTGACACAGGTGATGCACATGAAGCCAAGGAGCCATTGTGACCCAGTGGGGCCTCATGGAATCAAGGAGACCATGGTGACACAGGTGATGCACATGAAGCCAAGGAGCCATTGTGACACAGTGGGGCCTCATGGAATCAAGGAGACCATGGTGACACAGGTGATGCACATGAAGCCAAGGAGCCATTGTGACACAGCGGGGCTTCTTCCCTTCAGCTCTGCAGCTGGCTGTCCCACACCGAGGCACCATGTGCCAAGTGCTCTCCTCTGGGCTCTGCCTGCACACAGGCCCAGAGAAATTTTCCTGTTTGTAAGGAAAGAATGGAAAAGCCTGAGCAGCTTTCCTAAACAAGAAACCCTACATGCTCAGTCCAGGCTGCCTGCAATGATGTCCCCTTTCTACAAGGGATGCTGTGAGCAGGAATGATCTCTGGGAGCAGAATTCTCGCAGTCTTTCCACGGAATTCTCTGTCCCTGTCCTTTGCCTGGCTCTCTGTTGCAGATGGAAGCTGCTGCTGCCATTCTCAGCTTGAAGCCCTCTTTTGATGCAAGCAGATGCTCCCAGGTGTGTTCAGCAGCTGTTGCTCAGTGTTGATGCAAAGCTTTTGTGTTCCTCATGGAAACAAGGAGCCATTGTGACACTGCAGGGGCTCATGGCATCAAGGAGACAATTGTGACAGTACAGAACCTCCTAGAAACAAGGCTCCATGGTGACACCGTGGGGAATCATGGAACCACATGGAAATGTGTTCCTGATGAGACACAGCAGGGCCTTGTTGGAACCAAAGACACCTTTGCAAAAAGCAGGGTAGCTCACAGAACCAAGGAGTCCATTGTTACAATCGAAAACCTATGGAAGCAAGGGGCCATTGTGACCCAGTGGGGCCTCATGGAATCAAGGAGACCATAGTGACACAGGTGATGCACATGAAGCCAAGGAGCCATTGTGACCCAGTGGGGCCTCATGGAATCCAGGAGACCATGGTGACACAGGTGATTCACATGAAGCCAAGGAGCCATTGTGACCCAGTGGGGCCTCATGGAATCAAGGAGACCATGGTGACACAGGTGATGCACATGAAGCCAAGGAGCCATTGTGACACAGTGGGGCCTCATGGAATCAAGGAGACCATGGTGACACAGGTGATGCACATGAAGCCAAGGAGCCATTGTGACCCAGTGGGGCCTCATGGAATCAAGGAAACCATGGTGACACAGGTGATGCACATGAAGCCAAGGAGCCATTGTGACACAGCGGGGCTTCTTCCCTTCAGCTCTGCAGCTGGCTGTCCCACACCGAGGCACCATGTGCCAAGTGCTCTCCTCAGGGCTCTGCCTGCACACAGGCCCAGAGAAGTTTTCCTGTTTGTAAGGAAAGAATGAAAAAGCCTGAGCAGGTTCCCCTGACAACCAAACCCACATGCTCAGTCCAGGCTGCCTGCAATGATGTCCCCTTTCTACAAGGGATACTGTGAGCAGGAATGATGTCTGGGAGCAGAATTCTCGCAGTCTTTCCACGGAATTCTCTGTCCCTGTCCTTTGCCTGGCTCTCTCTTGCAGATGGAAGCTGCTGCTGCCATTCTCAGCTTGAAGCCCTCGTTTGATGCAAGCAGATGCTCCCAGGTGTGTTCAGCAGCTGTTGCTCAGTGTTGATGCAAAGCTTTTGTGTTCCTCATGTAATCAAGGAGACCATGGTGACACAGGTGATGCACATGAAGCCAAGGAGCCATTGTGACACAGTGGGGCCTCATGGAATCAAGGAGACCATGGTGACACAGGTGATGCACATGAAGCCAAGGAGCCATTGTGATACAGCGGGGCTTCTTCCCTTCAGCTCTGCAGCTGGCTGTCCCACACCGAGGCACCATGTGCCAAGTGCTCTCCTCTGGGCTCTGCCTGCACACAGGCCCAGAGAAGTTTTCCTGTTTGTAAGGAAAGAATGAAAAAGCCTGAGCAGGTTCCCCAGACAACCAACCCCACATGCTGAATCCAGGCTGCCTGCAATGATGTCCCCTTTCTACAAGGGATACTGTGAGCAGGAATGATCTCTGGGAGCAGAATTCTCGCAGTCTTTCCACGGAATTCTCTGTCCCTGTCCTTTGCCTGGCTCTCTGTTGCAGATGGAAGCTGCTGCTGCCATTCTCAGCTTGAAGCCCTCTTTTGATGCAAGCAGATGCTCCCAGGTGTGTTCAGCAGCTGTTGCTCAGTGTTGATGCAAAGCTTTTGTGTTCCTCATGGAAACAAGGAGCCATTGTGACACTGCAGGGGCTCATGGCATCAAGGAGACAATTGTGACAGTACAGAACCTCCTAGAAACAAGGCTCCATGGTGACACCGTGGGGAATCATGGAACCACATGGAAATGTGTTCCTCATGAGACACAGCAGGGCCTTGTTGGAACCAAAGACACCTCTGCAAAAAGCAGGGTAGCTCACAGAACCAAGGAGTCCATTGTTACAACAGAAAACCTATGGAAGCAAGGAGCCATTGTGACATAGTGGGGCCACAGGGAAGCCAAGGAGCCATTATGACCCAGTGGGGCCTCATGGAATCAAGGAGACCATGGTGACACAGGTGATGCACATGAAGCCAAGGAACCATTGTGACACAGTGGGGCCTCATGGAATCAAGGAGACCATGGTGACACAGGTGATGCACATGAAGTCAAGGAGCCATTGTGACCCAGTGGGGCCTCATGGAATCAAGGAGACCATGGTGACACAGGTGATGCACATGAAGCCAAGGAACCATTGTGACACAGTGGGGCCTCATGGAATCAAGGAGACCATGGTGACACAGGTGATGCACATGAAGTCAAGGAGCCATTGTGACCCAGTGGGGCCTCATGGAATCAAGGAGACCATGGTGACACAGGTGATGCACATGAAGCCAAGGAGCCATTGTGACACAGCGGGGCTTCTTCCCTTCAGCTCTGCAGCTGGCTGTCCCACACCGAGGCACCATGTGCCAAGTGCTCTCCTCAGGGCTCTGCCTGCACACAGGCCCAGAGAAGTTTTCCTGTTTGTAAGGAAAGAATGAAAAAGCCTGAGCAGCTTCCCCTGACAACCAAACCCACATGCTCAGTCCAGACTGCCTGCAATGATGTCCCCTTTCTACAAGGGATACTGTGAGCAGGAATGATCTCTGGGAGCAGAATTCTCGCAGTCTTTACACTGAATTCTCTGTCCCTGTCCTTTGCCTGGCTCTCTGTTGCAGATGAAAGCTGCTGCTGCCATTCTCAGCTTGAAGCCCTCGTTTGATGCAAGCAGATGCTCCCAGGTGTGTTCAGCAGCTGTTGCTCAGTGTTGATGCAAAGCTTTTGTGTTCCTCATGTAATCAAGGGGACCATGGTGACACAGGTGATGCACATGAAGCCAAGGAGCCATTGTGACCCAGTGGGGCCTCATGGAATCAAGGAGACCATGGTGACACAGGTGATGCACATGAAGCCAAGGAGCCATTGTGACACAGTGGGGCCTCATGGAATCAAGGAGACCATGGTGACACAGGTGATGCACATGAAGCCAAGGAGCCATTGTGACACAGCGGGGCTTCTTCCCTTCAGCTCTGCAGCTGGCTGTCCCAGCCCACAGCACCATGTGCCAAGTGCTCTCCTCAGGCCTCTGCCTGCACACAGGCCCAGAGAAGTTTTCCTGTTTGTAAGGAAAGAATGAAAAAGCCTGAGCAGCTTTCCTAAAGAAGAAACCCTACATGCTCAGTTCAGGCTGCCTGCAATGATGTCCCCTTTCTACAAGGGACACTGTGAGCAGGAATGATGTCTGGGAGCAGAATTCTCGCAGTCTTTCCAGTGAATTCTCTGTCCCTGTCCTTTGCCTGGCTCTCTGTTGCAGATGGAAGCTGCTGCTGCCATTCTCAGCTTGAAGCCCTCTTTTGATGCAAGCAGATGCTCCCAGGTGTGTTCAGCAGCTGTTGCTCAGTGTTGATGCAAAGCTTTTGTGTTCCTCATGGAAACAAGGAGCCATTGTGACACTGCAGGGGCTCATGGCATCAAGGAGACAATTGTGACAGTACAGAACCTCCTAGAAACAAGGCTCCATGGTGACACCGTGGGGAATCATGGAAACACATGGAAATGTGTTCCTGATGAGACACAGCAGGGCCTTGTTGGAACCAAAGACACCTCTGCAAAAAGCAGGGTAGCTCACAGAACCAAGGAGTCCATTGTTACAATAGAAAACCTATGGAAGCAAGGGCCCATTGTGACACAGTGGGGCCTCATGGAATCAAGGAGACCATGGTGACACAGGTGATGCACATGAAGCCAAGGAGCCATTGTGACCCAGTGGGGCCTCATGGAATCAAGGAGACCATGGTGACACAGGTGATGCACATGAAGTCAAGGAGCCATTGTGACCCAGTGGGGCCTCATGGAATCAAGGAGACCATGGTGACACAGGTGATGCACATGAAGCCAAGGAGCCATTGTGACACAGCGGGGCTTCTTCCCTTCAGCTCTGCAGCTGGCTGTCCCACACCGAGGCACCATGTGCCAAGTGCTCTCCTCAGGGCTCTGCCTGCACACAGGCCCAGAGAAGTTTTCTTGTTTGTAAGGAAAGAATGGAAAAGCCTGAATAGCTTTCCTAAACAACAAACCCCACATGCTCAGTCCAGGCTGCCTGCAATGATGTCCCCTTTCTACAAGGGACACTGTGAGCAGGAATGATCTCTGAGAGCAGAATTCTCGCAGTCTTTCCACGGAATTCTCTGTCCCTGTCCTTTGCCTGGCTCTCTGTTGCAGATGGAAGCTGCTGGTGCCATTCTCAGCTTGAAGCCCTCGTTTGATGCAAGCAGATGCTCCCAGGTGTGTTCAGCAGCTGTTGCTCAGTGTTGATGCCAAGCTTTTGTGTTCCTCATGGAAGCAAGGAGCCATTGTGATACTGCAGGGGCTCATGGCATCAAGGAGACAATTGTGACAGTACAGAACCTCCTAGAAACAAGGCTCCATGGTGACACCGTGGGGAATCATGGAACCACATGGAAATGTGTTCCTGATGAGACACAGCAGGGCCTTGTTGGAACCAAAGACACCTTTGCAAAAAGCAGGGTAGCTCACAGAACCAAGGAGTCCATTGTTACAATCGAAAACCTATGGAAGCAAGGGGCCATTGTGACCCAGTGGGGCCTCATGGAATCAAGGAGACCATAGTGACACAGGTGATGCACATGAAGCCAAGGAGCCATTGTGACCCAGTGGGGCCTCATGGAATCAAGGAGACCATGGTGACACAGGTGATTCACATAAAGCCAAGGAGCCATTGTGACACAGTGGGGCCTCATGGAATCAAGAACAGGTGATGCACATGAAGTCAAGGAGCCATTGTGACCCAGTGGGGTCTCATGGAATCAAGGAGACCATGGTGACACAGGTGATGCACATGAAGCCAAGGAGCCATTGTGACACAGCGGGGCTTCTTCCCTTCAGCTCTGCAGCTGGCTGTCCCAGCCCACAGCACCATGTGCCAAGTGCTCTCCTCAGGGCTCTGCCTGCACACAGGCCCAGAGAAGTTTTCCTGTTTGTAAGGAAAGAATGAAAAAGCCTGAGCAGGTTCCCCTGACAACCAAACCCACATGCTCAGTCCAGGCTGCCTGCAATGATGTCCCCTTTCTACAAGGGATACTGTGAGCAGGAATGATCTCTGGGAGCAGAATTCTCGCAGTCTTTCCACGGAATTCTCTGTCCCTGTCCTTTGCCTGGCTCTCTGTTGCAGATGGAAGCTGCTGCTGCCATTCTCAGCTTGAAGCCCTCGTTTGATGCAAGCAGATGCTCCCAGGTGTGTTCAGCAGCTGTTGCTCAGTGTTGATGCAAAGCTTTTGTGTTCCTCATGTAATCAAGGAGCCATGGTGACACAGGTGATGCACATGAAGCCAAGGAGCCATTGTGACCCAGTGGGGCCTCATGGAATCAAGGAGACCATGGTGACACAGGTGATGCACATGAAGCCAAGGAGCCATTGTGACACAGCGGGGCTTCTTCCCTTCAGCTCTGCAGCTGGCTGTCCCACACCGAGGCACCATGTGCCAAGTGCTCTCCTCAGGGCTCTGCCTGCACACAGGCCCAGAGAAGTTTTCCTGTTTGTAAGGAAAGAATGAAAAAGCCTGAGCAGGTTCCCCTGACAACCAAACCCACATGCTCAGTCCAGGCTGCCTGCAATGATGTCCCCTTTCTACAAGGGATACTCTGAGCAGGAATGATCTCTGGGAGCAGAATTCTCGCAGTCTTTCCACTGAATTCTCTGTCCCTGTCCTTTGCCTGGCTCTCTGTTGCAGATGGAAGCTGCTGCTGCCATTCTCAGCTTGAAGCCCTCGTTTGATGCAAGCAGATGCTCCCAGGTGTGTTCAGCAGCTGTTGCTCAGTGTTGATGCAAAGCTTTTGTGTTCCTCATGGAAACAAGGAGCCATTGTGACACTGCAGGGGCTCATGGCATCAAGGAGACAATTGTGACAGTACAGAACCTCCTAGAAACAAGGCTCCATGGTGACACCGTGGGGAATCATGGAACCACATGGAAATGTGTTCCTGATGAGACACAGCAGGGCCTTGTTGGAACCAAAGACACCTCTGCAAAAAGCAGGGTAGCTCACAGAACCAAGGAGTCCATTGTTACAATAGAAAACCTATGGAAGCAAGGAGCCATTGTGACATAGTGGGGCCACAGGGAAGCCAAGGAGCCATTGTGACACAGTGGGGCCTCATGGAATCAAGGAGACCATGGTGACACAGGTGATGCACATGAAGCCAAGGAGCCATTGTGACCCAGTGGGGCCTCATGGAATCAAGGAGACCATGGTGACACAGGTGATGCACATGAAGCCAAGGAGCCATTGTGACCCAGCGGGGCCTCATGGAATCAAGGAAACCATGGTGACACAGGTGATGCACATGAAGCCAAGGAGCCATTGTGACCCAGTGTTGCCTCATGGAATCAAGGAGACCATGGTGACACAGGTGATGCACATGAAGCCAAGGAGCCATTGTGATACAGCGGGGCTTCTTCCCTTCAGCTCTGCAGCTGGCTGTCCCACACCGAGGCACCATGTGCCAAGTGCTCTTCTCTGGGATCTGCCTGCACACAGGCCCAGAGAAGTTTTCCTGTTTGTAAGGAAAGAATGAAAAAGCCTGAGCAGGTTCCCCAGACAACCAACCCCACATGCTGAATCCAGGCTGCCTGCAATGATGTCCCCTTTCTACAAGGGATACTGTGAGCAGGAATGATCTCTGGGAGCAGAATTCTCGCAGTCTTTCCAGTGAATTCTCTGTCCCTGTCCTTTGCCTGGCTCTCTGTTGCAGATGGAAGCTGCTGCTGCCATTCTCAGCTTGAAGCCCTCTTTTGATGCAAGCAGATGCTCCCAGGTGTGTTCAGCAGCTGTTGCTCAGTGTTGATGCAAAGCTTTTGTGTTCCTCATGGAAACAAGGAGCCATTGTGACACTGCAGGGGCTCATGGCATCAAGGAGACAATTGTGACAGTACAGAACCTCCTAGAAACAAGGCTCCATGGTGACACCGTGGGGAATCATGGAACCACATGGAAATGTGTTCCTCATGAGACACAGCAGGGCCTTGTTGGAACCAAAGACACCTCTGCAAAAAGCAGGGTAGCTCACAGAACCAAGGAGTCCATTGTTACAACAGAAAACCTATGGAAGCAAGGAGCCATTGTGACATAGTGGGGCCACAGGGAAGCCAAGGAGCCATTGTGACCCAGTGGGGCCTCATGGAATCAAGGAGACCATGGTGACACAGGTGATGCACATGAAGCCAGGGAGCCAATGTCAGCCAGTGGGGCCTCATGGAATCAAGGAGACCATGGTGACACAGGTGATGCACATGAAGCCAAGGAGCCATTGTGACCCAGTGGGGCCTCATGGAATCAAGGAGACCATGGTGACACAGGTGATGCACATGAAGCCAAGGAGCCATTGTGACACAGTGGGGCCTCATGGAATCAAGGAGACCATGGTGACACAGGTGATGCACATGAAGCCAAGGAGCCATTGTGACACAGCGGGGCTTCTTCCCTTCAGCTCTGCAGCTGGCTGTCCCACACCGAGGCACCATGTGCCAAGTGCTCTCCTCAGGGCTCTGCCTGCACACAGGCCCAGAGAAGTTTTCCTGTTTGTAAGGAAAGAATGAAAAAGCCTGAGCAGCTTCCCCTGACAACCAAACCCACATGCTCAGTCCAGACTGCCTGCAATGATGTCCCCTTTCTACAAGGGATACTGTGAGCAGGAATGATCTCTGGGAGCAGAATTCTCGCAGTCTTTCCACTGAATTCTCTGTCCCTGTCCTTTGCCTGGCTCTCTGTTGCAGATGGAAGCTGCTGCTGCCATTCTCAGCTTGAAGCCCTCGTTTGATGCAAGCAGATGCTCCCAGGTGTGTTCAGCAGCTGTTGCTCAGTGTTGATGCAAAGCTTTTGTGTTCCTCATGTAATCAAGGGGACCATGGTGACACAGGTGATGCACATGAAGCCAAGGAGCCATTGTGACCCAGTGGGGCCTCATGGAATCAAGGAGACCATGGTGACACAGGTGATGCACATGAAGCCAAGGAGCCATTGTGACCCAGTGGGGCCTCATGGAATCAAGGAGACCATGGTGACACAGGTGATGCACATGAAGCCAAGGAGCCATTGTGACACAGCGGGGCTTCTTCCCTTCAGCTCTGCAGCTGGCTGTCCCACACCGAGGCACCATGTGCCAAGTGCTCTCCTCAGGGCTCTGCCTGCACACAGGCCCAGAGAAGTTTTCCTGTTTGTAAGGAAAGAATGGAAAAGCCTGAGCAGCTTTCCTAAACAAGAAACCCTACATGCTGAGTCCAGGCTGCCTGCAATGATGTCCCCTTTCTACAAGGGACACTGTGAGCAGGAATGATGTCTGGGAGCAGAATTCTCGCAGTCTTTCCACTGAATTGTCTGTCCCTGTCCTTTCCCTGGCTCTCTGTTGCAGATGGAAGCTGCTGCTGCCATTCTCAGCTTGAAGCCCTCTTTTGATGCAAGCAGATGCTCCCAGGTGTGTTCAGCAGCTGTTGCTCAGTGTTGATGCAAAGCTTTTGTGTTCCTCATGGAAACAAGGAGCCATTGTGACACTGCAGGGGCTCATGGCATCAAGGAGACAATTGTGACAGTACAGAACCTCCTAGAAACAAGGCTCCATGGTGACACCGTGGGGAATCATGGAAACACATGGAAATGTGTTCCTGATGAGACACAGCAGGGCCTTGTTGGAACCAAAGACACCTCTGCAAAAAGCAGGGTAGCTCACAGAACCAAGGAGTCCATTGTTACAATAGAAAACCTATGGAAGCAAGGGGCCATTGTGACACAGTGGGGCCACATGGAATCAAGGAGACCATGGTGACACAGGTGATGCACATGAAGCCAAGGAGCCATTGTGACCCAGTGGGGCCTCATGGAATCAAGGAGACCATGGTGACACAGGTGATGCACATGAAGCCAAGGAGCCATTGTGACCCAGTGGGGCCTCATGGAATCAAGGAGACCATGGTGACACAGGTGATGCACATGAAGCCAAGGAGCCATTGTGACCCAGTGGGGCCTCATGGAATCAAGGAGACCATGGTGACACAGGTGATGCACATGAAGCCAAGGAGCCATTGTGACACAGCGGGGCTTCTTCCCTTCAGCTCTGCAGCTGGCTGTCCCAGCCCACAGCACCATGTGCCAAGTGCTCTCCTCAGGGCTCTGCCTGCACACAGGCCCAGAGAAGTCTTCCTGTTTGTAAGGAAAGAATGAAAAAGCCTGAGCAGGTTCCCCTGACAACCAAACCCACATGCTCAGTCCAGGCTGCCTGCAATGATGTCCCCTTTCTACAAGGGATACTGTGAGCAGGAATGATCTCTGGGAGCAGAATTCTCACAGTCTTTCCACGGAATTCTCTGTCCCTGTCCTTTGCCTGGCTCTCTGTTGCAGATGGAAGCTGCTGCTGCCATTCTCAGCTTGAAGCCCTCGTTTGATGCAAGCAGATGCTCCCAGGTGTGTTCAGCAGCTGTTGCTCAGTGTTGATGCCAAGCTTTTGTGTTCCTCATGGAAGCAAGGAGCCATTGTGACACTGCAGGGGCTCATGGCATCAAGGAGACAATTGTGACAGTACAGAACCTCCTAGAAACAAGGCTCCATGGTGACACCGTGGGGAATCATGGAAACACATGGAAATGTGTTCCTGATGAGACACAGCAGGGCCTTGCTGGAACCAAAGACACCTCTGCAAAAAGCAGGGTAGCTCACAGAACCAAGGAGTCCATTGTTACAATAGAAAACCTATGGAAGCAAGGGGCCATTGTGACACAGTGGGGCCACATGGAAGCCAAGGAGCCATTGTGACACAGTGGGGCCTCATGGAATCAAGGACAGGTGATGCACATGAAGCCAAGGAGCCATTGTGACCCAGTGGGGCCTCATGGAATCAAGGAGACCATGGTGACACAGGTGATGCACATGAAGCCAAGGAGCCATTGTGACCCAGTGGGGCCTCATGGAATCAAGGAGACCATGGTGACACAGGTGATGCACATGAAGCCAAGGAGCCATTGTGACACAGTGGGGCCTCATGGAATCAAGGAGACCATGGTGACACAGGTGATGCACATGAAGCCAAGGAGCCATTGTGACCCAGTGGGGCCTCATGGAATCAAGGAGACCATGGTGACACAGGTGATGCACATGCAGCCAAGGAGCCATTGTGACCCAGTGGGGCCTCATGGAATCAAGGAGACCATTGTGACACAGGTGATGCACATGAAGCCAAGGAGCCATTGTGACACAGCGGGGCTTCTTCCCTTCAGCTCTGCAGCTGGCTGTCCCACACCGAGGCACCATGTGCCAAGTGCTCTCCTCAGGACTCTGCCTGCACACAGGCCCAGAGAAGTTTTCCTGTTTGTAAGGAAAGAATGGAAAAGCCTGAGCAGGTTCCCCTGACAACCAACCCCACATGCTCAGTCCAGGCTGCCTACAATGATGTCCCCTTTCTACAAGGGACACTGTGAGCAGGAATGATCTCTGGGAGCAGAATTCTCACAGTCTTTCCACGGAATTCTCTGTCCCTGTCCTTTGCCTGGCTCTCTGTTGCAGATGGAAGCTGCTGCTGCCATTCTCAGCTTGAAGCCCTCTTTTGATGCAAGCAGGTGCTCCCAGGTGTGTTCAGCAGCTGTTGCTCAGTGTTGATGCAAAGCTTTTGTGTTCCTCATGGAAGCAAGGAGCCATTGTGACACTGCAGGGGCTCATGGCATCAAGGAGACAATTGTGACAGTACAGAACCTCCTAGAAACAAGGCTCCATGGTGACACCGTGGGGAATCATGGAACCACATGGAAATGTGTTCCTGATGAGACACAGCAGGGCCTTGTTGGAACCAAAGACACCTCTGCAAAAAGCAGGGTAGCTCACAGAACCAACAAGTCCACTGTTACAATCGAAAACCTATGGAAGCAAGGGGCCATTGTGACACAGTGGGGCCACATGGAATCAAGGAGACCATGGTGACACAGGTGATGCACATGAAGCCAAGGAGCCATTGTGACCCAGTGGGGCCTCATGGAATCAAGGAGACCATGGTGACACAGGTGATGCACATGAAGCCAAGGAGCCATTGTGACCCAGTGGGGCCTCATGGAATCAAGGAGACCATGGTGACACAGGTGATGCACATGAAGCCAAGGAGCCATTGTGACACAGTGGGGCCTCATGGAATCAAGGAGACCATGGTGACACAGGTGATGCACATGAAGCCAAGGAGCCATTGTGACACAGCGGGGCTTCTTCCCTTCAGCTCTGCAGCTGGCTGTCCCACACCGAGGCACCATGTGCCAAGTGCTCTCCTCAGGGCTCTGCCTGCACACAGGCCCAGAGAAGTTTTCCTGTTTGTAAGGAAAGAATGAAAAAGCCTGAGCAGGTTCCCCTGACAACCAAACCCACATGCTCAGTCCAGGCTGCCTGCAATGATGTCCCCTTTCTACAAGGGATACTGTGAGCAGGAATGATCTCTGGGAGCAGAATTCTCGCAGTCTTTCCACTGAATTCTCTGTCCCTGTCCTTTGCCTGGCTCTCTGTTGCAGATGGAAGCTGCTGCTGCCATTCTCAGCTTGAAGCCCTCGTTTGATGCAAGCACGTGCTCCCAGGTGTGTTCAGCAGCTGTTGCTCAGTGTTGATGCAAAGCTTTTGTGTTCCTCATGGAAGCAAGGAGCCATTGTGACACTGCAGGGGCTCATGGCATCAAGGAGACAATTGTGACAGTACAGAACCTCCTAGAAACAAGGCTCCATGGTGACACCGTGGGGAATCATGGAAACACATGGAAATGTGTTCCTGATGAGACACAGCAGGGCCTTGTTGGAACCAAAGACACCTCTGCAAAAAGCAGGGTAGCTCACAGAACCAAGGAGTCCATTGTTACAATAGAAAACCTATGGAAGCAAGGGGCCATTGTGACACAGTGGGGCCACATGGAAGCCACGGAGCCATTGTGACCCAGTGGGGCCTCATGGAATCAAGGAGACCATGGTGACACAGGTGATGCACATGAAGCCAAGGAGCCATTGTGACCCAGTGGGGCCTCATGGAATCAAGGAGACCATGGTGACACAGGTGATGCACATGAAGCCAAGTAGCCATTGTGACCCAGTGGGGCCTCATGGAATCAAGGAGACCATGGTGACACAGGTGATGCACATGAAGCCAAGGAGCCATTGTGACCCAGTGGGGCCTCATGGAATCAAGGAGACCATGGTGACACAGGTGATGCACATGAAGCCAAGGAGCCATTGTGACCCAGTGGGGCCTCATGGAATCAAGGAGACCATGGTGACACAGGTGATGCACATGAAGCCAAGGAGCCATTGTGACCCAGTGGGGCCTCATGGAATCAAGGAGACCATGGTGACACAGGTGATGCACATGAAGCCAAGGAGCCATTGTGACCCAGTGGGGTCTCATGGAATCAAGGAGACCATGGTGACACAGGTGATGCACATGAAGCCAAGGAGCCATTGTGACACAGTGGGGCCTCATGGAATCAAGGAGACCATGGTGACACAGGTGATGCACATGAAGCCAAGGAGCCATTGTGACACAGCGGGGCTTCTTCCCTTCAGCTCTGCAGCTGGCTGTCCCACACCGAGGCACCATGTGCCAAGTGCTCTCCTCAGGGCTCTGCCTGCACACAGGCCCAGAGAAGTTTTCCTGTTTGTAAGGAAAGAATGAAAAACCTGAGCAGGTTCCCCTGACAACCAAACCCACATGCTCAGTCCAGGCTGCCTGCAATGATGTCCCCTTTCTACAAGGGATACTGTGAGCAGGAATGATCTCTGGGAGCAGAATTCTCGCAGTCTTTCCACTGAATGCTCTGTCCCTGTCCTTTGCCTGGCTCTCTGTTGCAGATGGAAGCTGCTGCTGCCATTCTCAGCTTGAAGCCCTCTTTTGATGCAAGCAGATGCTCCCAGGTCTGTTCAGCACCTGTTGCTCAGTGTTGATGCAAAGCTTTTGTGTTCCTCATGTAATCAAGGGGACCATGGTGACACAGGTGATGCACATGAAGCCAAGGAGCCATTGTGACACAGTGGGGCCTCATGGAATCAAGGAGACCATGGTGACACAGGTGATGCACATGAAGCCAAGGAGCCATTGTGACACAGTGGGGCCTCATGGAATCAAGGAGACCATGGTGACACAGGTGATGCACATGAAGCCAAGGAGCCATTGTGACACAGCAGGGCTTCTTCCCTTCAGCTCTGCAGCTGGCTGTCCCACACCGAGGCACCATGTGCCAAGTGCTCTCCTCAGGGCTCTGCCTGCACACAGGCCCAGAGAAGTTTTCCTGTTTGTAAGGAAAGAATGAAAAAGCCTGAGCAGGTTCCCTAGACAACCAAACCCACATGCTCAGTCCAGGCTGCCTGCAATGATGTCCCCTTTCTACAAGGGACACTGTGAGCAGGAATGATCTCTGGGAGCAGAATTCTCGCAGTCTTTCCACGGAATTCTCTGTCCCTGTCCTTTGCCTGGCTCTCTGTTGCAGATGGAAGCTGCTGCTGCCATTCTCAGCTTGAAGCCCTCTTTTGATGCACGCAGATGCTCCCAGGTGTGTTCAGCAGCTGTTGCTCAGTGTTGATGCAAAGCTTTTGTGTTCCTCATGGAAACAAGGAGCCATTGTGACACTGCAGGGGCTCATGGCATCAAGGAGACAATTGTGACAGTACAGAACCTCCTAGAAACAAGGCTCCATGGTGACACCGTGGGGAATCATGGAAACACATGGAAATGTGTTCCTGATGAGACACAGCAGGGCCTTGTTGGAACCAAAGACACCTCTGCAAAAAGCAGGGTAGCTCACAGAACCAAGGAGTCCATTGTTACAATAGAAAACCTATGGAAGCAAGGGGCCATTGTGACACAGTGGGGCCACATGGAATCAAGGAGACCATGGTGACACAGGTGATGCACATGAAGCCAAGGAGCCATTGTGACCCAGTGGGGCCTCATGGAATCAAGGAGACCATGGTGACACAGGTGATGCACATGAAGCCAAGGAGCCATTGTGACACAGTGGGGCCTCATGGAATCAAGGAGACCATGGTGACACAGGTGATGCACATGAAGCCAAGGAGCCATTGTGACACAGCGGGGCTTCTTCCCTTCAGCTCTGCAGCTGGCTGTCCCACACCGAGGCACCATGTGCCAAGTGCTCTCCTCTGGGCTCTGCCTGCACACAGGCCCAGAGAAATTTTCCTGTTTGTAAGGAAAGAATGGAAAAGCCTGAGCAGCTTTCCTAAACAAGAAACCCTACATGCTCAGTCCAGGCTGCCTGCAATGATGTCCCCTTTCTACAAGGGATGCTGTGAGCAGGAATGATCTCTGGGAGCAGAATTCTCGCAGTCTTTCCACGGAATTCTCTGTCCCTGTCCTTTGCCTGGCTCTCTGTTGCAGATGGAAGCTGCTGCTGCCATTCTCAGCTTGAAGCCCTCTTTTGATGCAAGCAGATGCTCCCAGGTGTGTTCAGCAGCTGTTGCTCAGTGTTGATGCCAAGCTTTTGTGTTCCTCATGGAAGCAAGGAGCCATTGTGACACTGCAGGGGCTCATGGCATCAAGGAGACAATTGTGACACTACAGAACCTCCTAGAAACAAGGCTCCATGGTGACACCGTGGGGAATCATGGAAACATATGGAAATGTGTTCCTGATGAGACACAGCAGGGCCTTGTTGGAACCAAAGACACCTCTGCAAAAAGCAGGGTAGCTCACAGAACCAAGGAGACCACTGTTACAATCGAAAACCTATGGAAGCAAGGGGCCATTGCGACACAGTGGGGCCTCATGGAATCAAGGAGACCATTGTGACACAGGTGATGCACATGAAGCCAAGGAGCCATTGTGACCCAGTGGGGCCTCATGGAATCAAGGAGACCATGGTGACACAGGTGATGCACATGAAGCCAAGGAGCCATTGTGACACAGTGGGGCCTCATGGAATCAAGGACAGGTGATGCACATGAAGCCAAGGAGCCATTGTGACCCAGTGGGGCCTCATGGAATCAAGGAGACCATGGTGACACAGGTGATGCACATGAAGCCAAGGAGCCATTGTGACCCAGTGGGGCCTCATGGAATCAAGGAGACCATGGTGACACACGTGATGCACATGAAGCCAAGGAGCCATTGTGACCCAGTGGGGCCTCATGGAATCAAGGAGACCATGGTGACACAGGTGATGCACATGAAGCCAAGGAGCCATTGTGACACAGTGGGGCCTCATGGAATCAAGGAGACCATGGTGACACAGGTGATGCACATGAAGCCAAGGAGCCATTGTGACCCAGCGGGGCTTCTTCCCTTCAGCTCTGCAGCTGGCTGTCCCACACCGAGGCACCATGTGCCAAGTGCTCTCCTCAGGGCTCTGCCTGCACACAGGCCCAGATAAGTCTTCCTGTCTGTAAGGAAAGAATGAAAAAGCCTGAGCAGGTTCCCCTGTCAACCAAACCCACATGCTCAGTCCAGGCTGCCTGCAATGATGTCCCCTTTCTACAAGGGATACTGTGAGCAGGAATGATCTCTGGGAGCAGAATTCTCGCAGTCTTTCCACTGAATTCTCTGTCCCTGTCCTTTGCCTGGCTCTCTCTTGCAGATGGAAGCTGCTGCTGCCATTCTCAGCATGAAGCCCTCGTTTGATGCAAGCAGATGCTCCCAGGTGTGTTCAGCAGCTGTTGCTCAGTGTTGATGCAAAGCTTTTGTGTTCCTCATGTAATCAAGGGGACCATGGTGACAGAGGTGATGCACATGAAGCCAAGGAGCCATTGTGACCCAGTGGGGCCTCATGGAATCAAGGAGACCATGGTGACACAGTGGGGCCACATGGAAGCCAAGGAGCCATTGTGACCCAGTGGGGCCTCATGGAATCAAGGAGACCATTGTGACACAGGTGATGCACATGAAGCCAAGGAGCCATTGTGACCCAGTGGGGCCTCATGGAATCAAGGAGACCATGGTGACACAGGTGATGCACATGAAGCCAAGGAGCCATTGTGACCCAGTGGGGCCTCATGGAATCAAGGAGACCATGGTGACACAGGTGATGCACATGAAGCCAAGGAGCCATTGTGACACAGCGGGGCTTCTTCCCTTGAGCTCTGCAGCTGGCTGTCCCACACCGAGGCACCATGTGCCAAGTGCTCTCCTCAGGGCTCTGCCTGCACACAGGCCCAGGAGAAGTTTTCCTGTTTGTAAGGAAAGAATGGAAAAGCCTGAGCAGCTTTCCTAAACAACAAACGCCACATGCTGAGTCCAGGTTGCCTGCAATGATGTCCCCTTTCTACAAGGGACACTGTGAGCAGGAATGATGTCTGGGAGCAGAATTCCCGCAGTCTTTCCACGGAATTCTCTGTCCCTGTCCTTTGCCTGGCTCTCTGTTGCAGATGAAAGCTGCTGCTGCCATTCTCAGCTTGAAGCCCTCTTTTGATGCAAGCAGGTGCTCCCAGGTGTGTTCAGCAGCTGTTGCTCAGTGTTGATGCAAAGCTTTTGTGTTCCTCATGGAAGCAAGGAGCCATTGTGACACTGCAGGGGCTCATGGCATCAAGGAGACAATTGTGACAGTACAGAACCTCCTAGAAACAAGGCTCCATGGTGACACCGTGGGGAATCATGGAACCACATGGAAATGAGTTCCTGATGAGACACAGCAGGGCCTTGCTGGAACCAAAGACACCTCTGCAAAAAGCAGGGTAGCTCACAGAACCAAGGAGTCCATTGTTACAATAGAAAACCTATGGAAGCAAGGGGCCATTGTGACACAGTGGGGCCACATGGAAGCCACGGAGCCATTGTGACCCAGTGGGGCCTCATGGAATCAAGGACAGGTGATGCACATGAAGCCAAGGAGCCATTGTGACCCAGTGGGGCCTCATGGAATCAAGGAGACCATGGTGACACAGGTGATGCACATGAAGCCAAGGAGCCATTGTGACCCAGTGGGGCCTCATGGAATCAAGGAGACCATGGTGACACAGGTGATGCACATGAAGCCAAGGAGCCATTGTGACCCAGTGGGGCCTCATGGAATCAAGGAGACCATGGTGACACAGGTGATGCACATGAAGCCAAGGAGCCATTGTGACACGGCGGGGCTTCTTCCCTTCACCTCTGCAGCTGGCTGTCCCAGCCCACAGCACCATGTGCCAAGTGCTTTCCTCAGGACTCTGCCTGCACACAGGCCCAGAGAAGTTTTCCTGTTTGTAAGGAAAGAATGGAAAAGCCTGAGCAGGTTCCCTAGACAACCAAACCCACATGCTCAGTCCAGGCTGCCTACAATGATGTCCCCTTTCTACAAGGGACACTGTGAGCAGGAATGATCTCTGGGAGCAGAATTCTCGCAGTCTTTGCACTGAATTCTCTGTCCCTGTCCTTTGCCTGGCTCTCTGTTGCAGATGGAAGCTGCTGCTGCCATTCCCCGCTTGAAGCCCTCTTTTGATGCAAGCAGATGCTCCCAGGTGTGTTCAGCAGCTGTTGCTCAGTGTTGATGCAAAGCTTTTGTGTTCCTCATGGAAACAAGGAGCCATTGTGACACTGCAGGGGCTCATGGCATCAAGGAGACAATTGTGACAGTACAGAACCTCCTAGAAACAAGGCTCCATGGTGACACCGTGGGGAATCATGGAACCACATGGAAATGTGTTCCTCATGAGACACAGCAGGGCCTTGTTGGAACCAAAGACACCTCTGCAAAAAGCAGGGTAGCTCACAGAACCAAGGAGTCCATTGTTACAATAGAAAACCTATGGAAGCAAGGAGACCATGGTGACACAGGTGATGCACACGAAGCCAAGGAGCCATTGTGACCCAGTGGGGCCTCATGGAATCAAGGAGACCATGGTGACACAGGTGATGCACATGAAGCCAAGGAGCCATTGTGACACAGTGGGGCCTCATGGAATCAAGGAGACCATGGTGACTCAGGTGATGCACACGAAGCCAAGGAGCCATTGTGACCCAGTGGGGCCTCATGGAATCAAGGAGACCATGGTGACACAGGTGATGCACATGAAGCCAAGGAGCCATTGTGACCCAGTGGGGCCTCATGGAATCAAGGAGACCATGGTGACACAGGTGATGCACATGAAGCCAAGAAACCATTGTGACCCAGTGGGGCCTCATGGAATCAAGGAGACCATGGTGACACAGGTGATGCACATGAAGCCAAGGAGCCATTGTGACACAGCGGGGCTTCTTCCCTTCAGCTCTGCAGCTGGCTGTCCCAGCCCACAGCACCATGTGCCAAGTGCTCTTCTCAGGGCTCTGCCTGCACACAGGCCCAGAGAAGTTTTCCTGTTTGTAAGGAAAGAATGAAATAGCCTGAGCAGGTTCCCTAGACAACCAAACCCACATGCTCAGTCCAGGCTGCCTGCAATGATGTCCCCTTTCTACAAGGGACACTGTGAGCAGGAATGATCTCTGGGAGCAGAATTCTCGCAGTCTTTCCACGGAATGCTCTGTCCCTGTCCTTTCCCTGGCTCTCTGTTGCAGATGGAAGCTGCTGCTGCCATTCTCTGCTTGAAGCCCTCGTTTGATGCAAGCAGATGCTCCCAGGTGTGTTCAGCAGCTGTTGCTCAGTGTTGATGCAAAGCTTTTGTGTTCCTCATGGAAGCAAGGAGCCATTGTGACACTGCAGGGGCTCATGGCATCAAGGAGACAATTGTGACAGTACAGAACCTCCTAGAAACAAGGCTCCATGGTGACACCGTGGGGAATCATGGAACAACATGGAAATGTGTTCCTGATGAGACACAACAGGGCCTTGTTGGAACCAAAGACACCTCTGCAAAAAGCAGGGTAGCTCACAGAACCAAGGAGTCCATTGTTACAATAGAAAACCTATGGAAGCAAGGGGCCATTGTGACACAGTGGGGCCACATGGAAGCCAAGGAGCCATTGTGACCCAGTGGGGCCTCATGGAATCAAGGAGACCATGGTGACACAGGTGATGCACATGAAGCCAAGGAGCCATTGTGACACAGCGGGGCCTCATGGAATCAAGGAGACCATGGTGACACAGGTGATGCACATGAAGCCAAGGAGCCATTGTGACACAGCGGGGCTTCTTCCCTTCAGCTCTGCAGCTGGCTGTCCCAGCCCACAGCACCATGTGCCAAGTGCTCTCCTCAGGGCTCTGCCTGCACACAGGCCCAGAGAAGTTTTCCTGTTTGTAAGGAAAGAATGGAAAAGCCTGAGCCGGTTTCCTAAACAACCAACCCCACATGCTCCGTCCAGGCTGCCTGCAATGATGTCCCCTTTCTACAAGAGACACTGTGAGCAGGAATGATCTCTGGGAGCAGAATTCCCGCAGTCTTTCCACTGAATTCTCTGTCCCTGTCCTTTGCCTGGCTCTCTGTTGCAGATGGAAGCTGCTGCTGCCATTCTCAGCTTGAAGCCCTCGTTTGATGCAAGCAGATGCTCCCAGGTGTGTTCAGCAGCTGTTGCTCAGTGTTGATGCAAAGCTTTTGTGTTCCTCATGGAAGCAAGGAGCCATTGTGACACTGCAGGGGCTCATGGGATCAAGGAGACAATTGTGACAGTACAGAACCTCCTAGAAACAAGGCTCCATGGTGACACCGTGGGGAATCATGGAATCAAGGAGCCCCTTGTGACACAGAGAGGCCGCCTGGAAGCAATGGTCCATTGTTACACTGCGGATTCAAGAAGACCATGGGGACAGCACGGAACCTCATGGAACCCTCCGTCCACTGGGACACAGCGGGGCCTCATGGACACAAGGGGACCATTGTGGCAAAGCAGGGCCTCATGGAAGCATGGAGAGCATTGTGACATTGTGGGCAATCATGGAAGCATGGAGAGCATTGTGCCACTAAGGAAACTGATGGAACCAAGGCCATCACTGGGACACAATGGAAGCACATGGAATCAAGGCTCCATGATGACTTTGGAGGGCCTCATGGAGCACAGCATCCATTGTGACACAGCAAGACCTCGTGGAACCAAGGAGCCTTTGTGATACTCCAGATGCGCATGGAAGCCAGGGTGCACTGAGACACAGCGGGGCCTTGTTGGAACCAAAGACACCTCTGCAAAAAGCAGGGGAGCTCACAGAACCAAGGAGTCCATTGTTCCATTGTAGAAAATTATACATTACATTCTAGAAAACCTATGGAACCAAGGGGCTATTGTGACACAGTGGGGCCACATGGAAGCAATTGTCCATTATGACAATGTGGATCAAAGGTGAGCATGGTGACACTGCGGAACCTCATGGAAGCAAGGAGCCATTGTGACACAGTGGGGCCTCATGGAATCAAGGAGACCATGGTGACACAGGTGATGCACATGAAGCCAAGGAGCCATTGTGACACAGTGGGGCCTCATGGAATCAAGGAGACCATGGTGACACAGGTGATGCACACGAAGCCAAGGAGCCATTGTGACACAGTGGGGCCTCATGGAATCAAGGAGACCATGGTGACACAGGTGATGCACATGAAGCCAAGGAGCCATGGTGACACAGCGGGGCTTCTTCCCTTGAGCTCTGCAGCTGGCGGTCCCAGCCCACGGCACCATGTGCCATCTGCTCTCCTTAGGGCTCTGCCTGCACACAGGCCCAGAGAAGTTTTCCTGTTTGTAAGGAAAGAATGGAAAAGCCTAAGCAGGTTTCCTCAACAACAAACCCTACATGCTCAGTCCCGGCTGCGTGGAATGATGTCCCCTTTCTACAAGGGACACTGTGAGCAGGAATGATCTCTGGGAGCAGAATTCTCGCAGTCTTTCCACTGAATTCTCTGTCCCTGTCCTTTGCCTGGCTCTCTGTTGCAGATGGAAGCTGCTGCTGCCATTCTCTGCTTGAAGCCCTCTTTTGATGCAAGCAGGTGCTCCCAGGTGTGTTCAGCAGCTGTTGCTCAGTGTTGATGCAAAGCTTTTGTGTTCCTCATGGAAGCAAGGAGCCATTGTGACACTGCAGGGGCTCATGGGATCAAGGAGACAATTGTGACACTACAGAACCTCCTAGAAACAAGGCTCCATGGTGACACCGTGGGGAATCATGGAATCAAGGAGCCCCTTGTGACACAGAGAGGCCGCCTGGAAGCAATGGTCCATTGTTACACTGCGGATTCAAGAAGACCATGGGGACAGCACGGAACCTCATGGAACCCTCCGTCCATTGGGACACAGCGGGGCCTCATGGACACAAGGGGAGCATTGTGGCAAAGCAGGGCCTCATGGAAGCATGGAGAGCATTGTGACATTGTGGGCAATCATGGAAGCATGGAGAGCATTGTGCCACTAAGGAAACTGATGGAACCAAGGCCATCACTGGGCCACAATGGAAGCACATGGAATCAAGGCTCCATGATGACTTTGGAGGGCCTCATGGAGCACAGCATCCATTGTGACACAGCAAGACCTCGTGGAACCAAGGAGCCTTTGTGATACTCCAGATGCGCATGGAAGCCAGGGTGCACTGAGACACAGCGGGGCCTTGTTGGAACCAAAGACACCTCTGCAAAAAGCAGGGGAGCTCACAGAACCAAGGAGTCCATTGTTCCATTGTAGAAAATTATACATTACATTCTAGAAAACCTATGGAACCAAGGGGCTATTTTGACACAGTGGGGCCACATGGAAGCAATTGTCCATTATGACAATGTGGATCAAAGGTGAGCATGGTGACACTGCGGAACCTCATGGAAGCAAGGAGCCATTGTGACGCAGTGGGGCCTCATGGAATCAAGGAGACCATGGTGACACAGGTGATGCACACGAAGCCAAGGAGCCATTGTGACACAGTGGGGCCTCATGGAATCAAGGAGGCCATGGTGACACAGGTGATGCACATGAAGCCAAGGAGCCATTGTGACACAGTGGGGCCTCATGGAATCAAGGTGGCCATGGTGACACAGGTGATGCACATGAAGCCAAGGAGCCATTGTGACACAGTGGGGCCTCATGGAATCAAGGAGACCATTGTGACACAGGTGATGCACATGAAGCCAAGGAGCCATTGTGACACAGTGGGGCCTCATGGAATCAAGGAGACCATTGTGACACAGGTGATGCACATGAAGCCAAGGAGCCATTGTGACCCAGTGGGGCCTCATGGAATCAAGGAGACCATGGTGACACAGGTGATGCACATGAAGCCAAGGAGCCATTGTGACACAGTGGGGCCTCATGGAATCCATGAGACCATGGTGACACAGGTGATGCACATGAAGCCAAGGAGCCATGGTGACACAGCGGGGCTTCTTCCCTTGAGCTCTGCAGCTGGCGGTCCCAGCCCACGGCACCATGTGCCATCTGCTCTCCTTAGGGCTCTGCCTGCACACAGGCCCAGAGAAGTTTTCCTGTTTGTAAGGAAAGAATGGAAAAGCCTGAGCAGGTTTCCTCAACAACAAACCCTACATGCTCAGTCCCGGCTGCCTGGAATGATGTCCCCTTTCTACAAGGGACCCTGTGAGCAGGAATGATCTCTGAAAGCAGAATTCTCGCAGTCTTTCCACTGAATTCTCTGCCCCTGTCCTTTGCCTGGCTCTCTGTTGCAGATGGAAGCTGCTGCTGCCTTTCTCAGCTTGAAGCCCTCGTGTGATGCAAGCAGGTGCTCCCAGGTGTGTTCAGCAGCTGTTGCTCAGTGTTGATGCAAAGCTTTTGTGTTCCTCATGGAAGCAAGGAGCCATTGTGACACTGCAGGGGCTCATGGGATCAAGGAGACAATTGTGACAGTACAGAACCTCCTAGAAACAAGGCTCCATGGTGACACCGTGGGGAATCATGGAATCAAGGAGCCCCTTGTGACACAGAGAGGCCGCCTGGAAGCAATGGTCCATTGTTACACTGCGGATTCAAGAAGACCATGGGGACAGCACGGAACCTCATGGAACCCTCCGTCCATTGGGACACAGCGGGGCCTCATGGACACAAGGGGAGCATTGTGGCAAAGCAGGGCCTCATGGAAGCATGGAGAGCATTGTGACATTGTGGGCAATCATGGAAGCATGGAGAGCATTGTGCCACTAAGGAAACTGATGGAACCAAGGCCATCACTGGGACACAATGGAAGCACATGGAATCAAGGCTCCATGATGACTTTGGAGGGCCTCATGGAGCACAGCATCCATTGTGACACAGCAAGACCTCGTGGAACCAAGGAGCCTTTGTGATACTCCAGATGCGCATGGAAGCCAGGGTGCACTGAGACACAGCGGGGCCTTGTTGGAACCAAAGACACCTCTGCAAAAAGCAGGGGAGCTCACAGAACCAAGGAGTCCATTGTTCCATTGTAGAAAATTATACATTACATTCTAGAAAACCTATGGAACCAAGGGGCTATTGTGACACAGTGGGGCCACATGGAAGCAATTGTCCATTATGACAATGTGGATCAAAGGTGAGCATGGTGACACTGCGGAACCTCATGGAAGCAAGGAGCCATTGTGACGCAGTGGGGCCTCATGGAATCAAGGAGACCATGGTGACACAGGTGATGCACATGAAGCCAAGGAGCCATTGTGACACAGTGGGGCCTCATGGAATCAAGGAGACCATGGTGACACAGGTGATGCACATGAAGCCAAGGAGCCATTGTGACCCAGTGGGGCCTCATGGAATCAAGGAGACCATGGTGACACAGGTGATGCACATGAAGCCAAGGAGCCATTGTGACACAGTGGGGCCTCATGGAATCAAGGAGACCATGGTGACACAGGTGATGCACATGAAGCCAAGGAGCCATTGTGACACAGTGGGGCCTCATGGAATCAAGGAGACCATGGTGACACAGGTGATGCACATGAAGCCAAGGAGCCATTGTGACACAGTGGGGCCTCATGGAATCAAGGAGACCATGGTGACACAGGTGATGCACACGAAGCCAAGGAGCCATTGTGACACAGTGGGGCCTCATGGAATCAAGGAGACCATGGTGACACAGGTGATGCACATGAAGCCAAGGAGCCATTGTGACACAGCGGGGCTTCTTCCCTTGAGCTCTGCAGCTGGCGGTCCCAGCCCACGGCACCATGTGCCATCTGCTCTCCTTAGGGCTCTGCCTGCACACAGGCCCAGAGAAGTTTTCCTGTTTGTAAGGAAAGAATGGAAAAGCCCGAGCAGGTTTCCTCAACAACAAACCCTACATGCTCAGTCCAGGCTGACTGGAATGATGTCCCCTTTCTACAAGGGATGCTGTGAGCAGGAATGATCTCTGAAAGCAGAATTCCCGCAGTCTTTCCACTGAATTCTCTGTCCCTGTCCTTTGCCTGGCTCTCTGTTGCAGATGGAAGCTGCTGCTGCCATTCTCAGCTTGAAGCCCTCGTTTGATGCAAGCAGGTGCTCCCAGGTGTGTTCAGCAGCTGTTGTTCAGTGCTGATGCAAAGCTTTTGTGTTCCTCATGGAAGCAAGGAGCCATTGTGACACTGCAGGGGCTCATGGCATCAAGGAGACAATTGTGACAGTACAGAACCTCCTAGAAACAAGGCTCCATGGTGACACCGTGGGGAATCATGGAATCAAGGAGCCCCTTGTGACACAGAGAGGCCGCCTGGAAGCAATGGTCCATTGTTACACTGCGGATTCAAGAAGAGCATGGGGACAGCACGGAACCTCATGGAACCCTCCGTCCACTGGGACACAGCGGGGCCTCATGGACACAAGGGGACCATTGTGGCAAAGCAGGGCCTCATGGAAGCATGGAGAGCATTGTGACATTGTGGGCAATCATGGAAGCATGGAGAGCATTGTGCCACTAAGGAAACTGATGGAACCAAGGCCATCACTGGGACACAATGGAAGCACATGGAATCAAGGCTCCATGATGACTTTGGAGGGCCTCATGGAGCACAGCATCCATTGTGACACAGCAAGACCTCGTGGAACCAAGGAGCCTTTGTGATACTCCAGATGCGCATGGAAGCCAGGGTGCACTGAGACACAGCGGGGCCTTGTTGGAACCAAAGACACCTCTGCAAAAAGCAGGGGAGCTCACAGAACCAAGGAGTCCATTGTTCCATTGTAGAAAATTATACATTACATTCTAGAAAACCTATGGAACCAAGGGGCTATTGTGACACAGTGGGGCCACATGGAAGCAATTGTCCATTATGACAATGTGGATCAAAGGTGAGCATGGTGACACTGCGGAACCTCATGGAAGCAAGGAGCCATTGTGACGCAGTGGGGCCTCATGGAATCAAGGAGACCATGGTGACACAGGTGATGCACATGAAGCCAAGGAGCCATTGTGACACAGTGGGGCCTCATGGAATCAAGGAGGCCATGGTGACACAGGTGATGCACATGAAGCCAAGGAGCCATTGTGACACAGTGGGGCCTCATGGAATCAAGGAGACCATGGTGACACAGGTGATGCACATGAAGCCAAGGAGCCATTGTGACACAGTGGGGCCTCATGGAATCAAGGAGACCATGGTGACACAGGTGATGCACACGAAGCCAAGGAGCCATTGTGACCCAGTGGGGCCTCATGGAATCAAGGAGACCATGGTGACACAGGTGATGCACATGAAGCCAAGGAGCCAGTGTGACACAGTGGGGCCTCATGGAATCAAGGAGACCATGGTGACACAGGTGATGCACATGAAGCCAAGGAGCCATTGTGACACAGTGGGGCCTCATGGAATCAAGGAGACCATGGTGACACAGGTGATGCACACGAAGCCAAGGAGCCATTGTGACACAGTGGGGCCTCATGGAATCAAGGAGACCATGGTGACACAGGTGATGCACATGAAGCCAAGGAGCCATTGTGACACAGCGGGGCTTCTTCCCTTGAGCTCTGCAGCTGGCGGTCCCAGCCCACGGCACCATGTGCCAACTGCTCTCCTCAGGGCTCTGCCTGCACACAGGCCCAGAGAAGTTTTCCTGTTTGTAAGGAAAGAATGGAAAAGCCTGAGCAGGTTTCCTCAACAACAAACCCTACATGCTCAGTCCAGGCTGCCTGGAATGATGTCCCCTTTCTACAAGGGACACTGTGAGCAGGAATGATCTCTGGGAGCAGAATTCCCGCAGTCTTTCCACTGAATTCTCTGTCCCTGTCCTTTGCCTGGCTCTCTGTTGCAGATGGAAGCTGCTGCTGCCTTTCTCAGCTTGAAGCCCTCTTTTGATGCAAGCAGGTGCTCCCAGGTGTGTTCAGCAGCTGTTGTTCAGTGCTGATGCAAAGCTTTTGTGTTCCTCATGGAAGCAAGGAGCCATTGTGACACTGCAGGGGCTCATGGCATCAAGGAGACAATTGTGACAGTACAGAACCTCCTAGAAACAAGGCTCCATGGTGACACCGTGGGGAATCATGGAATCAAGGAGCCCATTGTGACACAGAGAGGCCGCCTGGAAGCAATGGTCCATTGTTACACTGCGGATTCAAGAAGACCATGGGGACAGCACGGAACCTCATGGAACCCTCCGTCCATTGGGACACAGCGGGGCCTCATGGACACAAGGGGAGCATTGTGGCAAAGCAGGGCCTCATGGAAGCATGGAGAGCATTGTGACATTGTGGGCAATCATGGAAGCATGGAGAGCATTGTGCCACTAAGGAAACTGATGGAACCAAGGCAATCCCTGGGACACAATGGAAGCACATGGAATCAAGGCTCCATGATGACTTTGGAGGGCCTCATGGAGCACAGCATCCATTGTGACACAGCAAGACCTCGTGGAACCAAGGAGCCTTTGTGATACTCCAGATGCGCATGGAAGCCAGGGTGCACTGAGACACAGCGGGGCCTTGTTGGAACCAAAGACACCTCTGCAAAAAGCAGGGGAGCTCACAGAACCAAGGAGTCCATTGTTCCATTGTAGAAAATTATACATTACATTCTAGAAAACCTATGGAACCAAGGGGCTATTGTGACACAGTGGGGCCACATGGAAGCAATTGTCCATTATGACAATGTGGATCAAAGGTGAGCATGGTGACACTGCGGAACCTCATGGAAGCAAGGAGCCATTGTGACGCAGTGGGGCCTCATGGAATCAAGGAGACCATGGTGACACAGGTGATGCACATGAAGCCAAGGAGCCATTGTGACACAGTGGGGCCTCATGGAATCAAGGAGACCATGGTGACACAGGTGATGCACATGAAGCCAAGGAGCCATTGTGACACAGTGGGGCCTCATGGAATCAAGGAGGCCATGGTGACACAGGTGATGCACATGAAGCCAAGGAGCCATTGTGACACAGTGGGGCCTCATGGAATCAAGGAGACCATGGTGACACAGGTGATGCACATGAAGCCAAGGAGCCATTGTGACACAGTGGGGCCTCATGGAATCAAGGAGACCATGGTGACACAGGTGATGCACACGAAGCCAAGGAGCCATTGTGACCCAGTGGGGCCTCATGGAATCAAGGAGACCATGGTGACACAGGTGATGCACATGAAGCCAAGGAGCCAGTGTGACACAGTGGGGCCTCATGGAATCAAGGAGACCATGGTGACACAGGTGATGCACATGAAGCCAAGGAGCCATTGTGACACAGTGGGGCCTCATGGAATCAAGGAGACCATGGTGACACAGGTGATGCACACGAAGCCAAGGAGCCATTGTGACACAGTGGGGCCTCATGGAATCAAGGAGACCATGGTGACACAGGTGATGCACATGAAGCCAAGGAGCCATTGTGACACAGCGGGGCTTCTTCCCTTGAGCTCTGCAGCTGGCGGTCCCAGCCCACGGCACCATGTGCCAACTGCTCTCCTCAGGGCTCTGCCTGCACACAGGCCCAGAGAAGTTTTCCTGTTTGTAAGGAAAGAATGGAAAAGCCTGAGCAGGTTTCCTCAACAACAAACCCTACATGCTCAGTCCAGGCTGCCTGGAATGATGTCCCCTTTCTACAAGGGACACTGTGAGCAGGAATGATCTCTGGGAGCAGAATTCCCGCAGTCTTTCCACTGAATTCTCTGTCCCTGTCCTTTGCCTGGCTCTCTGTTGCAGATGGAAGCTGCTGCTGCCATTCTCAGCTTGAAGCCCTCTTTTGATGCAAGCAGGTGCTCCCAGGTGTGTTCAGCAGCTGTTGTTCAGTGCTGATGCAAAGCTTTTGTGTTCCTCATGGAAGCAAGGAGCCATTGTGACACTGCAGGGGCTCATGGCATCAAGGAGACAATTGTGACAGTACAGAACCTCCTAGAAACAAGGCTCCATGGTGACACCGTGGGGAATCATGGAATCAAGGAGCCCATTGTGACACAGAGAGGCCGCCTGGAAGCAATGGTCCATTGTTACACTGCGGATTCAAGAAGACCATGGGGACAGCACGGAACCTCATGGAACCCTCCGTCCATTGGGACACAGCGGGGCCTCATGGACACAAGGGGAGCATTGTGGCAAAGCAGGGCCTCATGGAAGCATGGAGAGCATTGTGACATTGTGGGCAATCATGGAAGCATGGAGAGCATTGTGCCACTAAGGAAACTGATGGAACCAAGGCAATCCCTGGGACACAATGGAAGCACATGGAATCAAGGCTCCATGATGACTTTGGAGGGCCTCATGGAGCACAGCATCCATTGTGACACAGCAAGACCTCGTGGAACCAAGGAGCCTTTGTGATACTCCAGATGCGCATGGAAGCCAGGGTGCACTGAGACACAGCGGGGCCTTGTTGGAACCAAAGACACCTCTGCAAAAAGCAGGGGAGCTCACAGAACCAAGGAGTCCATTGTTCCATTGTAGAAAATTATACATTACATTCTAGAAAACCTATGGAACCAAGGGGCTATTGTGACACAGTGGGGCCACATGGAAGCAATTGTCCATTATGACAATGTGGATCAAAGGTGAGCATGGTGACACTGCGGAACCTCATGGAAGCAAGGAGCCATTGTGACGCAGTGGGGCCTCATGGAATCAAGGAGACCATGGTGACACAGGTGATGCACATGAAGCCAAGGAGCCATTGTGACACAGTGGGGCCTCATGGAATCAAGGAGACCATGGTGACACAGGTGATGCACATGAAGCCAAGGAGCCATTGTGACACAGTGGGGCCTCATGGAATCAAGGAGACCATTGTGACACAGGTGATGCACATGAAGCCAAGGAGCCATTGTGACACAGTGGGGCCTCATGGAATCAAGGAGACCATTGTGACACAGGTGATGCACATGAAGCCAAGGAGCCATTGTGACACAGTGGGGCCTCATGGAATCAAGGAGACCATGGTGACACAGGTGATGCACATGAAGCCAAGGAGCCATTGTGACACAGTGGGGCCTCATGGAATCAAGGAGACCATGGTGACACAGGTGATGCACACGAAGCCAAGGAGCCATTGTGACACAGTGGGGCCTCATGGAATCAAGGAGACCATGGTGACACAGGTGATGCACATGAAGCCAAGGAGCCATTGTGACCCAGTGGGGCCTCATGGAATCAAGGAGACCATGGTGACACAGGTGATGCACATGAAGCCAAGGAGCCATTGTGACACAGTGGGGCCTCATGGAATCAAGGAGACCATGGTGACACAGGTGATGCACACGAAGCCAAGGAGCCATTGTGACACAGTGGGGCCTCATGGAATCAAGGAGACCATGGTGACACAGGTGATGCACATGAAGCCAAGGAGCCATTGTGACACAGCGGGGCTTCTTCCCTTGAGCTCTGCAGCTGGCGGTCCCAGCCCACGGCACCATGTGCCATCTGCTCTCCTTAGGGCTCTGCCTGCACACAGGCCCAGAGAAGTTTTCCTGTTTGTAAGGAAAGAATGGAAAAGCCTGAGCAGGTTTCCTCAACAACAAACCCTACATGCTCAGTCCCGGCTGCCTGGAATGATGTCCCCTTTCTACAAGGGACCCTGTGAGCAGGAATGATCTCTGAAAGCAGAATTCTCGCAGTCTTTCCACTGAATTCTCTGCCCCTGTCCTTTGCCTGGCTCTCTGTTGCAGATGGAAGCTGCTGCTGCCTTTCTCAGCTTGAAGCCCTCTTTTGATGCAAGCAGGTGCTCCCAGGTGTGTTCAGCAGCTGTTGCTCAGTGTTGATGCAAAGCTTTTGTGTTCCTCATGGAAGCAAGGAGCCATTGTGACACTGCAGGGGCTCATGGGATCAAGGAGACAATTGTGACAGTACAGAACCTCCTAGAAACAAGGCTCCATGGTGACACCGTGGGGAATCATGGAATCAAGGAGCCCCTTGTGACACAGAGAGGCCGCCTGGAAGCAATGGTCCATTGTTACACTGCGGATTCAAGAAGACCATGGGGACAGCACGGAACCTCATGGAACCCTCCGTCCATTGGGACACAGCGGGGCCTCATGGACACAAGGGGACCATTGTGGCAAAGCAGGGCCTCATGGAAGCATGGAGAGCATTGTGACATTGTGGGCAATCATGGAAGCATGGAGAGCATTGTGCCAATAAGGAAACTGATGGAACCAAGGCCATCACTGGGACACAATGGAAGCACATGGAATCAAGGCTCCATGATGACTTTGGAGGGTCTCATGGAGCACAGCATCCATTGTGACACAGCAAGACCTCGTGGAACCAAGGAGCCTTTGTGATACTCCAGATGCGCATGGAAGCCAGGGTGCACTGAGACACAGCGGGGCCTTGTTGGAACCAAAGACACCTCTGCAAAAAGCAGGAGAGCTCACAGAACCAAGGAGTCCATTGTTCCATTGTAGAAAATTATACATTACATTCTAGAAAACCTATGGAACCAAGGGGCTATTGTGACCCAGTGGGGCCACATGGAAGCAATTGTCCATTATGACAATGTGGATCAAAGGTGAGCATGGTGACACTGCGGAACCTCATGGAAGCAAGGAGCCATTGTGACGCAGTGGGGCCTCATGGAATCAAGGAGACCATGGTGACACAGGTGATGCACATGAAGCCAAGGAGCCATTGTGACACAGTGGGGCCTCATGGAATCAAGGAGACCATGGTGACACAGGTGATGCACATGAAGCCAAGGAGCCATTGTGACACAGTGGGGCCTCATGGAATCAAGGAGACCATGGTGACACAGGTGATGCACATGAAGCCAAGGAGCCATTGTGACACAGTGGGGCCTCATGGAATCAAGGAGACCATGGTGACACAGGTGATGCACATGAAGCCAAGGAGCCATTGTGACACAGTGGGGCCTCATGGAATCAAGGAGACCATGGTGACACAGGTGATGCACATGAAGCCAAGGAGCCATTGTGACACAGTGGGGCCTCATGGAATCAAGGAGACCATGGTGACACAGGTGATGCACATGAAGCCAAGGAGCCATTGTGACACAGCGGGGCTTCTTCCCTTGAGCTCTGCAGCTGGCGGTCCCAGCCCACGGCACCATGTGCCATCTGCTCTCCTTAGGGCTCTGCCTGCACACAGGCCCAGAGAAGTTTTCCTGTTTGTAAGGAAAGAATGGAAAAGCCTGAGCAGGTTTCCTCAACAACAAACCCTACATGCTCAGTCCAGGCTGCCTGGAATGATGTCCCCTTTCTACAAGGGACACTGTGAGCAGGAATGATCTCTGAAAGCAGAATTCCCGCAGTCTTTCCACTGAATTCTCTGTCCCTGTCCTTTGCCTGGCTCTCTGTTGCAGATGGAAGCTGCTGCTGCCATTCTCAGCTTGAAGCCCTCTTTTGATGCAAGCAGGTGCTCCCAGGTGTGTTCAGCAGCTGTTGTTCAGTGCTGATGCAAAGCTTTTGTGTTCCTCATGGAAGCAAGGAGCCATTGTGACACTGCAGGGGCTCATGGGATCAAGGAGACAATTGTGACACTACAGAACCTCCTAGAAACAAGGCTCCATGGTGACACCGTGGGGAATCATGGAATCAAGGAGCCCCTTGTGACACAGAGAGGCCGCCTGGAAGCAATGGTCCATTGTTACACTGCGGATTCAAGAAGAGCATGGGGACAGCACGGAACCTCATGGAACCCTCCGTCCACTGGGACACAGCGGGGCCTCATGGACACAAGGGGAGCATTGTGGCAAAGCAGGGCCTCATGGAAGCATGGAGAGCATTGTGACATTGTGGGCAATCATGGAAGCATGGAGAGCATTGTGCCACTAAGGAAACTGATGGAACCAAGGCGATCACTGGGACACAATGGAAGCACATGGAATCAAGGCTCCATGATGACTTTGGAGGGCCTCATGGAGCACAGCATCCATTGTGACACAGCAAGACCTCGTGGAACCAAGGAGCCTTTGTGATACTCCAGATGCGCATGGAAGCCAGGGTGCACTGAGACACAGCGGGGCCTTGTTGGAACCAAAGACACCTCTGCAAAAAGCAGGGGAGCTCACAGAACCAAGGAGTCCATTGTTCCATTGTAGAAAATTATACATTACATTCTAGAAAACCTATGGAACCAAGGGGCTATTTTGACACAGTGGGGCCACATGGAAGCAATTGTCCATTATGACAATGTGGATCAAAGGTGAGCATGGTGACACTGCGGAACCTCATGGAAGCAAGGAGCCATTGTGACGCAGTGGGGCCTCATGGAATCAAGGAGACCATGGTGACACAGGTGATGCACATGAAGCCAAGGAGCCATTGTGACACAGTGGGGCCTCATGGAATCAAGGAGACCATGGTGACACAGGTGATGCACATGAAGCCAAGGAGCCATTGTGACACAGTGGGGCCTCATGGAATCAAGGAGACCATGGTGACCCCGGTGATGCACATGAAGCCAAGGAGCCATTGTGACACAGTGGGGCCTCATGGAATCAAGGAGACCATGGTGACACAGGTGATGCACACGAAGCAAAGGAGCCATTGTGACACAGTGGGGCCTCATGGAATCAAGGAGACCATGGTGACACAGGTGATGCACATGAAGCCAAGGAGCCATTGTGACACAGTGGGGCCTCATGGAATCAAGGAGACCATGGTGACACAGGTGATGCACATGAAGCCAAGGAGCCATTGTGACACAGTGGGGCCTCATGGAATCAAGGAGACCATGGTGACACAGGTGATGCACATGAAGCCAAGGAGCCATTGTGACACAGTGGGGCCTCATGGAATCAAGGAGACCATGGTGACACAGGTGATGCACATGAAGCCAAGGAGCCATTGTGACCCAGCGGGGCTTCTTCCCTTGAGCTCTGCAGCTGGCGGTCCCAGCCCACGGCACCATGTGCCAACTGCTCTCCTCAGGGCTCTGCCTGCACACAGGCCCAGAGAAGTTTTCCTGTTTGTAAGGAAAGAATGGAAAAGCCTGAGCCGGTTTCCTAAACAACAAACCCTACATGCTCAGTCCAGGCTGCCTGGAATGATGTCCCCTTTCTACAAGGGACACTGTGAGCAGGAATGATCTCTGAAAGCAGAATTCCCGCAGTCTTTCCACTGAATTCTCTGTCCCTGTCCTTTGCCTGGCTCTCTGTTGCAGATGGAAGCTGCTGCTGCCATTCTCAGCTTGAAGCCCTCTTTTGATGCAAGCAGGTGCTCCCAGGTGTGTTCAGCAGCTGTTGTTCAGTGCTGATGCAAAGCTTTTGTGTTCCTCATGGAAGCAAGGAGCCATTGTGACACTGCAGGGGCTCATGGCATCAAGGAGACAATTGTGACAGTACAGAACCTCCTAGAAACAAGGCTCCATGGTGACACCGTGGGGAATCATGGAATCAAGGAGCCCCTTGTGACACAGAGAGGCCGCCTGGAAGCAATGGTCCATTGTTACACTGCGGATTCAAGAAGACCATGGGGACAGCACGGAACCTCATGGAACCCTCCGTCCACTGGGACACAGCGGGGCCTCATGGACACAAGGGGACCATTGTGGCAAAGCAGGGCCTCATGGAAGCATGGAGAGCATTGTGACATTGTGGGCAATCATGGAAGCATGGAGAGCATTGTGCCACTAAGGAAACTGATGGAACCAAGGCAATCCCTGGGACACAATGGAAGCACATGGAATCAAGGCTCCATGATGACTTTGGAGGGCCTCATGGAGCACAGCATCCATTGTGACACAGCAAGACCTCGTGGAACCAAGGAGCCTTTGTGATACTCCAGATGCGCATGGAAGCCAGGGTGCACTGAGACACAGCGGGGCCTTGTTGGAACCAAAGACACCTCTGCAAAAAGCAGGGGAGCTCACAGAACCAAGGAGTCCATTGTTCCATTGTAGAAAATTATACATTACATTCTAGAAAACCTATGGAACCAAGGGGCTATTGTGACACAGTGGGGCCACATGGAAGCAATTGTCCATTATGACAATGTGGATCAAAGGTGAGCATGGTGACACTGCAGAACCTCATGGAAGCAAGGAGCCATTGTGACGCAGTGGGGCCTCATGGAATCAAGGAGACCATGGTGACACAGGTGATGCACATGAAGCCAAGGAGCCATTGTGACACAGTGGGGCTCATGGAATCAAGGAGACCATGGTGACACAGGTGATGCACATGAAGCCAAGGAGCCATTGTGACACAGCGGGGCTTCTTCCCTTGAGCTCTGCAGCTGGCTGTCCCAGCCCACGGCACCATGTGCCATCTGCTCTCCTTAGGGCTCTGCCTGCACACAGGCCCAGAGAAGTTTTCCTGTTTGTAAGGAAAGAATGGAAAAGCCTGAGCAGGTTTCCTCAACAACAAACCCTACATGCTCCGTCCAGGCTGCCTGGAATGATGTCCCCTTTCTACAAGGGACACTGTGAGCTGGAATGATCTCTGAAAGCAGAATTCTCGCAGTCTTTCCACTGAATTCTCTGTCCCTGTCCTTTGCCTGGCTCTCTGTTGCAGATGGAAGCTGCTGCTGCCATTCTCAGCTTGAAGCCCTCGTTTGATGCAAGCAGATGCTCCCAGGTGTGTTCAGCAGCTGTTGTTCAGTGCTGATGCAAAGCTTTTGTGTTCCTCATGGAAGCAAGGAGCCATTGTGACACTGCAGGGGCTCATGGCATCAAGGAGACAATTGTGACAGTACAGAACCTCCTAGAAACAAGGCTCCATGGTGACACCGTGGGGAATCATGGAATCAAGGAGCCCCTTGTGACACAGAGAGGCCGCCTGGAAGCAATGGTCCATTGTTACACTGCGGATTCAAGAAGAGCATGGGGACAGCACGGAACCTCATGGAACCCTCCGTCCACTGGGACACAGCGGGGCCTCATGGACACAAGGGGACCATTGTGGCAAAGCAGGGCCTCATGGAAGCATGGAGAGCATTGTGACATTGTGGGCAATCATGGAAGCATGGAGAGCATTGTGCCACTAAGGAAACTGATGGAACCAAGGCCATCACTGGGACACAATGGAAGCACATGGAATCAAGGCTCCATGATGACTTTGGAGGGCCTCATGGAGCACAGCATCCATTGTGACACAGCAAGACCTCGTGGAACCAAGGAGCCTTTGTGATACTCCAGATGCGCATGGAAGCCAGGGTGCACTGAGACACAGCGGGGCCTTGTTGGAACCAAAGACACCTCTGCAAAAAGCAGGGGAGCTCACAGAACCAAGGAGTCCATTGTTCCATTGTAGAAAATTATCCATTACATTCTAGAAAACCTATGGAACCAAGGGGCTATTTTGACACAGTGGGGCCACATGGAAGCAATTGTCCATTATGACAATGTGGATCAAAGGTGAGCATGGTGACACTGCGGAACCTCATGGAAGCAAGGAGCCATTGTGACGCAGTGGGGCCTCATGGAATCAAGGAGACCATGGTGACACAGGTGATGCACATGAAGCCAAGGAGCCATTGTGACACAGTGGGACCTCATGGAATCAAGGAGGCCATGGTGACACAGGTGATGCACATGAAGCCAAGGAGCCATTGTGACACAGTGGGGCCTCATGGAATCAAGGAGACCATGGTGACCCCGGTGATGCACATGAAGCCAAGGAGCCATTGTGACACAGTGGGGCCTCATGGAATCAAGGAGACCATGGTGACACAGGTGATGCACACGAAGCCAAGGAGCCATTGTGACACAGTGGGGCCTCATGGAATCAAGGAGACCATGGTGACACAGGTGATGCACATGAAGCCAAGGAGCCATTGTGACCCAGTGGGGCCTCATGGAATCAAGGAGACCATGGTGACACAGGTGATGCACATGAAGCCAAGGAGCCATTGTGACACAGTGGGGCCTCATGGAATCAAGGAGACCATGGTGACACAGGTGATGCACATGAAGCCAAGGAGCCATTGTGACACAGTGGGGCCTCATGGAATCAAGGAGACCATGGTGACACAGGTGATGCACATGAAGCCAAGGAGCCATTGTGACCCAGCGGGGCTTCTTCCCTTGAGCTCTGCAGCTGGCGGTCCCAGCCCACGGCACCATGTGCCAACTGCTCTCCTCAGGGCTCTGCCTGCACACAGGCCCAGAGAAGTTTTCCTGTTTGTAAGGAAAGAATGGAAAAGCCTGAGCCGGTTTCCTCAACAACAAACCCTACATGCTCAGTCCAGGCTGCCTGGAATGATGTCCCCTTTCTACAAGGGACACTGTGAGCAGGAATGATCTCTGAAAGCAGAATTCCCGCAGTCTTTCCACTGAATTCTCTGTCCCTGTCCTTTGCCTGGCTCTCTGTTGCAGATGGAAGCTGCTGCTGCCATTCTCAGCTTGAAGCCCTCTTTTGATGCAAGCAGGTGCTCCCAGGTGTGTTCAGCAGCTGTTGTTCAGTGCTGATGCAAAGCTTTTGTGTTCCTCATGGAAGCAAGGAGCCATTGTGACACTGCAGGGGCTCATGGCATCAAGGAGACAATTGTGACAGTACAGAACCTCCTAGAAACAAGGCTCCATGGTGACACCGTGGGGAATCATGGAATCAAGGAGCCCCTTGTGACACAGAGAGGCCGCCTGGAAGCAATGGTCCATTGTTACACTGCGGATTCAAGAAGACCATGGGGACAGCACGGAACCTCATGGAACCCTCCGTCCACTGGGACACAGCGGGGCCTCATGGACACAAGGGGACCATTGTGGCAAAGCAGGGCCTCATGGAAGCATGGATAGCATTGTGACATTGTGGGCAATCATGGAAGCATGGAGAGCATTGTGCCACTAAGGAAACTGATGGAACCAAGGCAATCCCTGGGACACAATGGAAGCACATGGAATCAAGGCTCCATGATGACTTTGGAGGGCCTCATGGAGCACAGCATCCATTGTGACACAGCAAGACCTCGTGGAACCAAGGAGCCTTTGTGATACTCCAGATGCGCATGGAAGCCAGGGTGCACTGAGACACAGCGGGGCCTTGTTGGAACCAAAGACACCTCTGCAAAAAGCAGGGGAGCTCACAGAACCAAGGAGTCCATTGTTCCATTGTAGAAAATTATGCATTACATTCTAGAAAACCTATGGAACCAAGGGGCTATTGTGACCCAGTGGGGCCACATGGAAGCAATTGTCCATTATGACAATGTGGATCAAAGGTGAGCATGGTGACACTGCAGAACCTCATGGAAGCAAGGAGCCATTGTGACGCAGTGGGGCCTCATGGAATCAAGGAGACCATGGTGACACAGGTGATGCACATGAAGCCAAGGAGCCATTGTGACACAGTGGGGCTCATGGAATCAAGGAGACCATGGTGACACAGGTGATGCACATGAAGCCAAGGAGCCATTGTGACACAGCGGGGCTTCTTCCCTTGAGCTCTGCAGCTGGCTGTCCCAGCCCACGGCACCATGTGCCATCTGCTCTCCTCAGGGCTCTGCCTGCACACAGGCCCAGAGAAGTTTTCCTGTTTGTAAGGAAAGAATGGAAAAGCCTGAGCAGGTTTCCTCAACAACAAACCCTACATGCTCCGTCCAGGCTGCCTGGAATGATGTCCCCTTTCTACAAGGGACACTGTGAGCTGGAATGATCTCTGAAAGCAGAATTCTCGCAGTCTTTCCACTGAATTCTCTGTCCCTGTCCTTTGCCTGGCTCTCTGTTGCAGATGGAAGCTGCTGCTGCCATTCTCAGCTTGAAGCCCTCGTTTGATGCAAGCAGATGCTCCCAGGTGTGTTCAGCAGCTGTTGTTCAGTGCTGATGCAAAGCTTTTGTGTTCCTCATGGAAGCAAGGAGCCATTGTGACACTGCAGGGGCTCATGGCATCAAGGAGACAATTGTGACAGTACAGAACCTCCTAGAAACAAGGCTCCATGGTGACACCGTGGGGAATCATGGAATCAAGGAGCCCCTTGTGACACAGAGAGGCCGCCTGGAAGCAATGGTCCATTGTTACACTGCGGATTCAAGAAGAGCATGGGGACAGCACGGAACCTCATGGAACCCTCCGTCCACTGGGACACAGCGGGGCCTCATGGACACAAGGGGACCATTGTGGCAAAGCAGGGCCTCATGGAAGCATGGAGAGCATTGTGACATTGTGGGCAATCATGGAAGCATGGAGAGCATTGTGCCACTAAGGAAACTGATGGAACCAAGGCCATCACTGGGACACAATGGAAGCACATGGAATCAAGGCTCCATGATGACTTTGGAGGGCCTCATGGAGCACAGCATCCATTGTGACACAGCAAGACCTCGTGGAACCAAGGAGCCTTTGTGATACTCCAGATGCGCATGGAAGCCAGGGTGCACTGAGACACAGAGGGGCCTTGTTGGAACCAAAGACACCTCTGCAAAAAGCAGGGGAGCTCACAGAACCAAGGAGTCCATTGTTCCATTGTAGAAAATTATACATTACATTCTAGAAAACCTATGGAACCAAGGGGCTATTGTGACACAGTGGGGCCACATGGAAGCAATTGTCCATTATGACAATGTGGATCAAAGGTGAGCATGGTGACACTGCGGAACCTCATGGAAGCAAGGAGCCATTGTGACGCAGTGGGGCCTCATGGAATCAAGGAGACCATGGTGACACAGGTGATGCACATGAAGCCAAGGAGCCATTGTGACACAGTGGGGCCTCATGGAATCAAGGAGGCCATGGTGACACAGGTGATGCACATGAAGCCAAGGAGCCATTGTGACCCAGTGGGGCCTCATGGAATCAAGGAGACCATGGTGACACAGGTGATGCACATGAAGCCAAGGAGCCATTGTGACACAGTGGGGCCTCATGGAATCAAGGAGACCATGGTGACACAGGTGATGCACACGAAGCCAAGGAGCCATTGTGACACAGTGGGGCCTCATGGAATCAAGGAGACCATGGTGACACAGGTGATGCACATGAAGCCAAGGAGCCATTGTGACACAGTGGGGCCTCATGGAATCAAGGAGACCATGGTGACACAGGTGATGCACATGAAGCCAAGGAGCCATTGTGACACAGTGGGGCCTCATGGAATCAAGGAGACCATGGTGACACAGGTGATGCACATGAAGCCAAGGAGCCATTGTGACACAGTGGGGCCTCATGGAATCAAGGAGACCATGGTGACACAGGTGATGCACATGAAGCCAAGGAGCCATTGTGACACAGTGGGGCTTCTTCCCTTGAGCTCTGCAGCTGGCGGTCCCAGCCCACGGCACCATGTGCCAACTGCTCTCCTCAGGGCTCTGCCTGCACACAGGCCCAGAGAAGTTTTCCTGTTTGTAAGGAAAGAATGGAAAAGCCTGAGCCGGTTTCCTAAACAACAAACCCTACATGCTCAGTCCAGGCTGCCTGGAATGATGTCCCCTTTCTACAAGGGACACTGTGAGCAGGAATGATCTCTGAAAGCAGAATTCCCGCAGTCTTTCCACTGAATTCTCTGTCCCTGTCCTTTGCCTGGCTCTCTGTTGCAGATGGAAGCTGCTGCTGCCATTCTCAGCTTGAAGCCCTCTTTTGATGCAAGCAGGTGCTCCCAGGTGTGTTCAGCAGCTGTTGTTCAGTGTTGATGCAAAGCTTTTGTGTTCCTCATGGAAGCAAGGAGCCATTGTGACACTGCAGGGGCTCATGGCATCAAGGAGACAATTGTGACAGTACAGAACCTCCTAGAAACAAGGCTCCATGGTGACACCGTGGGGAATCATGGAATCAAGGAGCCCATTGTGACACAGAGAGGCCGCCTGGAAGCAATGGTCCATTGTTACACTGCGGATTCAAGAAGACCATGGGGACAGCACGGAACCTCATGGAACCCTCCGTCCACTGGGACACAGCGGGGCCTCATGGACACAAGGGGACCATTGTGGCAAAGCAGGGCCTCATGGAAGCATGGAGAGCATTGTGACATTGTGGGCAATCATGGAAGCATGGAGAGCATTGTGCCACTAAGGAAACTGATGGAACCAAGGCAATCCCTGGGACACAATGGAAGCACATGGAATCAAGGCTCCATGATGACTTTGGAGGGCCTCATGGAGCACAGCATCCATTGTGACACAGCAAGACCTCGTGGAACCAAGGAGCCTTTGTGATACTCCAGATGCGCATGGAAGCCAGGGTGCACTGAGACACAGCGGGGCCTTGTTGGAACCAAAGACACCTCTGCAAAAAGCAGGGGAGCTCACAGAACCAAGGAGTCCATTGTTCCATTGTAGAAAATTATCCATTACATTCTAGAAAACCTATGGAACCAAGGGGCTATTGTGACACAGTGGGGCCACATGGAAGCAATTGTCCATTATGACAATGTGGATCAAAGGTGAGAATGGTGACACTGCAGAACCTCATGGAAGCAAGGAGCCATTGTGACGCAGTGGGGCCTCATGGAATCAAGGAGACCATGGTGACACAGGTGATGCACATGAAGCCAAGGAGCCATTGTGACACAGTGGGGCCTCATGGAATCAAGGAGACCATGGTGACACAGGTGATGCACATGAAGCCAAGGAGCCATTGTGACACAGCGGGGCTTCTTCCCTTGAGCTCTGCAGCTGGCTGTCCCAGCCCACGGCACCATGTGCCATCTGCTCTCCTCAGGGCTCTGCCTGCACACAGGCCCAGAGAAGTTTTCCTGTTTGTAAGGAAAGAATGGAAAAGCCTGAGCAGGTTTCCTCAACAACAAACCCTACATGCTCAGTCCAGGCTGCCTGCAATGATGTCCCCTTTCTACAAGGGACACTGTGAGCTGGAATGATCTCTGAAAGCAGAATTCTCGCAGTCTTTCCACTGAATTCTCTGTCCCTGTCCTTTCCCTGGCTCTCTGTTGCAGATGGAAGCTGCTGCTGCCATTCTCAGCTTGAAGCCCTCGTTTGATGCAAGCAGATGCTCCCAGGTGTGTTCAGCAGCTGTTGTTCAGTGCTGATGCAAAGCTTTTGTGTTCCTCATGGAAGCAAGGAGCCATTGTGACACTGCAGGGGCTCATGGCATCAAGGAGACAATTGTGACAGTACAGAACCTCCTAGAAACAAGGCTCCATGGTGACACCGTGGGGAATCATGGAATCAAGGAGCCCCTTGTGACACAGAGAGGCCGCCTGGAAGCAATGGTCCATTGTTACACTGCGGATTCAAGAAGACCATGGGGACAGCACGGAACCTCATGGAACCCTCCGTCCACTGTGACACAGCGGGGCCTCATGGACACAAGGGGACCATTGTGGCAAAGCAGGGCCTCATGGAAGCATGGAGAGCATTGTGACATTGTGGGCAATCATGGAAGCATGGAGAGCATTGTGCCACTAAGGAAACTGATGGAACCAAGGCGATCCCTGGGCCACAATGGAAGCACATGGAATCAAGTCTCCATGAATACTTTTTAGGGCCTCATGGAGCACAGCATCCATTGTGACACAGCAAGACCTCGTGGAACCAAGGAGCCTTTGTGATACTCCAGATGCGCATGGAAGCCAGGGTGCACTGAGACACAGCGGGGCCTTGTTGGAACCAAAGACACCTCTGCAAAAAGCAGGGGAGCTCACAGAACCAAGGAGTCCATTGTTACATTGTAGAAAATTATACATTACATTCTAGAAAACCTATGGAACCAAGGGGCTATTGTGACACAGTGGGGCCACATGGAAGCAATTGTCCATTATGACAATGTGGATCAAAGGTGAGCATGGTGACACTGCGGAACCTCATGGAAGCAAGGAGCCATTGTGACGCAGTGGGGCCTCATGGAATCAAGGAGACCATGGTGACACAGGTGATGCACATGAAGCCAAGGAGCCATTGTGACACAGTGGGGCCTCATGGAATCAAGGAGACCATGGTGACACAGGTGATGCACATGAAGCCAAGGAGCCATTGTGACACAGCGGGGCTTCTTCCCTTGAGCTCTGCAGCTGGCGGTCCCAGCCCACGGCACCATGTGCCATCTGCTCTCCTCAGGGCTCTGCCTGCACACAGGCCCAGAGAAGTTTTCCTGTTTGTAAGGAAAGAATGGAAAAGCCTGAGCAGGTTTCCTCAACAACAAACCCTACATGCTCCGTCCAGGCTGCCTGGAATGATGTCCCCTTTCTACAAGGGACACTGTGAGCTGGAATGATCTCTGAAAGCAGAATTCTCGCAGTCTTTCCACTGAATTCTCTGTCCCTGTCCTTTGCCTGGCTCTCTGTTGCAGATGGAAGCTGCTGCTGCCATTCTCAGCTTGAAGCCCTCGTTTGATGCAAGCAGATGCTCCCAGGTGTGTTCAGCAGCTGTTGTTCAGTGCTGATGCAAAGCTTTTGTGTTCCTCATGGAAGCAAGGAGCCATTGTGACACTGCAGGGGCTCATGGGATCCTGGAGACAATTGTGACAGTACAGAACCTCCTAGAAACAAGGCTCCATGGTGACACCGTGGGGAATCATGGAATCAAGGAGCCCCTTGTGACACAGAGAGGCCGCCTGGAAGCAATGGTCCATTGTTACACTGCGGATTCAAGAAGACCATGGGGACAGCACGGAACCTCATGGAACCCTCCGTCCACTGGGACACAGCGGGGCCTCATGGACACAAGGGGACCATTGTGGCAAAGCAGGGCCTCATGGAAGCATGGAGAGCATTGTGACATTGTGGGCAATCATGGAAGCATGGAGAGCATTGTGCCACTAAGGAAACTGATGGAACCAAGGCCATCACTGGGCCACAATGGAAGCACATGGAATCAAGGCTCCATGATGACTTTGGAGGGCCTCATGGAGCACAGCATCCATTGTGACACAGCAAGACCTCGTGGAACCAAGGAGCCTTTGTGATACTCCAGATGCGCATGGAAGCCAGGGTGCACTGAGACACAGCGGGGCCTTGTTGGAACCAAAGACACCTCTGCAAAAAGCAGGGGAGCTCACAGAACCAAGGAGTCCATTGTTCCATTGTAGAAAATTATACATTACATTCTAGAAAACCTATGGAACCAAGGGGCTATTGTGACCCAGTGGGGCCACATGGAAGCAATTGTCCATTATGACAATGTGGATCAAAGGTGAGCATGGTGACACTGCGGAACCTCATGGAAGCAAGGAGCCATTGTGACGCAGTGGGGCCTCATGGAATCAAGGAGACCATGGTGACACAGGTGATGCACATGAAGCCAAGGAGCCATTGTGACACAGCGGGGCCTCATGGAATCAAGGAGACCATGGTGACACAGGTGATGCACATGAAGCCAAGGAGCCATTGTGACACAGTGGGGCCTCATGGAATCAAGGAGACCATGGTGACACAGGTGATGCACATGAAGCCAAGGAGCCATTGTGACACAGTGGGGCCTCATGGAATCAAGGAGACCATGGTGACCCCGGTGATGCACATGAAGCCAAGGAGCCATTGTGACACAGTGGGGCCTCATGGAATCAAGGAGACCATGGTGACACAGGTGATGCACACGAAGCCAAGGAGCCATTGTGACACAGTGGGGCCTCATGGAATCAAGGAGACCATGGTGACACAGGTGATGCACATGAAGCCAAGGAGCCATTGTGACACAGCGGGGCTTCTTCCCTTGAGCTCTGCAGCTGGCGGTCCCAGCCCACGGCACCATGTGCCATCTGCTCTCCTTAGGGCTCTGCCTGCACACAGGCCCAGAGAAGTTTTCCTGTTTGTAAGGAAAGAATGGAAAAGCCTGAGCAGGTTTCCTCAACAACAAACCCTACATGCTCAGTCCAGGCTGCCTGGAATGATGTCCCCTTTCTACAAGGGACCCTGTGAGCAGGAATGATCTCTGAAAGCAGAATTCTCGCAGTCTTTCCACTGAATTCTCTGTCCCTGTCCTTTGCCTGGCTCTCTGTTGCAGATGGAAGCTGCTGCTGCCTTTCTCAGCTTGAAGCCCTCTTTTGATGCAAGCAGATGCTCCCAGGTGTGTTCAGCAGCTGTTTCTCAGTGTTGATGCAAAGCTTTTGTGTTCCTCATGGAAGCAAGGAGCCATTGTGACACTGCAGGGGCTCATGGCATCAAGGAGACAATTGTGGCAGTACAGAACCTCCTAGAAACAAGGCTCCATGGTGACACCGTGGGGAATCATGGAATCAAGGAGCCCCTTGTGACACAGAGAGGCCGCCTGGAAGCAATGGTCCATTGTTACACTGCGGATTCAAGAAGACCATGGGGACAGCACGGAACCTCATGGAACCCTCCGTCCACTGGGACACAGCGGGGCCTCATGGACACAAGGGGACCATTGTGGCAAAGCAGGGCCTCATGGAAGCATGGAGAGCATTGTGACATTGTGGGCAATCATGGAAGCATGGAGAGCATTGTGCCACTAAGGAAACTGATGGAACCAAGGCCATCACTGGGACACAATGGAAGCACATGGAATCAAGGCTCCATGATGACTTTGGAGGGCCTCATGGAGCACAGCATCCATTGTGACACAGCAAGACCTCGTGGAACCAAGGAGCCTTTGTGATACTCCAGATGCACATGGAAGCCAGGGTGCACTGAGACACAGCGGGGCCTTGTTGGAACCAAAGACACCTCTGCAAAAAGCAGGGGAGCTCACAGAACCAAGGAGTCCATTGTTCCATTGTAGAAAATTATACATTACATTCTAGAAAACCTATGGAACCAAGGGGCTATTGTGACACAGTGGGGCCACATGGAAGCAATTGTCCATTATGACAATGTGGATCAAAGGTGAGCATGGTGACACTGCGGAACCTCATGGAAGCAAGGAGCCTTTGTGACGCAGTGGGTCCTCATGGAATCAAGGAGACCATGGTGACACAGGTGATGCACATGAAGCCAAGGAGCCATTGTGACACAGTGGGGCCTCATGGAATCAAGGAGACCATGGTGACACAGGTGATGCACATGAAGCCAAGGAGCCATTGTGACACAGTGGGGCCTCATGGAATCAAGGAGACCATGGTGACACAGGTGATGCACATGAAGCCAAGGAGCCATTGTGACACAGTGGGGCCTCATGGAATCAAGGAGACCATGGTGACACAGGTGATGCACATGAAGCCAAGGAGCCATTGTGACACAGCGGGGCTTCTTCCCTTGAGCTCTGCAGCTGGCGGTCCCAGCCCACGGCACCATGTGCCATCTGCTCTCCTTAGGGCTCTGCCTGCACACAGGCCCAGAGAAGTTTTCCTGTTTGTAAGGAAAGAATGGAAAAGCCTGAGCAGGTTTCCTCAACAACACACCCTACATGCTCAGTCCCGGCTGCCTGGAATGATGTCCCCTTTCTACAAGGGACCCTGTGAGCAGGAATGATCTCTGAAAGCAGAATTCTCGCAGTCTTTCCACTGAATTCTCTGCCCCTGTCCTTTGCCTGGCTCTCTGTTGCAGATGGAAGCTGCTGCTGCCTTTCTCAGCTTGAAGCCCTCTTTTGATGCAAGCAGGTGCTCCCAGGTGTGTTCAGCAGCTGTTGCTCAGTGTTGATGCAAAGCTTTTGTGTTCCTCATGGAAGCAAGGAGCCATTGTGACACTGCAGGGGCTCATGGGATCAAGGAGACAATTGTGACAGTACAGAACCTCCTAGAAACAAGGCTCCATGGTGACACCGTGGGGAATCATGGAATCAAGGAGCCCCTTGTGACACAGAGAGGCCGCCTGGAAGCAATGGTCCATTGTTACACTGCGGATTCAAGAAGACCATGGGGACAGCACGGAACCTCATGGAACCCTCCGTCCACTGGGACACAGCGGGGCCTCATGGACACAAGGGGACCATTGTGGCAAAGCAGGGCCTCATGGAAGCATGGAGAGCATTGTGACATTGTGGGCAATCATGGAAGCATGGAGAGCATTGTGCCACTAAGGAAACTGATGGAACCAAGGCCATCACTGGGACACAATGGAAGCACATGGAATCAAGGCTCCATGATGACTTTGGAGGGCCTCATGGAGCACAGCATCCATTGTGACACAGCAAGACCTCGTGGAACCAAGGAGCCTTTGTGATACTCCAGATGCGCATGGAAGCCAGGGTGCACTGAGACACAGCGGGGCCTTGTTGGAACCAAAGACACCTCTGCAAAAAGCAGGGGAGCTCACAGAACCAAGGAGTCCATTGTTCCATTGTAGAAAATTATACATTACATTCTAGAAAACCTATGGAACCAAGGGGCTATTGTGACCCAGTGGGGCCACATGGAAGCAATTGTCCATTATGACAATGTGGATCAAAGGTGAGCATGGTGACACTGCGGAACCTCATGGAAGCAAGGAGCCATTGTGACGCAGTGGGGCCTCATGGAATCAAGGAGACCATGGTGACACAGGTGATGCACATGAAGCCAAGGAGCCATTGTGACACAGTGGGGCCTCATGGACTCAAGGAGACCATGGTGACACAGGTGATGCACATGAAGCCAAGGAGCCATTGTGACCCAGTGGGGCCTCATGGAATCAAGGAGACCATGGTGACACAGGTGATGCACATGAAGCCAAGGAGCCATTGTGACACAGTGGGGCCTCATGGAATCAAGGAGGCCATGGTGACACAGGTGATGCACATGAAGCCAAGGAGCCATTGTGACACAGTGGGGTCTCATGGAATCAAGGAGACCATGGTGACACAGGTGATGCACATGAAGCCAAGGAGCCATTGTGACACAGTGGGGCCTCATGGAATCAAGGAGACCATGGTGACACAGGTGATGCACATGAAGCCAAGGAGCCATTGTGACACAGTGGGGCCTCATGGAATCAAGGAGGCCATGGTGACACAGGTGATGCACATGAAGCCAAGGAGCCATTGTGACACAGTGGGGCCTCATGGAATCAAGGAGACCATGGTGACACAGGTGATGCACATGAAGCCAAGGAGCCATTGTGACACAGCGGGGCTTCTTCCCTTGAGCTCTGCAGCTGGCGGTCCCAGCCCACGGCACCATGTGCCATCTGCTCTCCTTAGGGCTCTGCCTGCACACAGGCCCAGAGAAGTTTTCCTGTTTGTAAGGAAAGAATGGAAAAGCCTGAGCAGGTTTCCTCAACAACAAACCCTACATGCTCAGTCCAGGCTGCCTGGAATGATGTCCCCTTTCTACAAGGGACCCTGTGAGCAGGAATGATCTCTGAAAGCAGAATTCTCGCAGTCTTTCCACTGAATTCTCTGCCCCTGTCCTTTGCCTGGCTCTCTGTTGCAGATGGAAGCTGCTGCTGCCTTTCTCAGCTTGAAGCCCTCTTTTGATGCAAGCAGGTGCTCCCAGGTGTGTTCAGCAGCTGTTGCTCAGTGTTGATGCAAAGCTTTTGTGTTCCTCATGGAAGCAAGGAGCCATTGTGACACTGCAGGGGCTCATGGCATCAAGGAGACAATTGTGACAGTACAGAACCTCCTAGAAACAAGGCTCCATGGTGACACCGTGGGGAATCATGGAATCAAGGAGCCCCTTGTGACACAGAGAGGCCGCCTGGAAGCAATGGTCCATTGTTACACTGCGGATTCAAGAAGACCATGGGGACAGCACGGAACCTCATGGAACCCTCCGTCCATTGGGACACAGCGGGGCCTCATGGACACAAGGGGACCATTGTGGCAAAGCAGGGCCTCATGGAAGCATGGAGAGCATTGTGACATTGTGGGCAATCATGGAAGCATGGAGAGAATTGTGCCACTAAGGAAACTGATGGAACCAAGGCCATCACTGGGACACAATGGAAGCACATGGAATCAAGGCTCCATGATGACTTTGGAGGGCCTCATGGAGCACAGCATCCATTGTGACACAGCAAGACCTCGTGGAACCAAGGAGCCTTTGAGATACTCCAGATGCGCATGGAAGCCAGGGTGCACTGAGACACAGCGGGGCCTTGTTGGAACCAAAGACACCTCTGCAAAAAGCAGGGGAGCTCACAGAACCAAGGAGTCCATTGTTCCATTGTAGAAAATTATACATTACATTCTAGAAAACCTATGGAACCAAGGGGCTATTGTGACCCAGTGGGGCCACATGGAAGCAATTGTCCATTATGACAATGTGGATCAAAGGTGAGCATGGTGACACTGCGGAACCTCATGGAAGCAAGGAGCCATTGTGACGCAGTGGGGCCTCATGGAATCAAGGAGACCATGGTGACACAGGTGATGCACATGAAGCCAAGGAGCCATTGTGACCCAGTGGGGCTTCATGGAATCAAGGAGACCATGGTGACACAGGTGATGCACACGAAGCCAAGGAGCCATTGTGACACAGTGGGGCCTCATGGAATCAAGGAGACCATGGTGACACAGGTGATGCACATGAAGCCAAGGAGCCATTGTGACACAGTGGGGCCTCATGGAATCAAGGAGACCATGGTGACACAGGTGATGCACATGAAGCCAAGGAGCCATTGTGACACAGTGGGGCCTCATGGAATCAAGGAGACCATGGTGACACAGGTGATGCACATGAAGCCAAGGAGCCATTGTGACACAGTGGGGCCTCATGGAATCAAGGAGACCATGGTGACACAGGTGATGCACATGAAGCCAAGGAGCCATTGTGACACAGTGGGGCCTCATGGAATCAAGGACACTATTGTGACACAGCTGATGCACATGAAGCCAAGGAGCCATTGTGACACAGCGGGGCTTCTTCCCTTCAGCTCTGCAGCTGGCGGTCCCAGCCCACGGCACCATGTGCCATCTGCTCTCCTCAGGGCTCTGCCTGCACACAGGCCCAGAGAAGTTTTCCTGTTTGTAAGGAAAGAATGGAAAAGCCTGAGCAGGTTTCCTAAACAACAAACCCCACATGCTCAGTCCAGGCTGCCTGCAATGATGTCCCCTTTCTACAAGGGACACTGTGAGCAGGAATGATCTCTGGGAGCAGAATTTTCGCTGTCTTTCCACTGAATTCTCTGTCCCTGTCCTTTGCCTGGCTCTCTGTTGCAGATGGAGACTGCTGGTGCCTTTCTCAGCTTGAAGCCCTCTTTTGATGCAAGCAGGTGCTCCCAGGTGTGTTCAGCAGCTGTTGCTCAGTGTTGATGCAAAGCTTTTGTGTTCCTCATGGAAGCAAGGAGCCATTGTGACACTGCAGGGGCTCATGGCATCAAGGAGACAATTGTGACAGTACAGAACCTCCTAGAAACAAGGCTCCATGGTGACACCGTGGGGAATCATGGAATCAAGGAGCCCCTTGTGACACAGAGAGGCCGCCTGGAAGCAATGGTCCATTGTTACACTGCGGATTCAAGAAGACCATGGGGACAGCACGGAACCTCATGGAACCCTCCGTCCATTGGGACACAGCGGGGCCTCATGGACACAAGGGGACCATTGTGGCAAAGCAGGGCCTCATGGAAGCATGGAGAGCATTGTGACATTGTGGGCAATCATGGAAGCATGGAGAGCATTGTGCCACTAAGGAAACTGATGGAACCAAGGCCATCACTGGGACACAATGGAAGCACATGGAATCAAGGCTCCATGATGACTTTGGAGGGCCTCATGGAGCACAGCATCCATTGTGACACAGCAAGACCTCGTGGAACCAAGGAGCCTTTGTGATAGTCCAGATGCGCATGGAAGCCAGGGTGCACTGAGACACAGAGGGGCCTTGTTGGAACCAAAGACACCTCTGCAAAAAGCAGGGGAGCTCACAGAACCAAGGAGTCCATTGTTCCATTGTAGAAAATTATACATTACATTCTAGAAAACCTATGGAACCAAGGGGCTATTGTGACACAGTGGGGCCACATGGAAGCAATTGTCCATTATGACAATGTGGATCAAAGGTGAGCATGGTGACACTGCGGAACCTCATGGAAGCAAGGAGCCATTGTGACGCAGTGGGGCCTCATGGAATCAAGGAGACCATGGTGACACAGGTGATGCACACGAAGCCAAGGAGCCATTGTGACACAGTGGGGCCTCATGGAATCAAGGAGACCATGGTGACACAGGTGATGCACATGAAGCCAAGGAGCCATTGTGACCCAGTGGGGCCTCATGGAATCAAGGAGACCATGGTGACACAGGTGATGCACATGAAGCCAAGGAGCCATTGTGACACAGTGGGGCCTCATGGAATCAAGGAGACCATGGTGACACAGGTGATGCACATGAAGCCAAGGAGCCATTGTGACACAGTGGGGCCTCATGGAATCAAGGAGACCATGGTGACACAGGTGATGCACATGAAGCCAAGGAGCCATTGTGACACAGTGGGGCCTCATGGAATCAAGGAGACCATGGTGACACAGGTGATGCACATGAAGCCAAGGAGCCATTGTGACACAGTGGGGCCTCATGGAATCAAGGAGACCATGGTGACACAGGTGATGCACATGAAGCCAAGGAGCCATTGTGACACAGTGGGGCCTCATGGAATCAAGGAGACCATGGTGACACAGGTGATGCACATGAAGCCAAGGAGCCATTGTGACACAGTGGGGCCTCATGGAATCAAGGAGACCATGGTGACACAGGTGATGCACATGAAGCCAAGGAGCCATTGTGACACAGTGGGGCCTCATGGAATCAAGGAGACCATGGTGACACAGGTGATGCACATGAAGCCAAGGAGCCATTGTGACCCAGTGGGGCCTCATGGAATCAAGGAGACCATGGTGACACAGGTGATGCACATGAAGCCAAGGAGCCATTGTGACACAGTGGGGCCTCATGGAATCAAGGAGACCATGGTGACACAGGTGATGCACATGAAGCCAAGGAGCCATTGTGACACAGTGGGGCCTCATGGAATCAAGGAGACCATGGTGACACAGGTGATGCACATGAAGCCAAGGAGCCATTGTGACACAGCGGGGCTTCTTCCCTTCAGCTCTGCAGCTGGCTGTCCCAGCCCACGGCACCATGTGCCATCTGCTCTCCTTAGGGCTCTGCCTGCACACAGGCCCAGAGAAGTTTTCCTGTTTGTAAGGAAAGAATGGAAAAGCCTGAGCAGGTTTCCTCAACAACAAACCCTACATGCTCAGTCCAGGCTGCCTGGAATGATGTCCCCTTTCTACAAGGGGCCCTGTGAGCAGGAATGATCTCTGGGAGCAGAATTCTCGCAGTCTTTCCACTGAATTCTCTGTCCCTGTCCTTTGCCTGGCTCTCTGTTGCAGATGGAAGCTGCTGCTGCCATTCTCAGCTTGAAGCCCTCTTTTGATGCAAGCAGGTGCTCCCAGGTGTGTTCAGCAGCTGTTGCTCAGTGTTGATGCAAAGCTTTTGTGTTCCTCATGGAAGCAAGGAGCCATTGTGACACTGCAGGGGCTCATGGCATCAAGGAGACAATTGTGACAGTACAGAACCTCCTAGAAACAAGGCTCCATGGTGACACCGTGGCGAATCATGGAATCAAGGAGCCCCTTGTGACACAGAGAGGCCGCCTGGAAGCAATGGTCCATTGTTACACTGCGGATTCAAGAAGACCATGGGGACAGCACGGAACCTCATGGAACCCTCCATCCACTGGGACACAGCGGGGCCTCATGGACACAAGGGGACCATTGTGGCAAAGCAGGGCCTCATGGAAGCATGGAGAGCATTGTGACATTGTGGGCAATCATGGAAGCATGGAGAGCATTGTGCCACTAAGGAAACTGATGGAACCAAGGCCATCACTGGGACACAATGGAAGCACATGGAATCAAGGCTCCATGATGACTTTGGAGGGCCTCATGGAGCACAGCATCCATTGTGACACAGCAAGACCTCGTGGAACCAAGGAGCCTTTGTGATACTCCAGATGCGCATGGAAGCCAGGGTGCACTGAGACACAGCGGGGCCTTGTTGGAACCAAAGACACCTCTGCAAAAAGCAGGGGAGCTCACAGAACCAAGGAGTCCATTGTTCCATTGTAGAAAATTATACATTACATTCTAGAAAACCTATGGAACCAAGGGGCTATTGTGACCCAGTGGGGCCACATGGAAGCAATTGTCCATTATGACAATGTGGATCAAAGGTGAGCATGGTGACACTGCGGAACCTCATGGAAGCAAGGAGCCATTGTGACGCAGTGGGGCCTCATGGAATCAAGGAGACCATGGTGACACAGGTGATGCACATGAAGCCAAGGAGCCATTGTGACACAGTGGGGCCTCATGGAATCAAGGAGACCATGGTGACACAGGTGATGCACACGAAGCCAAGGAGCCATTGTGACACAGTGGGGCCTCATGGAATCAAGGAGACCATGGTGACACAGGTGATGCACATGAAGCCAAGGAGCCATTGTGACACAGTGGGGCCTCATGGAATCAAGGAGACCATGGTGACACAGGTGATGCACATGAAGCCAAGGAGCCATTGTGACACAGTGGGGCCTCATGGAATCAAGGAGACCATGGTGACACAGGTGATGCACATGAAGCCAAGGAGCCATTGTGACACAGTGGGGCCTCATGGAATCAAGGACACTATTGTGACACAGCTGATGCACATGAAGCCAAGGAGCCATTGTGACACAGCGGGGCTTCTTCCCTTGAGCTCTGCAGCTGGCGGTCCCAGCCCACGGCACCATGTGCCATCTGCTCTCCTCAGGGCTCTGCCTGCACACAGGCCCAGAGAAGTTTTCCTGTTTGTAAGGAAAGAATGGAAAAGCCTGAGCAGGTTTCCTAAACAACAAACCCCACATGCTCAGTCCCGGCTGCCTGGAATGATGTCCCCTTTCTACAAGGGACCCTGTGAGCAGGAATGATCTCTGGGAGCAGAATTCTCGCAGTCTTTCCAGTGAATTCTCTGTCCCTGTCCTTTGCCTGGCTCTCTGTTGCAGATGGAAGCTGCTGCTGCCATTCTCAGCTTGAAGCCCTCTTTTGATGCAAGCAGGTGCTCCCAGGTGTGTTCAGCAGCTGTTGCTCAGTGTTGATGCAAAGCTTTTGTGTTCCTCATGGAAGCAAGGAGCCATTGTGACACTGCAGGGGCTCATGGGATCAAGGAGACAATTGTGACAGTACAGAACCTCCTAGAAACAAGGCTCCATGGTGACACCGTGGGGAATCATGGAATCAAGGAGCCCCTTGTGACACAGAGAGGCCGCCTGGAAGCAATGGTCCATTGTTACACTGCGGATTCAAGAAGACCATGGGGACAGCACGGAACCTCATGGAACCCTCCGTCCATTGGGACACAGCGGGGCCTCATGGACACAAGGGGACCATTGTGGCAAAGCAGGGCCTCATGGAAGCATGGAGAGCATTGTGACATTGTGGGCAATCATGGAAGCATGGAGAGCATTGTGCCACTAAGGAAACTGATGGAACCAAGGCCATCACTGGGACACAATGGAAGCACATGGAATCAAGGCTCCATGATGACTTTGGAGGGCCTCATGGAGCACAGCATCCATTGTGACACAGCAAGACCTCGTGGAACCAAGGAGCCTTTGTGATACTCCAGATGCGCATGGAAGCCAGGGTGCACTGAGACACAGCGGGGCCTTGTTGGAACCAAAGACACCTCTGCAAAAAGCAGGGGAGCTCACAGAACCAAGGAGTCCATTGTTCCATTGTAGAAAATTATACATTACATTCTAGAAAACCTATGGAACCAAGGGGCTATTGTGACACAGTGGGGCCACATGGAAGCAATTGTCCATTATGACAATGTGGATCAAAGGTGAGCATGGTGACACTGTGGAACCTCATGGAAGCAAGGAGCCATTGTGACGCAGTGGGGCCTCATGGAATCAAGGAGACCATGGTGACACAGGTGATGCACATGAAGCCAAGGAGCCATTGTGACACAGCGGGGCTTCTTCCCTTGAGCTCTGCAGGTGGCGGTCCCAGCCCACAGCACCATGTGCCAACTGCTCTCCTTAGGGCTCTGCCTGCACACAGGCCCAGAGAAGTTTTCCTGTTTGTAAGGAAAGAATGGAAAAGCCTGAGCAGGTTTCCTCAACAACAAACCCTACATGCTCCGTCCAGGCTGCCTGGAATGATGTCCCCTTTCTACAAGGGACACTGTGAGCAGGAATGATCTCTGGGAGCAGAATTCTCGCAGTCTTTCCACTGAATTCTCTGTCCCTGTCCTTTGCCTGGCTCTCTGTTGCAGATGGAAGCTGCTGCTGCCATTCTCAGCTTGAAGCCCTCTTTTGATGCAAGCAGGTGCTCCCAGGTGTGTTCAGCAGCTGTTGCTCAGTGTTGATGCAAAGCTTTTGTGTTCCTCATGGAAGCAAGGAGCCATTGTGACACTGCAGGGGCTCATGGGATCAAGGAGACAATTGTGACAGTACAGAACCTCCTAGAAACAAGGCTCCATGGTGACACCGTGGGGAATCATGGAATCAAGGAGCCCCTTGTGACACAGAGAGGCCGCCTGGAAGCAATGGTCCATTGTTACACTGCGGATTCAAGAAGACCATGGGGACAGCACGGAACCTCATGGAACCCTCCGTCCACTGGGACACAGCGGGGCCTCATGGACACAAGGGGACCATTGTGGCAAAGCAGGGCCTCATGGAAGCATGGAGAGCATTGTGACATTGTGGGCAATCATGGAAGCATGGAGAGCATTGTGCCACTAAGGAAACTGATGGAACCAAGGCCATCACTGGGACACAATGGAAGCACATGGAATCAAGGCTCCATGATGACTTTGGAGGGCCTCATGGAGCACAGCATCCATTGTGACACAGCAAGACCTCGTGGAACCAAGGAGCCTTTGTGATACTCCAGATGCGCATGGAAGCCAGGGTGCACTGAGACACAGCGGGGCCTTGTTGGAACCAAAGACACCTCTGCAAAAAGCAGGGGAGCTCACAGAACCAAGGAGTCCATTGTTCCATTGTAGAAAATTATACATTACATTCTAGAAAACCTATGGAACCAAGGGGCTATTGTGACACAGTGGGGCCACATGGAAGCAATTGTCCATTATGACACTGTGGATCAAAGGTGAGTATGGTGACACTGCGGAACCTCATGGAAGCAAGGAGCCTTTGTGACGCAGTGGGTCCTCATGGAATCAAGGAGACCATGGTGACACAGGTGATGCACATGAGGCCAAGGAGCCATTGTGACACAGTGGGGCCTCATGGAATCAAGGAGACCATGGTGACACAGGTGATGCACATGAAGCCAAGGAGCCATTGTGACACAGTGGGGCCTCATGGACTCAAGGAGACCATGGTGACACAGGTGATGCACATGAAGCCAAGGAGCCATTGTGACACAGTGGGGCCTCATGGAATCAAGGAGACCATGGTGACACAGGTGATGCACATGAAGCCAAGGAGCCATTGTGACACAGCGGGGCTTCTTCCCTTGAGCTCTGCAGCTGGCGGTCCCAGCCCACGGCACCATGTGCCATCTGCTCTCCTTAGGGCTCTGCCTGCACACAGGCCCAGAGAAGTTTTCCTGTTTGTAAGGAAAGAATGGAAAAGCCTGAGCAGGTTTCCTCAACAACACACCCTACATGCTCAGTCCAGGCTGCGTGGAATGATGTCCCCTTTCTACAAGGGACCCTGTGAGCAGGAATGATCTCTGAAAGCAGAATTCTCGCAGTCTTTCCACTAAATTCTCTGCCCCTGTCCTTTGCCTGGCTCTCTGTTGCAGATGGAAGCTGCTGCTGCCTTTCTCAGCTTGAAGCCCTCTTTTGATGCAAGCAGGTGCTCCCAGGTGTGTTCAGCAGCTGTTGCTCAGTGTTGATGCAAAGCTTTTGTGTTCCTCATGGAAGCAAGGAGCCATTGTGTCACTGCAGGGGCTCATGGGATCAAGGAGACAATTGTGACACTACAGAACCTCCTAGAAACAAGGCTCCATGGTGACACCGTGGCGAATCATGGAATCAAGGAGCCCCTTGTGACACAGAGAGGCCGCCTGGAAGCAATGGTCCATTGTTACACTGCGGATTCAAGAAGACCATGGGGACAGCACGGAACCTCATGGAACCCTCCGTCCATTGGGACACAGCGGGGCCTCATGGACACAAGGGGACCATTGTGGCAAAGCAGGGCCTCATGGAAGCATGGAGAGCATTGTGACATTGTGGGCAATCATGGAAGCATGGAGAGCATTGTGCCACTAAGGAAACTGATGGAACCAAGGCCATCACTGGGCCACAATGGAAGCACATGGAATCAAGGCTCCATGATGACTTTGGAGGGCCTCATGGAGCACAGCATCCATTGTGACACAGCAAGACCTCGTGGAACCAAGGAGCCTTTGTGATACTCCAGATGCGCATGGAAGCCAGGGTGCACTGAGACACAGCGGGGCCTTGTTGGAACCAAAGACACCTCTGCAAAAAGCAGGGTAGCTCACAGAACCAAGGAGTCCATTGTTCCATTGTAGAAAATTATACATTACATTCTAGAAAACCTATGGAACCAAGGGGCTATTGTGACACAGTGGGGCCACATGGAAGCAATTGTCCATTATGACAATGTGGATCAAAGGTGAGCATGGTGACACTGCGGAACCTCATGGAAGCAAGGAGCCATTGTGACGCAGTGGGGCCTCATGGAATCAAGGAGACCATGGTGACACAGGTGATGCACATGAAGCCAAGGAGCCATTGTGACACAGTGGGGCCTCATGGAATCAAGGAGACCATGGTGACACAGGTGATGCACACGAAGCCAAGGAGCCATTGTGACACAGTGGGGCCTCATGGAATCAAGGAGACCATGGTGACACAGGTGATGCACATGAAGCCAAGGAGCCATTGTGACACAGTGGGGCCTCATGGAATCAAGGAGACCATGGTGACACAGGTGATGCACATGAAGCCAAGGAGCCATTGTGACACAGTGGGGCCTCATGGAATCAAGGAGACCATGGTGACACAGGTGATGCACATGAAGCCAAGGAGCCATTGTGACCCAGTGGGGCCTCATGGAATCAAGGAGACCATGGTGACACAGGTGATGCACATGAAGCCAAGGAGCCATTGTGACACAGTGGGGCCTCATGGAATCAAGGACACTATTGTGACACAGGTGATGCACATGAAGCCAAGGAGCCATTGTGACACAGCGGGGCTTCTTCCCTTGAGCTCTGCAGCTGGCGGTCCCAGCCCACGGCACCATGTGCCATCTGCTCTCCTTAGGGCTCTGCCTGCACACAGGCCCAGAGAAGTTTTCCTGTTTGTAAGGAAAGAATGGAAAAGCCTGAGCAGGTTTCCTAAACAACAAACCCCACATGCTCAGTCCAGGCTGCCTGGAATGATGTCCCCTTTCTACAAGGGACACTGTGAGCAGGAATGATCTCTGGGAGCAGAATTTTCGCTGTCTTTCCACTGAATTCTCTGTCCCTGTCCTTTGCCTGGCTCTCTGTTGCAGATGGAGACTGCTGGTGCCATTCTCAGCTTGAAGCCCTCTTTTGATGCAAGCAGGTGCTCCCAGGTGTGTTCAGCAGCTGTTGCTCAGTGTTGATGCAAAGCTTTTGTGTTCCTCATGGAAGCAAGGAGCCATTGTGACACTGCAGGGGCTCATGGCATCAAGGAGACAATTGTGACAGTACAGAACCTCCTAGAAACAAGGCTCCATGGTGACACCGTGGGGAATCATGGAATCAAGGAGCCCCTTGTGACACAGAGAGGCCGCCTGGAAGCAATGGTCCATTGTTACACTGCGGATTCAAGAAGACCATGGGGACAGCACGGAACCTCATGGAACCCTCCGTCCATTGGGACACAGCGGGGCCTCATGGACACAAGGGGAGCATTGTGGCAAAGCAGGGCCTCATGGAAGCATGGAGAGCATTGTGACATTGTGGGCAATCATGGAAGCATGGAGAGCATTGTGCCACTAAGGAAACTGATGGAACCAAGGCCATCACTGGGACACAATGGAAGCACATGGAATCAAGGCTCCATGATGACTTTGGAGGGCCTCATGGAGCACAGCATCCATTGTGACACAGCAAGACCTCGTGGAACCAAGGAGCCTTTGTGATACTCCAGATGCGCATGGAAGCCAGGGTGCACTGAGACACAGCGGGGCCTTGTTGGAACCAAAGACACCTCTGCAAAAAGCAGGGGAGCTCACAGAACCAAGGAGTCCATTGTTCCATTGTAGAAAATTATACATTATATTCTAGAAAACCTATGGAACCAAGGGGCTATTGTGACACAGTGGGGCCACATGGAAGCAATTGTCCATTATGACAATGTGGATCAAAGGTGAGCATGGTGACACTGCGGAACCTCATGGAAGCAAGGAGCCATTGTGACGCAGTGGGGCCTCATGGAATCAAGGAGACCATGGTGACACAGGTGATGCACACGAAGCCAAGGAGCCATTGTGACACAGTGGGGCCTCATGGAATCAAGGAGACCATGGTGACACAGGTGATGCACATGAAGCCAAGGAGCCATTGTGACCCAGTGGGGCCTCATGGAATCAAGGAGACCATGGTGACACAGGTGATGCACATGAAGCCAAGGAGCCATTGTGACACAGTGGGGCCTCATGGAATCAAGGACACTATTGTGACACAGGTGATGCACATGAAGCCAAGGAGCCATTGTGACACAGTGGGGCCTCATGGAATCAAGGAGACCATGGTGACACAGGTGATGCACATGAAGCCAAGGAGCCATTGTGACACAGTGGGGCCTCATGGAATCAAGGAGACCATGGTGACACAGGTGATGCACATGAAGCCAAGGAGCCATTGTGACACAGTGGGGCCTCATGGAATCAAGGAGACCATGGTGACACAGGTGATGCACATGAAGCCAAGGAGCCATTGTGACACAGTGGGGCCTCATGGAATCAAGGAGACCATGGTGACACAGGTGATGCACATGAAGCCAAGGAGCCATTGTGACACAGCGGGGCTTCTTCCCTTGAGCTCTGCAGCTGGCGGTCCCAGCCCACGGCACCATGTGCCATCTGCTCTCCTTAGGGCTCTGCCTGCACACAGGCCCAGAGAAGTTTTCCTGTTTGTAAGGAAAGAATGGAAAAGCCTGAGCAGGTTTCCTCAACAACACACCCTACATGCTCAGTCCAGGCTGCGTGGAATGATGTCCCCTTTCTACAAGGGACCCTGTGAGCAGGAATGATCTCTGAAAGCAGAATTCTCGCAGTCTTTCCACTAAATTCTCTGCCCCTGTCCTTTGCCTGGCTCTCTGTTGCAGATGGAAGCTGCTGCTGCCTTTCTCAGCTTGAAGCCCTCTTTTGATGCAAGCAGGTGCTCCCAGGTGTGTTCAGCAGCTGTTGCTCAGTGTTGATGCAAAGCTTTTGTGTTCCTCATGGAAGCAAGGAGCCATTGTGTCACTGCAGGGGCTCATGGGATCAAGGAGACAATTGTGACACTACAGAACCTCCTAGAAACAAGGCTCCATGGTGACACCGTGGCGAATCATGGAATCAAGGAGCCCCTTGTGACACAGAGAGGCCGCCTGGAAGCAATGGTCCATTGTTACACTGCGGATTCAAGAAGACCATGGGGACAGCACGGAACCTCATGGAACCCTCCGTCCATTGGGACACAGCGGGGCCTCATGGACACAAGGGGACCATTGTGGCAAAGCAGGGCCTCATGGAAGCATGGAGAGCATTGTGACATTGTGGGCAATCATGGAAGCATGGAGAGCATTGTGCCACTAAGGAAACTGATGGAACCAAGGCCATCACTGGGCCACAATGGAAGCACATGGAATCAAGGCTCCATGATGACTTTGGAGGGCCTCATGGAGCACAGCATCCATTGTGACACAGCAAGACCTCGTGGAACCAAGGAGCCTTTGTGATACTCCAGATGCGCATGGAAGCCAGGGTGCACTGAGACACAGCGGGGCCTTGTTGGAACCAAAGACACCTCTGCAAAAAGCAGGGTAGCTCACAGAACCAAGGAGTCCATTGTTCCATTGTAGAAAATTATACATTACATTCTAGAAAACCTATGGAACCAAGGGGCTATTGTGACACAGTGGGGCCACATGGAAGCAATTGTCCATTATGACAATGTGGATCAAAGGTGAGCATGGTGACACTGCGGAACCTCATGGAAGCAAGGAGCCATTGTGACGCAGTGGGGCCTCATGGAATCAAGGAGACCATGGTGACACAGGTGATGCACACGAAGCCAAGGAGCCATTGTGACACAGTGGGGCCTCATGGAATCAAGGAGACCATGGTGACACAGGTGATGCACATGAAGCCAAGGAGCCATTGTGACACAGTGGGGCCTCATGGAATCAAGGAGACCATGGTGACACAGGTGATGCACATGAAGCCAAGGAGCCATTGTGACACAGTGGGGCCTCATGGAATCAAGGAGACCATGGTGACACAGGTGATGCACATGAAGCCAAGGAGCCATTGTGACCCAGTGGGGCCTCATGGAATCAAGGAGACCATGGTGACACAGGTGATGCACATGAAGCCAAGGAGCCATTGTGACACAGTGGGGCCTCATGGAATCAAGGACACTATTGTGACACAGGTGATGCACATGAAGCCAAGGAGCCATTGTGACACAGCGGGGCTTCTTCCCTTGAGCTCTGCAGCTGGCGGTCCCAGCCCACGGCACCATGTGCCATCTGCTCTCCTTAGGGCTCTGCCTGCACACAGGCCCAGAGAAGTTTTCCTGTTTGTAAGGAAAGAATGGAAAAGCCTGAGCAGGTTTCCTAAACAACAAACCCCACATGCTCAGTCCAGGCTGCCTGGAATGATGTCCCCTTTCTACAAGGGACACTGTGAGCAGGAATGATCTCTGGGAGCAGAATTTTCGCTGTCTTTCCACTGAATTCTCTGTCCCTGTCCTTTGCCTGGCTCTCTGTTGCAGATGGAGACTGCTGGTGCCTTTCTCAGCTTGAAGCCCTCTTTTGATGCAAGCAGGTGCTCCCAGGTGTGTTCAGCAGCTGTTGCTCAGTGTTGATGCAAAGCTTTTGTGTTCCTCATGGAAGCAAGGAGCCATTGTGACACTGCAGGGGCTCATGGCATCAAGGAGACAATTGTGACAGTACAGAACCTCCTAGAAACAAGGCTCCATGGTGACACCGTGGGGAATCATGGAATCAAGGAGCCCCTTGTGACACAGAGAGGCCGCCTGGAAGCAATGGTCCATTGTTACACTGCGGATTCAAGAAGACCATGGGGACAGCACGGAACCTCATGGAACCCTCCGTCCATTGGGACACAGCGGGGCCTCATGGACACAAGGGGAGCATTGTGGCAAAGCAGGGCCTCATGGAAGCATGGAGAGCATTGTGACATTGTGGGCAATCATGGAAGCATGGAGAGCATTGTGCCACTAAGGAAACTGATGGAACCAAGGCCATCACTGGGACACAATGGAAGCACATGGAATCAAGGCTCCATGATGACTTTGGAGGGCCTCATGGAGCACAGCATCCATTGTGACACAGCAAGACCTCGTGGAACCAAGGAGCCTTTGTGATACTCCAGATGCGCATGGAAGCCAGGGTGCACTGAGACACAGCGGGGCCTTGTTGGAACCAAAGACACCTCTGCAAAAAGCAGGGGAGCTCACAGAACCAAGGAGTCCATTGTTCCATTGTAGAAAATTATACATTATATTCTAGAAAACCTATGGAACCAAGGGGCTATTGTGACACAGTGGGGCCACATGGAAGCAATTGTCCATTATGACAATGTGGATCAAAGGTGAGCATGGTGACACTGCGGAACCTCATGGAAGCAAGGAGCCATTGTGACGCAGTGGGGCCTCATGGAATCAAGGAGACCATGGTGACACAGGTGATGCACACGAAGCCAAGGAGCCATTGTGACACAGTGGGGCCTCATGGAATCAAGGAGACCATGGTGACACAGGTGATGCACATGAAGCCAAGGAGCCATTGTGACCCAGTGGGGCCTCATGGAATCAAGGAGACCATGGTGACACAGGTGATGCACATGAAGCCAAGGAGCCATTGTGACACAGTGGGGCCTCATGGAATCAAGGACACTATTGTGACACAGGTGATGCACATGAAGCCAAGGAGCCATTGTGACACAGTGGGGCCTCATGGAATCAAGGAGACCATGGTGACACAGGTGATGCACATGAAGCCAAGGAGCCATTGTGACACAGTGGGGCCTCATGGAATCAAGGAGACCATGGTGACACAGGTGATGCACATGAAGCCAAGGAGCCATTGTGACACAGTGGGGCCTCATGGAATCAAGGAGACCATGGTGACACAGGTGATGCACATGAAGCCAAGGAGCCATTGTGACACAGTGGGGCCTCATGGAATCAAGGAGACCATGGTGACACAGGTGATGCACATGAAGCCAAGGAGCCATTGTGACACAGCGGGGCTTCTTCCCTTGAGCTCTGCAGCTGGCGGTCCCAGCCCACAGCACCATGTGCCATCTGCTCTCCTTAGGGCTCTGCCTGCACACAGGCCCAGAGAAGTTTTCCTGTTTGTAAGGAAAGAATGGAAAAGCCTGAGCAGGTTTCCTCAACAACAAACCCTACATGCTCAGTCCAGGCTGCCTGGAATGATGTCCCCTTTCTACAAGGGACCCTGTGAGCAGGAATGATCTCTGAAAGCAGAATTCTCGCAGTCTTTCCACTGAATTCTCTGTCCCTGTCCTTTGCCTGGCTCTCTGTTGCAGATGGAAGCTGCTGCTGCCATTCTCAGCTTGAAGCCCTCTTTTGATGCAAGCAGGTGCTCCCAGGTGTGTTCAGCAGCTGTTGCTCAGTGTTGATGCAAAGCTTTTGTGTTCCTCATGGAAGCAAGGAGCCATTGTGACACTGCAGGGGCTCATGGCATCAAGGAGACAATTGTGACACTACAGAACCTCCTAGAAACAAGGCTCCATGGTGACACCGTGGGGAATCATGGAATCAAGGAGCCCCTTGTGACACAGAGAGGCCGCCTGGAAGCAATGGTCCATTGTTACACTGCGGATTCAAGAAGACCATGGGGACAGCACGGAACCTCATGGAACCCTCCGTCCATTGGGACACAGCGGGGCCTCATGGACACAAGGGGACCATTGTGGCAAAGCAGGGCCTCATGGAAGCATGGAGAGCATTGTGACATTGTGGGCAATCATGGAAGCATGGAGAGCATTGTGCCACTAAGGAAACTGATGGAACCAAGGCCATCACTGGGACACAATGGAAGCACATGGAATCAAGGCTCCATGATGACTTTGGAGGGCCTCATGGAGCACAGCATCCATTGTGACACAGCAAGACCTCGTGGAACCAAGGAGCCTTTGAGATACTCCAGATGCGCATGGAAGCCAGGGTGCACTGAGACACAGCGGGGCCTTGTTGGAACCAAAGACACCTCTGCAAAAAGCAGGGGAGCTCACAGAACCAAGGAGTCCATTGTTCCATTGTAGAAAATTATACATTACATTCTAGAAAACCTATGGAACCAAGGGGCTATTGTGACACAGTGGGGCCACATGGAAGCAATTGTCCATTATGACAATGTGGATCAAAGGTGAGCATGGTGACACTGCGGAACCTCATGGAAGCAAGGAGCCTTTGTGACGCAGTGGGGCCTCATGGAATCAAGGAGACCATGGTGACACAGGTGATGCACATGAAGCCAAGGAGCCATTGTGACACAGTGGGGCCTCATGGAATCAAGGAGACCATGGTGACACAGGTGATGCACACGAAGCCAAGGAGCCATTGTGACACAGTGGGGCCTCATGGAATCAAGGAGACCATGGTGACACAGGTGATGCACATGAAGCCAAGGAGCCATTGTGACACAGTGGGGCCTCATGGAATCAAGGAGACCATGGTGACACAGGTGATGCACATGAAGCCAAGGAGCCATTGTGACACAGTGGGGCCTCATGGAATCAAGGAGACCATGGTGACACAGGTGATGCACATGAAGCCAAGGAGCCATTGTGACCCAGTGGGGCCTCATGGAATCAAGGAGACCATGGTGACACAGGTGATGCACATGAAGCCAAGGAGCCATTGTGACACAGTGGGGCCTCATGGAATCAAGGACACTATTGTGACACAGGTGATGCACATGAAGCCAAGGAGCCATTGTGACACAGCGGGGCTTCTTCCCTTGGGCTCTGCAGCTAGCGGTCCCAGCCCACGGTACCATGTGCCAACTGCTCTCCTTAGGGCTCTGCCTGCACACAGGCCCAGAGAAGTTTTCCTGTTTGTAAGGAAAGAATGGAAAAGCCTGAGCAGGTTTCCTCAACAACAAACCCTACATGCTCCGTCCAGGCTGCCTGGAATGATGTCCCCTTTCTACAAGGGACACTGTGAGCAGGAATGATCTCTGGGAGCAGAATTCTCGCAGTCTTTCCACTGAATTCTCTGTCCCTGTCCTTTGCCTGGCTCTCTGTTGCAGATGGAAGCTGCTGCTGCCATTCTCAGCTTGAAGCCCTCTTTTGATGCAAGCAGGTGCTCCCAGGTGTGTTCAGCAGCTGTTGCTCAGTGTTGATGCAAAGCTTTTGTGTTCCTCATGGAAGCAAGGAGCCATTGTGACACTGCAGGGGCTCATGGCATCAAGGAGACAATTGTGACAGTACAGAACCTCCTAGAAACAAGGCTCCATGGTGACACCGTGGGGAATCATGGAATCAAGGAGCCCCTTGTGACACAGAGAGGCCGCCTGGAAGCAATGGTCCATTGTTACACTGCGGATTCAAGAAGACCATGGGGACAGCACGGAACCTCATGGAACCCTCCGTCCATTGGGACACAGCGGGGCCTCATGGACACAAGGGGACCATTGTGGCAAAGCAGGGCCTCATGGAAGCATGGAGAGCATTGTGACATTGTGGGCAATCATGGAAGCATGGAGAGCATTGTGCCACTAAGGAAACTGATGGAACCAAGGCCATCACTGGGCCACAATGGAAGCACATGGAATCAAGGCTCCATGATGACTTTGGAGGGCCTCATGGAGCACAGCATCCATTGTGACACAGCAAGACCTCGTGGAACCAAGGAGCCTTTGTGATACTCCAGATGCGCATGGAAGCCAGGGTGCACTGAGACACAGCGGGGCCTTGTTGGAACCAAAGACACCTCTGCAAAAAGCAGGGGAGCTCACAGAACCAAGGAGTCCATTGTTCCATTGTAGAAAATTATACATTACATTCTAGAAAACCTATGGAACCAAGGGGCTATTGTGACCCAGTGGGGCCACATGGAAGCAATTGTCCATTATGACAATGTGGATCAAAGGTGAGCATGGTGACACTGCGGAACCTCATGGAAGCAAGGAGCCATTGTGACGCAGTGGGGCCTCATGGAATCAAGGAGACCATGGTGACACAGGTGATGCACATGAAGCCAAGGAGCCATTGTGACACAGTGGGGCCTCATGGAATCAAGGAGACCATGGTGACACAGGTGATGCACATGAAGCCAAGGAGCCATTGTGACACAGTGGGGCCTCATGGAATCAAGGAGACCATGGTGACCCCGGTGATGCACATGAAGCCAAGGAGCCATTGTGACACAGTGGGGCCTCATGGAATCAAGGAGACCATGGTGACACAGGTGATGCACACGAAGCCAAGGAGCCATTGTGACACAGTGGGGCCTCATGGAATCAAGGAGACCATGGTGACACAGGTGATGCACATGAAGCCAAGGAGCCATTGTGACACAGCGGGGCTTCTTCCCTTGAGCTCTGCAGCTGGCGGTCCCAGCCCACGGCACCATGTGCCATCTGCTCTCCTTAGGGCTCTGCCTGCACACAGGCCCAGAGAAGTTTTCCTGTTTGTAAGGAAAGAATGGAAAAGCCTGAGCAGGTTTCCTCAACAACAAACCCTACATGCTCAGTCCAGGCTGCCTGCAATGATGTCCCCTTTCTACAAGGGACCCTGTGAGCAGGAATGATCTCTGAAAGCAGAATTCTCGCAGTCTTTCCACTGAATTCTCTGTCCCTGTCCTTTGCCTGGCTCTCTGTTGCAGATGGAAGCTGCTGCTGCCTTTCTCAGCTTGAAGCCCTCTTTTGATGCAAGCAGATGCTCCCAGGTGTCTTCAGCAGCTGTTTCTCAGTGTTGATGCAAAGCTTTTGTGTTCCTCATGGAAGCAAGGAGCCATTGTGACACTGCAGGGGCTCATGGGATCAAGGAGACAATTGTGGCAGTACAGAACCTCCTAGAAACAAGGCTCCATGGTGACACCGTGGGGAATCATGGAATCAAGGAGCCCCTTGTGACACAGAGAGGCCGCCTGGAAGCAATGGTCCATTGTTACACTGCGGATTCAAGAAGACCATGGGGACAGCACGGAACCTCATGGAACCCTCCGTCCACTGGGACACAGCGGGGCCTCATGGACACAAGGGGACCATTGTGGCAAAGCAGGGCCTCATGGAAGCATGGAGAGCATTGTGACATTGTGGGCAATCATGGAAGCATGGAGAGCATTGTGCCACTAAGGAAACTGATGGAACCAAGGCCATCACTGGGACACAATGGAAGCACATGGAATCAAGGCTCCATGATGACTTTGGAGGGCCTCATGGAGCACAGCATCCATTGTGACACAGCAAGACCTCGTGGAACCAAGGAGCCTTTGTGATACTCCAGATGCACATGGAAGCCAGGGTGCACTGAGACACAGCGGGGCCTTGTTGGAACCAAAGACACCTCTGCAAAAAGCAGGGGAGCTCACAGAACCAAGGAGTCCATTGTTCCATTGTAGAAAATTATACATTACATTCTAGAAAACCTATGGAACCAAGGGGCTATTGTGACACAGTGGGGCCACATGGAAGCAATTGTCCATTATGACAATGTGGATCAAAGGTGAGCATGGTGACACTGCGGAACCTCATGGAAGCAAGGAGCCTTTGTGACGCAGTGGGTCCTCATGGAATCAAGGAGACCATGGTGACACAGGTGATGCACATGAAGCCAAGGAGCCATTGTGACACAGTGGGGCCTCATGGAATCAAGGAGACCATGGTGACACAGGTGATGCACATGAAGCCAAGGAGCCATTGTGACACAGTGGGGCCTCATGGAATCAAGGAGACCATGGTGACACAGGTGATGCACATGAAGCCAAGGAGCCATTGTGACACAGTGGGGCCTCATGGAATCAAGGAGACCATGGTGACACAGGTGATGCACATGAAGCCAAGGAGCCATTGTGACACAGCGGGGCTTCTTCCCTTGAGCTCTGCAGCTGGCGGTCCCAGCCCACGGCACCATGTGCCATCTGCTCTCCTTAGGGCTCTGCCTGCACACAGGCCCAGAGAAGTTTTCCTGTTTGTAAGGAAAGAATGGAAAAGCCTGAGCAGGTTTCCTCAACAACACACCCTACATGCTCAGTCCCGGCTGCCTGGAATGATGTCCCCTTTCTACAAGGGACCCTGTGAGCAGGAATGATCTCTGAAAGCAGAATTCTCGCAGTCTTTCCACTGAATTCTCTGCCCCTGTCCTTTGCCTGGCTCTCTGTTGCAGATGGAAGCTGCTGCTGCCTTTCTCAGCTTGAAGCCCTCTTTTGATGCAAGCAGGTGCTCCCAGGTGTGTTCAGCAGCTGTTGCTCAGTGTTGATGCAAAGCTTTTGTGTTCCTCATGGAAGCAAGGAGCCATTGTGACACTGCAGGGGCTCATGGGATCAAGGAGACAATTGTGACAGTACAGAACCTCCTAGAAACAAGGCTCCATGGTGACACCGTGGGGAATCATGGAATCAAGGAGCCCCTTGTGACACAGAGAGGCCGCCTGGAAGCAATGGTCCATTGTTACACTGCGGATTCAAGAAGACCATGGGGACAGCACGGAACCTCATGGAACCCTCCGTCCACTGGGACACAGCGGGGCCTCATGGACACAAGGGGACCATTGTGGCAAAGCAGGGCCTCATGGAAGCATGGAGAGCATTGTGACATTGTGGGCAATCATGGAAGCATGGAGAGCATTGTGCCACTAAGGAAACTGATGGAACCAAGGCCATCACTGGGACACAATGGAAGCACATGGAATCAAGGCTCCATGATGACTTTGGAGGGCCTCATGGAGCACAGCATCCATTGTGACACAGCAAGACCTCGTGGAACCAAGGAGCCTTTGTGATACTCCAGATGCGCATGGAAGCCAGGGTGCACTGAGACACAGCGGGGCCTTGTTGGAACCAAAGACACCTCTGCAAAAAGCAGGGGAGCTCACAGAACCAAGGAGTCCATTGTTCCATTGTAGAAAATTATACATTACATTCTAGAAAACCTATGGAACCAAGGGGCTATTGTGACCCAGTGGGGCCACATGGAAGCAATTGTCCATTATGACAATGTGGATCAAAGGTGAGCATGGTGACACTGCGGAACCTCATGGAAGCAAGGAGCCATTGTGACGCAGTGGGGCCTCATGGAATCAAGGAGACCATGGTGACACAGGTGATGCACATGAAGCCAAGGAGCCATTGTGACACAGTGGGGCCTCATGGACTCAAGGAGACCATGGTGACACAGGTGATGCACATGAAGCCAAGGAGCCATTGTGACACAGTGGGGCCTCATGGAATCAAGGAGACCATGGTGACACAGGTGATGCACATGAAGCCAAGGAGCCATTGTGACACAGTGGGGCCTCATGGAATCAAGGAGGCCATGGTGACACAGGTGATGCACATGAAGCCAAGGAGCCATTGTGACACAGTGGGGTCTCATGGAATCAAGGAGACCATGGTGACACAGGTGATGCACATGAAGCCAAGGAGCCATTGTGACACAGTGGGGCCTCATGGAATCAAGGAGACCATGGTGACACAGGTGATGCACATGAAGCCAAGGAGCCATTGTGACACAGTGGGGCCTCATGGAATCAAGGAGGCCATGGTGACACAGGTGATGCACATGAAGCCAAGGAGCCATTGTGACACAGTGGGGCCTCATGGAATCAAGGAGACCATGGTGACACAGGTGATGCACATGAAGCCAAGGAGCCATTGTGACACAGCGGGGCTTCTTCCCTTGAGCTCTGCAGCTGGCGGTCCCAGCCCACGGCACCATGTGCCATCTGCTCTCCTTAGGGCTCTGCCTGCACACAGGCCCAGAGAAGTTTTCCTGTTTGTAAGGAAAGAATGGAAAAGCCTGAGCAGGTTTCCTCAACAACAAACCCTACATGCTCAGTCCAGGCTGCCTGGAATGATGTCCCCTTTCTACAAGGGACCCTGTGAGCAGGAATGATCTCTGAAAGCAGAATTCTCGCAGTCTTTCCACTGAATTCTCTGCCCCTGTCCTTTGCCTGGCTCTCTGTTGCAGATGGAAGCTGCTGCTGCCTTTCTCAGCTTGAAGCCCTCTTTTGATGCAAGCAGGTGCTCCCAGGTGTGTTCAGCAGCTGTTGCTCAGTGTTGATGCAAAGCTTTTGTGTTCCTCATGGAAGCAAGGAGCCATTGTGACACTGCAGGGGCTCATGGCATCAAGGAGACAATTGTGACAGTACAGAACCTCCTAGAAACAAGGCTCCATGGTGACACCGTGGGGAATCATGGAATCAAGGAGCCCCTTGTGACACAGAGAGGCCGCCTGGAAGCAATGGTCCATTGTTACACTGCGGATTCAAGAAGACCATGGGGACAGCACGGAACCTCATGGAACCCTCCGTCCATTGGGACACAGCGGGGCCTCATGGACACAAGGGGACCATTGTGGCAAAGCAGGGCCTCATGGAAGCATGGAGAGCATTGTGACATTGTGGGCAATCATGGAAGCATGGAGAGAATTGTGCCACTAAGGAAACTGATGGAACCAAGGCCATCACTGGGACACAATGGAAGCACATGGAATCAAGGCTCCATGATGACTTTGGAGGGCCTCATGGAGCACAGCATCCATTGTGACACAGCAAGACCTCGTGGAACCAAGGAGCCTTTGAGATACTCCAGATGCGCATGGAAGCCAGGGTGCACTGAGACACAGCGGGGCCTTGTTGGAACCAAAGACACCTCTGCAAAAAGCAGGGGAGCTCACAGAACCAAGGAGTCCATTGTTCCATTGTAGAAAATTATACATTACATTCTAGAAAACCTATGGAACCAAGGGGCTATTGTGACACAGTGGGGCCACATGGAAGCAATTGTCCATTATGACAATGTGGATCAAAGGTGAGCATGGTGACACTGCGGAACCTCATGGAAGCAAGGAGCCATTGTGACGCAGTGGGGCCTCATGGAATCAAGGAGACCATGGTGACACAGGTGATGCACATGAAGCCAAGGAGCCATTGTGACACAGTGGGGCTTCATGGAATCAAGGAGACCATGGTGACACAGGTGATGCACACGAAGCCAAGGAGCCATTGTGACACAGTGGGGCCTCATGGAATCAAGGAGACCATGGTGACACAGGTGATGCACATGAAGCCAAGGAGCCATTGTGACACAGTGGGGCCTCATGGAATCAAGGAGACCATGGTGACACAGGTGATGCACATGAAGCCAAGGAGCCATTGTGACACAGTGGGGCCTCATGGAATCAAGGAGACCATGGTGACACAGGTGATGCACATGAAGCCAAGGAGCCATTGTGACACAGTGGGGCCTCATGGAATCAAGGAGACCATGGTGACACAGGTGATGCACATGAAGCCAAGGAGCCATTGTGACACAGTGGGGCCTCATGGAATCAAGGACACTATTGTGACACAGCTGATGCACATGAAGCCAAGGAGCCATTGTGACACAGCGGGGCTTCTTCCCTTGAGCTCTGCAGCTGGCGGTCCCAGCCCACGGCACCATGTGCCATCTGCTCTCCTCAGGGCTCTGCCTGCACACAGGCCCAGAGAAGTTTTCCTGTTTGTAAGGAAAGAATGGAAAAGCCTGAGCAGGTTTCCTAAACAACAAACCCCACATGCTCAGTCCAGGCTGCCTGGAATGATGTCCCCTTTCTACAAGGGACACTGTGAGCAGGAATGATCTCTGGGAGCAGAATTTTCGCTGTCTTTCCACTGAATTCTCTGTCCCTGTCCTTTGCCTGGCTCTCTGTTGCAGATGGAGACTGCTGGTGCCTTTCTCAGCTTGAAGCCCTCTTTTGATGCAAGCAGGTGCTCCCAGGTGTGTTCAGCAGCTGTTGCTCAGTGTTGATGCAAAGCTTTTGTGTTCCTCATGGAAGCAAGGAGCCATTGTGACACTGCAGGGGCTCATGGGATCAAGGAGACAATTGTGACAGTACAGAACCTCCTAGAAACAAGGCTCCATGGTGACACCGTGGGGAATCATGGAATCAAGGAGCCCCTTGTGACACAGAGAGGCCGCCTGGAAGCAATGGTCCATTGTTACACTGCGGATTCAAGAAGACCATGGGGACAGCACGGAACCTCATGGAACCCTCCGTCCATTGGGACACAGCGGGGCCTCATGGACACAAGGGGACCATTGTGGCAAAGCAGGGCCTCATGGAAGCATGGAGAGCATTGTGACATTGTGGGCAATCATGGAAGCATGGAGAGCATTGTGCCACTAAGGAAACTGATGGAACCAAGGCCATCACTGGGACACAATGGAAGCACATGGAATCAAGGCTCCATGATGACTTTGGAGGGCCTCATGGAGCACAGCATCCATTGTGACACAGCAAGACCTCGTGGAACCAAGGAGCCTTTGTGATAGTCCAGATGCGCATGGAAGCCAGGGTGCACTGAGACACAGAGGGGCCTTGTTGGAACCAAAGACACCTCTGCAAAAAGCAGGGGAGCTCACAGAACCAAGGAGTCCATTGTTCCATTGTAGAAAATTATACATTACATTCTAGAAAACCTATGGAACCAAGGGGCTATTGTGACACAGTGGGGCCACATGGAAGCAATTGTCCATTATGACAATGTGGATCAAAGGTGAGCATGGTGACACTGCGGAACCTCATGGAAGCAAGGAGCCATTGTGACGCAGTGGGGCCTCATGGAATCAAGGAGACCATGGTGACACAGGTGATGCACACGAAGCCAAGGAGCCATTGTGACACAGTGGGGCCTCATGGAATCAAGGAGACCATGGTGACACAGGTGATGCACATGAAGCCAAGGAGCCATTGTGACACAGTGGGGCCTCATGGAATCAAGGAGACCATGGTGACACAGGTGATGCACATGAAGCCAAGGAGCCATTGTGACACAGTGGGGCCTCATGGAATCAAGGAGACCATGGTGACACAGGTGATGCACATGAAGCCAAGGAGCCATTGTGACACAGTGGGGCCTCATGGAATCAAGGAGACCATGGTGACACAGGTGATGCACATGAAGCCAAGGAGCCATTGTGACACAGTGGGGCCTCATGGAATCAAGGAGACCATGGTGACACAGGTGATGCACATGAAGCCAAGGAGCCATTGTGACCCAGTGGGGCCTCATGGAATCAAGGAGGCCATGGTGACACAGGTGATGCACATGAAGCCAAGGAGCCATTGTGACACAGTGGGGCCTCATGGAATCAAGGAGACCATGGTGACACAGGTGATGCACATGAAGCCAAGGAGCCATTGTGACACAGTGGGGCCTCATGGAATCAAGGAGACCATGGTGACACAGGTGATGCACATGAAGCCAAGGAGCCATTGTGACACAGTGGGGCCTCATGGAATCAAGGAGACCATGGTGACACAGGTGATGCACATGAAGCCAAGGAGCCATTGTGACACAGTGGGGCCTCATGGAATCAAGGAGACCATGGTGACACAGGTGATGCACATGAAGCCAAGGAGCCATTGTGACACAGTGGGGCCTCATGGAATCAAGGAGACCATGGTGACACAGGTGATGCACATGAAGCCAAGGAGCCATTGTGACACAGCGGGGCTTCTTCCCTTCAGCTCTGCAGCTGGCTGTCCCAGCCCACGGCACCATGTGCCATCTGCTCTCCTTAGGGCTCTGCCTGCACACAGGCCCAGAGAAGTTTTCCTGTTTGTAAGGAAAGAATGGAAAAGCCTGAGCAGGTTTCCTCAACAACAAACCCTACATGCTCAGTCCAGGCTGCCTGGAATGATGTCCCCTTTCTACAAGGGGCCCTGTGAGCAGGAATGATCTCTGGGAGCAGAATTCTCGCAGTCTTTCCACTAAATTCTCTGTCCCTGTCCTTTGCCTGGCTCTCTGTTGCAGATGGAAGCTGCTGCTGCCATTCTCAGCTTGAAGCCCTCTTTTGATGCAAGCAGGTGCTCCCAGGTGTGTTCAGCAGCTGTTGCTCAGTGTTGATGCAAAGCTTTTGTGTTCCTCATGGAAGCAAGGAGCCATTGTGACACTGCAGGGGCTCATGGCATCAAGGAGACAATTGTGACAGTACAGAACCTCCTAGAAACAAGGCTCCATGGTGACACCGTGGCGAATCATGGAATCAAGGAGCCCCTTGTGACACAGAGAGGCCGCCTGGAAGCAATGGTCCATTGTTACACTGCGGATTCAAGAAGACCATGGGGACAGCACGGAACCTCATGGAACCCTCCATCCACTGGGACACAGCGGGGCCTCATGGACACAAGGGGACCATTGTGGCAAAGCAGGGCCTCATGGAAGCATGGAGAGCATTGTGACATTGTGGGCAATCATGGAAGCATGGAGAGCATTGTGCCACTAAGGAAACTGATGGAACCAAGGCCATCACTGGGACACAATGGAAGCACATGGAATCAAGGCTCCATGATGACTTTGGAGGGCCTCATGGAGCACAGCATCCATTGTGACACAGCAAGACCTCGTGGAACCAAGGAGCCTTTGTGATACTCCAGATGCGCATGGAAGCCAGGGTGCACTGAGACACAGCGGGGCCTTGTTGGAACCAAAGACACCTCTGCAAAAAGCAGGGGAGCTCACAGAACCAAGGAGTCCATTGTTCCATTGTAGAAAATTATACATTACATTCTAGAAAACCTATGGAACCAAGGGGCTATTGTGACCCAGTGGGGCCACATGGAAGCAATTGTCCATTATGACAATGTGGATCAAAGGTGAGCATGGTGACACTGCGGAACCTCATGGAAGCAAGGAGCCTTTGTGACGCAGTGGGGCCTCATGGAATCAAGGAGACCATGGTGACACAGGTGATGCACATGAAGCCAAGGAGCCATTGTGACCCAGTGGGGCCTCATGGAATCAAGGAGACCATGGTGACACAGGTGATGCACATGAAGCCAAGGAGCCATTGTGACACAGTGGGGCCTCATGGAATCAAGGAGACCATGGTGACACAGGTGATGCACATGAAGCCAAGGAGCCATTGTGACACAGTGGGGCCTCATGGAATCAAGGAGACCATGGTGACACAGGTGATGCACATGAAGCCAAGGAGCCATTGTGACACAGTGGGGCCTCATGGAATCAAGGAGACCATGGTGACACAGGTGATGCACATGAAGCCAAGGAGCCATTGTGACACAGTGGGGCCTCATGGAATCAAGGAGACCATGGTGACACAGGTGATGCACATGAAGCCAAGGAGCCATTGTGACACAGTGGGGCCTCATGGAATCAAGGAGACCATGGTGACACAGGTGATGCACATGAAGCCAAGGAGCCATTGTGACACAGTGGGGCCTCATGGAATCAAGGAGACCATGGTGACACAGGTGATGCACATGAAGCCAAGGAGCCATTGTGACACAGTGGGGCCTCATGGAATCAAGGACACTATTGTGACACAGCTGATGCACATGAAGCCATGGAGCCATTGTGACACAGCGGGGCTTCTTCCCTTGAGCTCTGCAGCTGGCGGTCCCAGCCCACGGCACCATGTGCCATCTGCTCTCCTCAGGGCTCTGCCTGCACACAGGCCCAGAGAAGTTTTCCTGTTTGTAAGGAAAGAATGGAAAAGCCTGAGCAGGTTTCCTAAACAACAAACCCTACATGCTCAGTCCAGGCTGCCTGGAATGATGTCCCCTTTCTACAAGGGACACTGTGAGCAGGAATGATCTCTGGGAGCAGAATTTTCGCTGTCTTTCCACTGAATTCTCTGCCCCTGTCCTTTGCCTGGCTCTCTGTTGCAGATGGAGACTGCTGGTGCCTTTCTCAGCTTGAAGCCCTCTTTTGATGCAAGCAGGTGCTCCCAGGTGTGTTCAGCAGCTGTTGCTCAGTGTTGATGCAAAGCTTTTGTGTTCCTCATGGAAGCAAGGAGCCATTGTGACACTGCAGGGGCTCATGGGATCAAGGAGACAATTGTGACAGTACAGAACCTCCTAGAAACAAGGCTCCATGGTGACACCGTGGGGAATCATGGAATCAAGGAGCCCCTTGTGACACAGAGAGGCCGCCTGGAAGCAATGGTCCATTGTTACACTGCGGATTCAAGAAGACCATGGGGACAGCACGGAACCTCATGGAACCCTCCGTCCATTGGGACACAGCGGGTCCTCATGGACACAAGGGGACCATTGTGGCAAAGCAGGGCCTCATGGAAGCATGGAGAGCATTGTGACATTGTGGGCAATCATGGAAGCATGGAGAGCATTGTGCCACTAAGGAAACTGATGGAACCAAGGCCATCACTGGGACACAATGGAAGCACATGGAATCAAGGCTCCATGATGACTTTGGAGGGCCTCATGGAGCACAGCATCCATTGTGACACAGCAAGACCTCGTGGAACCAAGGAGCCTTTGTGATACTCCAGATGCGCATGGAAGCCAGGGTGCACTGAGACACAGCGGGGCCTTGTTGGAACCAAAGACACCTCTGCAAAAAGCAGGGGAGCTCACAGAACCAAGGAGTCCATTGTTCCATTGTAGAAAATTATACATTACATTCTAGAAAACCTATGGAACCAAGGGGCTATTGTGACACAGTGGGGCCACATGGAAGCAATTGTCCATTATGACAATGTGGATCAAAGGTGAGCATGGTGACACTGTGGAACCTCATGGAAGCAAGGAGCCATTGTGACGCAGTGGGGCCTCATGGAATCAAGGAGACCATGGTGACACAGGTGATGCACATGAAGCCAAGGAGCCATTGTGACACAGCGGGGCTTCTTCCCTTGAGCTCTGCAGGTGGCGGTCCCAGCCCACAGCACCATGTGCCAACTGCTCTCCTTAGGGCTCTGCCTGCACACAGGCCCACAGAAGTTTTCCTGTTTGTAAGGAAAGAATGGAAAAGCCTGAGCAGGTTTCCTCAACAACAAACCCTACATGCTCCGTCCAGGCTGCCTGGAATGATGTCCCCTTTCTACAAGGGACACTGTGAGCAGGAATGATCTCTGGGAGCAGAATTCTCGCAGTCTTTCCACTGAATTCTCTGTCCCTGTCCTTTGCCTGGCTCTCTGTTGCAGATGGAAGCTGCTGCTGCCATTCTCAGCTTGAAGCCCTCTTTTGATGCAAGCAGGTGCTCCCAGGTGTGTTCAGCAGCTGTTGCTCAGTGTTGATGCAAAGCTTTTGTGTTCCTCATGGAAGCAAGGAGCCATTGTGACACTGCAGGGGCTCATGGGATCAAGGAGACAATTGTGACAGTACAGAACCTCCTAGAAACAAGGCTCCATGGTGACACCGTGGGGAATCATGGAATCAAGGAGCCCCTTGTGACACAGAGAGGCCGCCTGGAAGCAATGGTCCATTGTTACACTGCGGATTCAAGAAGACCATGGGGACAGCACGGAACCTCATGGAACCCTCCGTCCACTGGGACACAGCGGGGCCTCATGGACACAAGGGGACCATTGTGGCAAAGCAGGGCCTCATGGAAGCATGGAGAGCATTGTGACATTGTGGGCAATCATGGAAGCATGGAGAGCATTGTGCCACTAAGGAAACTGATGGAACCAAGGCCATCACTGGGACACAATGGAAGCACATGGAATCAAGGCTCCATGATGACTTTGGAGGGCCTCATGGAGCACAGCATCCATTGTGACACAGCAAGACCTCGTGGAACCAAGGAGCCTTTGTGATACTCCAGATGCGCATGGAAGCCAGGGTGCACTGAGACACAGCGGGGCCTTGTTGGAACCAAAGACACCTCTGCAAAAAGCAGGGGAGCTCACAGAACCAAGGAGTCCATTGTTCCATTGTAGAAAATTATACATTACATTCTAGAAAACCTATGGAACCAAGGGGCTATTGTGACACAGTGGGGCCACATGGAAGCAATTGTCCATTATGACACTGTGGATCAAAGGTGAGTATGGTGACACTGCGGAACCTCATGGAAGCAAGGAGCCTTTGTGACGCAGTGGGTCCTCATGGAATCAAGGAGACCATGGTGACACAGGTGATGCACATGAGGCCAAGGAGCCATTGTGACACAGTGGGGCCTCATGGAATCAAGGAGACCATGGTGACACAGGTGATGCACATGAAGCCAAGGAGCCATTGTGACACAGTGGGGCCTCATGGACTCAAGGAGACCATGGTGACACAGGTGATGCACATGAAGCCAAGGAGCCATTGTGACACAGTGGGGCCTCATGGAATCAAGGAGACCATGGTGACACAGGTGATGCACATGAAGCCAAGGAGCCATTGTGACACAGCGGGGCTTCTTCCCTTGAGCTCTGCAGCTGGCGGTCCCAGCCCACGGCACCATGTGCCATCTGCTCTCCTTAGGGCTCTGCCTGCACACAGGCCCAGAGAAGTTTTCCTGTTTGTAAGGAAAGAATGGAAAAGCCTGAGCAGGTTTCCTCAACAACACACCCTACATGCTCAGTCCAGGCTGCGTGGAATGATGTCCCCTTTCTACAAGGGACCCTGTGAGCAGGAATGATCTCTGAAAGCAGAATTCTCGCAGTCTTTCCACGGAATTCTCTGCCCCTGTCCTTTGCCTGGCTCTCTGTTGCAGATGGAAGCTGCTGCTGCCTTTCTCAGCTTGAAGCCCTCTTTTGATGCAAGCAGGTGCTCCCAGGTGTGTTCAGCAGCTGTTGCTCAGTGTTGATGCAAAGCTTTTGTGTTCCTCATGGAAGCAAGGAGCCATTGTGTCACTGCAGGGGCTCATGGGATCAAGGAGACAATTGTGACACTACAGAACCTCCTAGAAACAAGGCTCCATGGTGACACCGTGGCGAATCATGGAATCAAGGAGCCCCTTGTGACACAGAGAGGCCGCCTGGAAGCAATGGTCCATTGTTACACTGCGGATTCAAGAAGACCATGGGGACAGCACGGAACCTCATGGAACCCTCCGTCCATTGGGACACAGCGGGGCCTCATGGACACAAGGGGACCATTGTGGCAAAGCAGGGCCTCATGGAAGCATGGAGAGCATTGTGACATTGTGGGCAATCATGGAAGCATGGAGAGCATTGTGCCACTAAGGAAACTGATGGAACCAAGGCCATCACTGGGCCACAATGGAAGCACATGGAATCAAGGCTCCATGATGACTTTGGAGGGCCTCATGGAGCACAGCATCCATTGTGACACAGCAAGACCTCGTGGAACCAAGGAGCCTTTGTGATACTCCAGATGCGCATGGAAGCCAGGGTGCACTGAGACACAGCGGGGCCTTGTTGGAACCAAAGACACCTCTGCAAAAAGCAGGGTAGCTCACAGAACCAAGGAGTCCATTGTTCCATTGTAGAAAATTATACATTACATTCTAGAAAACCTATGGAACCAAGGGGCTATTGTGACCCAGTGGGGCCACATGGAAGCAATTGTCCATTATGACAATGTGGATCAAAGGTGAGCATGGTGACACTGCGGAACCTCATGGAAGCAAGGAGCCATTGTGACGCAGTGGGGCCTCATGGAATCAAGGAGACCATGGTGACACAGGTGATGCACATGAAGCCAAGGAGCCATTGTGACACAGTGGGGCCTCATGGAATCAAGGAGACCATGGTGACACAGGTGATGCACACGAAGCCAAGGAGCCATTGTGACACAGTGGGGCCTCATGGAATCAAGGAGACCATGGTGACACAGGTGATGCACATGAAGCCAAGGAGCCATTGTGACCCAGTGGGGCCTCATGGAATCAAGGAGACCATGGTGACACAGGTGATGCACATGAAGCCAAGGAGCCATTGTGACACAGTGGGGCCTCATGGAATCAAGGAGACCATGGTGACACAGGTGATGCACATGAAGCCAAGGAGCCATTGTGACCCAGTGGGGCCTCATGGAATCAAGGAGACCATGGTGACACAGGTGATGCACATGAAGCCAAGGAGCCATTGTGACACAGTGGGGCCTCATGGAATCAAGGACACTATTGTGACACAAGTGATGCACATGAAGCCAAGGAGCCATTGTGACACAGCGGGGCTTCTTCCCTTGAGCTCTGCAGCTGGCGGTCCCAGCCCACGGCACCATGTGCCATCTGCTCTCCTTAGGGCTCTGCCTGCACACAGGCCCAGAGAAGTTTTCCTGTTTGTAAGGAAAGAATGGAAAAGCCTGAGCAGGTTTCCTAAACAACAAACCCCACATGCTCAGTCCAGGCTGCCTGGAATGATGTCCCCTTTCTACAAGGGACACTGTGAGCAGGAATGATCTCTGGGAGCAGAATTTTCGCTGTCTTTCCACTGAATTCTCTGTCCCTGTCCTTTGCCTGGCTCTCTGTTGCAGATGGAGACTGCTGGTGCCTTTCTCAGCTTGAAGCCCTCTTTTGATGCAAGCAGGTGCTCCCAGGTGTGTTCAGCAGCTGTTGCTCAGTGTTGATGCAAAGCTTTTGTGTTCCTCATGGAAGCAAGGAGCCATTGTGACACTGCAGGGGCTCATGGCATCAAGGAGACAATTGTGACAGTACAGAACCTCCTAGAAACAAGGCTCCATGGTGACACCGTGGGGAATCATGGAATCAAGGAGCCCCTTGTGACACAGAGAGGCCGCCTGGAAGCAATGGTCCATTGTTACACTGCGGATTCAAGAAGACCATGGGGACAGCACGGAACCTCATGGAACCCTCCGTCCATTGGGACACAGCGGGGCCTCATGGACACAAGGGGAGCATTGTGGCAAAGCAGGGCCTCATGGAAGCATGGAGAGCATTGTGACATTGTGGGCAATCATGGAAGCATGGAGAGCATTGTGCCACTAAGGAAACTGATGGAACCAAGGCCATCACTGGGACACAATGGAAGCACATGGAATCAAGGCTCCATGATGACTTTGGAGGGCCTCATGGAGCACAGCATCCATTGTGACACAGCAAGACCTCGTGGAACCAAGGAGCCTTTGTGATACTCCAGATGCGCATGGAAGCCAGGGTGCACTGAGACACAGCGGGGCCTTGTTGGAACCAAAGACACCTCTGCAAAAAGCAGGGGAGCTCACAGAACCAAGGAGTCCATTGTTCCATTGTAGAAAATTATACATTACATTCTAGAAAACCTATGGAACCAAGGGGCTATTGTGACACAGTGGGGCCACATGGAAGCAATTGTCCATTATGACAATGTGGATCAAAGGTGAGCATGGTGACACTGCGGAACCTCATGGAAGCAAGGAGCCATTGTGACGCAGTGGGGCCTCATGGAATCAAGGAGACCATGGTGACACAGGTGATGCACACGAAGCCAAGGAGCCATTGTGACACAGTGGGGCCTCATGGAATCAAGGAGACCATGGTGACACAGGTGATGCACATGAAGCCAAGGAGCCATTGTGACACAGTGGGGCCTCATGGAATCAAGGAGACCATGGTGACACAGGTGATGCACATGAAGCCAAGGAGCCATTGTGACACAGTGGGGCCTCATGGAATCAAGGACACTATTGTGACACAGGTGATGCACATGAAGCCAAGGAGCCATTGTGACACAGTGGGGCCTCATGGAATCAAGGAGACCATGGTGACACAGGTGATGCACATGAAGCCAAGGAGCCATTGTGACACAGTGGGGCCTCATGGAATCAAGGAGACCATGGTGACACAGGTGATGCACATGAAGCCAAGGAGCCATTGTGACACAGTGGGGCCTCATGGAATCAAGGAGACCATGGTGACACAGGTGATGCACATGAAGCCAAGGAGCCATTGTGACACAGTGGGGCCTCATGGAATCAAGGAGACCATGGTGACACAGGTGATGCACATGAAGCCAAGGAGCCATTGTGACACAGCGGGGCTTCTTCCCTTGAGCTCTGCAGCTGGCGGTCCCAGCCCACAGCACCATGTGCCATCTGCTCTCCTTAGGGCTCTGCCTGCACACAGGCCCAGAGAAGTTTTCCTGTTTGTAAGGAAAGAATGGAAAAGCCTGAGCAGGTTTCCTCAACAACAAACCCTACATGCTCAGTCCAGGCTGCCTGGAATGATGTCCCCTTTCTACAAGGGACCCTGTGAGCAGGAATGATCTCTGAAAGCAGAATTCTCGCAGTCTTTCCACTGAATTCTCTGTCCCTGTCCTTTGCCTGGCTCTCTGTTGCAGATGGAAGCTGCTGCTGCCATTCTCAGCTTGAAGCCCTCTTTTGATGCAAGCAGGTGCTCCCAGGTGTGTTCAGCAGCTGTTGCTCAGTGTTGATGCAAAGCTTTTGTGTTCCTCATGGAAGCAAGGAGCCATTGTGACACTGCAGGGGCTCATGGCATCAAGGAGACAATTGTGACACTACAGAACCTCCTAGAAACAAGGCTCCATGGTGACACCGTGGGGAATCATGGAATCAAGGAGCCCCTTGTGACACAGAGAGGCCGCCTGGAAGCAATGGTCCATTGTTACACTGCGGATTCAAGAAGACCATGGGGACAGCACGGAACCTCATGGAACCCTCCGTCCATTGGGACACAGCGGGGCCTCATGGACACAAGGGGACCATTGTGGCAAAGCAGGGCCTCATGGAAGCATGGAGAGCATTGTGACATTGTGGGCAATCATGGAAGCATGGAGAGCATTGTGCCACTAAGGAAACTGATGGAACCAAGGCCATCACTGGGCCACAATGGAAGCACATGGAATCAAGGCTCCATGATGACTTTGGAGGGCCTCATGGAGCACAGCATCCATTGTGACACAGCAAGACCTCGTGGAACCAAGGAGCCTTTGAGATACTCCAGATGCGCATGGAAGCCAGGGTGCACTGAGACACAGCGGGGCCTTGTTGGAACCAAAGACACCTCTGCAAAAAGCAGGGTAGCTCACAGAACCAAGGAGTCCATTGTTCCATTGTAGAAAATTATACATTACATTCTAGAAAACCTATGGAACCAAGGGGCTATTGTGACACAGTGGGGCCACATGGAAGCAATTGTCCATTATGACAATGTGGATCAAAGGTGAGCATGGTGACACTGCGGAACCTCATGGAAGCAAGGAGCCTTTGTGACGCAGTGGGGCCTCATGGAATCAAGGAGACCATGGTGACACAGGTGATGCACATGAAGCCAAGGAGCCATTGTGACACAGTGGGGCCTCATGGAATCAAGGAGACCATGGTGACACAGGTGATGCACACGAAGCCAAGGAGCCATTGTGACACAGTGGGGCCTCATGGAATCAAGGAGACCATGGTGACACAGGTGATGCACATGAAGCCAAGGAGCCATTGTGACACAGTGGGGCCTCATGGAATCAAGGAGACCATGGTGACACAGGTGATGCACATGAAGCCAAGGAGCCATTGTGACACAGTGGGGCCTCATGGAATCAAGGAGACCATGGTGACACAGGTGATGCACATGAAGCCAAGGAGCCATTGTGACACAGTGGGGCCTCATGGAATCAAGGAGACCATGGTGACACAGGTGATGCACATGAAGCCAAGGAGCCATTGTGACACAGTGGGGCCTCATGGAATCAAGGACACTATTGTGACACAGGTGATGCACATGAAGCCAAGGAGCCATTGTGACACAGCGGGGCTTCTTCCCTTGGGCTCTGCAGCTAGCGGTCCCAGCCCACGGTACCATGTGCCAACTGCTCTCCTTAGGGCTCTGCCTGCACACAGGCCCAGAGAAGTTTTCCTGTTTGTAAGGAAAGAATGGAAAAGCCTGAGCAGGTTTCCTCAACAACAAACCCTACATGCTCCGTCCAGGCTGCCTGGAATGATGTCCCCTTTCTACAAGGGACACTGTGAGCAGGAATGATCTCTGGGAGCAGAATTCTCGCAGTCTTTCCACTGAATTCTCTGTCCCTGTCCTTTGCCTGGCTCTCTGTTGCAGATGGAAGCTGCTGCTGCCATTCTCAGCTTGAAGCCCTCTTTTGATGCAAGCAGGTGCTCCCAGGTGTGTTCAGCAGCTGTTGCTCAGTGTTGATGCAAAGCTTTTGTGTTCCTCATGGAAGCAAGGAGCCATTGTGACACTGCAGGGGCTCATGGGATCAAGGAGACAATTGTGACAGTACAGAACCTCCTAGAAACAAGGCTCCATGGTGACACCGTGGGGAATCATGGAATCAAGGAGCCCCTTGTGACACAGAGAGGCCGCCTGGAAGCAATGGTCCATTGTTACACTGCGGATTCAAGAAGACCATGGGGACAGCACGGAACCTCATGGAACCCTCCGTCCACTGGGACACAGCGGGGCCTCATGGACACAAGGGGACCATTGTGGCAAAGCAGGGCCTCATGGAAGCATGGAGAGCATTGTGACATTGTGGGCAATCATGGAAGCATGGAGAGCATTGTGCCACTAAGGAAACTGATGGAACCAAGGCCATCACTGGGACACAATGGAAGCACATGGAATCAAGGCTCCATGATGACTTTGGAGGGCCTCATGGAGCACAGCATCCATTGTGACACAGCAAGACCTCGTGGAACCAAGGAGCCTTTGTGATACTCCAGATGCGCATGGAAGCCAGGGTGCACTGAGACACAGCGGGGCCTTGTTGGAACCAAAGACACCTCTGCAAAAAGCAGGGGAGCTCACAGAACCAAGGAGTCCATTGTTCCATTGTAGAAAATTATACATTACATTCTAGAAAACCTATGGAACCAAGGGGCTATTGTGACACAGTGGGGCCACATGGAAGCAATTGTCCATTATGACAATGTGGATCAAAGGTGAGCATGGTGACACTGCGGAACCTCATGGAAGCAAGGAGCCTTTGTGACGCAGTGGGGCCTCATGGAATCAAGGAGACCATGGTGACACAGGTGATGCACATGAAGCCAAGGAGCCATTGTGACACAGTGGGGCCTCATGGAATCAAGGAGACCATGGTGACACAGGTGATGCACATGAAGCCAAGGAGCCATTGTGACACAGTGGGGCCTCATGGAATCAAGGACACTATTGTGACACAGCTGATGCACATGAAGCCAAGGAGCCATTGTGACACAGCGGGGCTTCTTCCCTTGAGCTCTGCAGCTGGCGGTCCCAGCCCACGGCACCATGTGCCATCTGCTCTCCTCAGGGCTCTGCCTGCACACAGGCCCAGAGAAGTTTTCCTGTTTGTAAGGAAAGAATGGAAAAGCCTGAGCAGGTTTCCTAAACAACAAACCCTACATGCTCAGTCCAGGCTGCCTGCAATGATGTCCCCTTTCTACAAGGGACATTGTGAGCAGGAATGATCTCTGGGAGCAGAATTCTCGCAGTCTTTGCACTGAATTCTCTGTCCCTGTCCTTTGCCTGGCTCTCTGTTGCAGATGGAAGCTGCTGGTGCCTTTCTCAGCTTGAAGCCCTCTTTTGATGCAAGCAGGTTCTCCCAGGTGTGTTCAGCAGCTGTTGCTCAGTGTTGATGCAAAGCTTTTGTGTTCCTCATGGAAGCAAGGAGCCATTGTGACACTGCAGGGGCTCATGGGATCAAGGAGACAATTGTGACAGTACAGAACCTCCTAGAAACAAGGCTCCATGGTGACACCGTGGGGAATCATGGAATCAAGGAGCCCCTTGTGACACAGAGAGGCCGCCTGGAAGCAATGGTCCATTGTTACACTGCGGATTCAAGAAGACCATGGGGACAGCACGGAACCTCATGGAACCCTCCGTCCATTGGGACACAGCGGGGCCTCATGGACACAAGGGGACCATTGTGGCAAAGCAGGGCCTCATGGAAGCATGGAGAGCATTGTGACATTGTGGGCAATCATGGAAGCATGGAGAGCATTGTGCCACTAAGGAAACTGATGGAACCAAGGCGATCCCTGGGACACAATGGAAGCACATGGAATCAAGGCTCCATGATGACTTTGGAGGGCCTCATGGAGCACAGCATCCATTGTGACACAGCAAGACCTCGTGGAACCAAGGAGCCTTTGTGATACTCCAGATGCGCATGGAAGCCAGGGTGCACTGAGACACAGCGGGGCCTTGTTGGAACCAAAGACACCTCTGCAAAAAGCAGGGGAGCTCACAGAACCAAGGAGTCCATTGTTCCATTGTAGAAAATTATACATTACATTCTAGAAAACCTATGGAACCAAGGGGCTATTGTGACACAGTGGGGCCACATGGAAGCAATTGTCCATTATGACAATGTGGATCAAAGGTGAGCATGGTGACACTGCGGAACCTCATGGAAGCAAGGAGCCATTGTGACACAGTGGGGCCTCATGGAATCAAGGAGACCATGGTGACACAGGTGATGCACATGAAGCCAAGGAGCCATTGTGACACAGTGGGGCCTCATGGAATCAAGGAGACCATGGTGACACAGGTGATGCACATGAAGCCAAGGAGCCATTGTGACACAGTGGGGCCTCATGGAATCAAGGAGACCATGGTGACACAGGTGATGCACATGAAGCCAAGGAGCCATTGTGACACAGTGGGGCCTCATGGAATCAAGGAGACCATGGTGACACAGGTGATGCACATGAAGCCAAGGAGCCATTGTGACACAGTGGGGCCTCATGGAATCAAGGAGACCATGGTGACACAGGTGATGCACATGAAGCCAAGGAGCCATTGTGACACAGTGGGGCCTCATGGAATCAAGGACACTATTGTGACACAGCTGATGCACATGAAGCCAAGGAGCCATTGTGACACAGCGGGGCTTCTTCCCTTGAGCTCTGCAGCTGGCCGTCCCAGCCCACAGCACCATATGCCAACTGCTCTCCTTAGGGCTCTGCCTGCACACAGGCCCAGAGAAGTTTTCCTGTTTGTAAGGAAAGAATGGAAAAGCCTGAGCAGGTTTCCTCAACAACAAACCCTACATGCTCCGTCCAGGCTGCCTGGAATGATGTCCCCTTTCTACAAGGGACACTGTGAGCAGGAATGATCTCTGGGAGCAGAATTCTCGCAGTCTTTCCACTGAATTCTCTGTCCCTGTCCTTTGCCTGGCTCTCTGTTGCAGATGGAAGCTGCTGCTGCCATTCTCAGCTTGAAGCCCTCTTTTGATGCAAGCAGGTGCTCCCAGGTGTGTTCAGCAGCTGTTGCTCAGTGTTGATGCAAAGCTTTTGTGTTCCTCATGGAAGCAAGGAGCCATTGTGACACTGCAGGGGCTCATGGGATCAAGGAGACAATTGTGACAGTACAGAACCTCCTAGAAACAAGGCTCCATGGAGACACCGTGGTGAATCATGGAATCAAGGAACCCCTTGTGACACAGAGAGGCCGCCTGGAAGCAATGGTCCATTGTTACACTGCGGATTCAAGAAGACCATGGGGACAGCACGGAACCTCATGGAACCCTCCGTCCATTGGGACACAGCGGGGCCTCATGGACACAAGGGGACCATTGTGGCAAAGCAGGGCCTCATGGAAGCATGGAGAGCATTGTGACATTGTGGGCAATCATGGAAGCATGGAGAGCATTGTGCCACTAAGGAAACTGATGGAACCAAGGCGATCCCTGGGACACAATGGAAGCACATGGAATCAAGGCTCCATGATGACTTTTTAGGGCCTCATGGAGCACAGCATCCATTGTGACACAGCAAGACCTCGTGGAACCAAGGAGCCTTTGTGATACTCCAGATGCGCATGGAAGCCAGGGTGCACTGAGACACAGCGGGGCCTTGTTGGAACCAAAGACACCTCTGCAAAAAGCAGGGGAGCTCACAGAACCAAGGAGTCCATTGTTCCATTGTAGAAAATTATACATTACATTCTAGAAAACCTATGGAACCAAGGGGCTATTGTGACACAGTGGGGCCACATGGAAGCAATTGTCCATTATGACAATGTGGATCAAAGGTGAGCATGGTGACACTGCGGAACCTCATGGAAGCAAGGAGCCATTGTGACACAGTGGGGCCTCATGGAATCAAGGAGACCATGGTGACACAGGTGATGCACATGAAGCCAAGGAGCCATTGTGACACAGTGGGGCCTCATGGAATCAAGGAGACCATGGTGACACAGGTGATGCACATGAAGCCAAGGAGCCATTGTGACACAGCGGGGCTTCTTCCCTTGAGCTCTGCAGGTGGCGGTCCCAGCCCACAGCACCATGTGCCAACTGCTCTCCTTAGGGCTCTGCCTGCACACAGGCCCAGAGAAGTTTTCCTGTTTGTAAGGAAAGAATGGAAAAGCCTGAGCAGGTTTCCTCAACAACAAACCCTACATGCTCCGTCCAGGCTGCCTGGAATGATGTCCCCTTTCTACAAGGGACACTGTGAGCAGGAATGATCTCTGGGAGCAGAATTCTCGCAGTCTTTCCACTGAATTCTCTGTCCCTGTCCTTTGCCTGGCTCTCTGTTGCAGATGGAAGCTGCTGCTGCCATTCTCAGCTTGAAGCCCTCTTTTGATGCAAGCAGGTGCTCCCAGGTGTGTTCAGCAGCTGTTGCTCAGTGTTGATGCAAAGCTTTTGTGTTCCTCATGGAAGCAAGGAGCCATTGTGACACTGCAGGGGCTCATGGGATCAAGGAGACAATTGTGACACTACAGAACCTCCTAGAAACAAGGCTCCATGGTGACACCGTGGGGAATCATGGAATCAAGGAGCCCCTTGTGACACAGAGAGGCCGCCTGGAAGCAATGGTCCATTGTTACACTGCGGATTCAAGAAGACCATGGGGACAGCACGGAACCTCATGGAACCCTCCGTCCATTGGGACACAGCGGGGCCTCATGGACACAAGGGGACCATTGTGGCAAAGCAGGGCCTCATGGAAGCATGGAGAGCATTGTGACATTGTGGGCAATCATGGAAGCATGGAGAGCATTGTGCCACTAAGGAAACTGATGGAACCAAGGCGATCCCTGGGACACAATGGAAGCACATGGAATCAAGGCTCCATGATGACTTTGGAGGGCCTCATGGAGCACAGCATCCATTGTGACACAGCAAGACCTCGTGGAACCAAGGAGCCTTTGTGATACTCCAGATGCGCATGGAAGCCAGGGTGCACTGAGACACAGCGGGGCCTTGTTGGAACCAAAGACACCTCTGCAAAAAGCAGGGGAGCTCACAGAACCAAGGAGTCCATTGTTCCATTGTAGAAAATTATACATTACATTCTAGAAAACCTATGGAACCAAGGGGCTATTGTGACACAGTGGGGCCACATGGAAGCAATTGTCCATTATGACAATGTGGATCAAAGGTGAGCATGGTGACACTGCGGAACCTCATGGAAGCAAGGAGCCTTTGTGACGCAGTGGGGCCTCATGGAATCAAGGAGACCATGGTGACACAGGTGATGCACATGAAGCCAAGGAGCCATTGTGACACAGTGGGGCCTCATGGAATCAAGGAGGCCATGGTGACACAGGTGATGCACATGAAGCCAAGGAGCCATTGTGACCCAGTGGGGCCTCATGGAATCAAGGAGACCATGGTGACACAGGTGATGCACATGAAGCCAAGGAGCCATTGTGACACAGTGGGGCCTCATGGAATCAAGGAGACCATGGTGACACAGGTGATGCACACGAAGCCAAGGAGCCATTGTGACACAGTGGGGCCTCATGGAATCAAGGAGACCATGGTGACACAGGTGATGCACATGAAGCCAAGGAGCCATTGTGACACAGTGGGGCCTCATGGAATCAAGGAGACCATGGTGACACAGGTGATGCACATGAAGCCAAGGAGCCATTGTGACACAGTGGGGCCTCATGGAATCAAGGAGACCATGGTGACACAGGTGATGCACATGAAGCCAAGGAGCCATTGTGACACAGTGGGGCCTCATGGAATCAAGGAGACCATGGTGACACAGGTGATGCACATGAAGCCAAGGAGCCATTGTGACACAGCGGGGCTTCTTCCCTTGAGCTCTGCAGCTGGCGGTCCCAGCCCACGGCACCATGTGCCAACTGCTCTCCTCAGGGCTCTGCCTGCACACAGGCCCAGAGAAGTTTTCCTGTTTGTAAGGAAAGAATGGAAAAGCCTGAGCCGGTTTCCTAAACAACAAACCCTACATGCTCAGTCCAGGCTGCCTGGAATGATGTCCCCTTTCTACAAGGGACACTGTGAGCAGGAATGATCTCTGAAAGCAGAATTCCCGCAGTCTTTCCACTGAATTCTCTGTCCCTGTCCTTTGCCTGGCTCTCTGTTGCAGATGGAAGCTGCTGCTGCCATTCTCAGCTTGAAGCCCTCTTTTGATGCAAGCAGGTGCTCCCAGGTGTGTTCAGCAGCTGTTGTTCAGTGCTGATGCAAAGCTTTTGTGTTCCTCATGGAAGCAAGGAGCCATTGTGACACTGCAGGGGCTCATGGCATCAAGGAGACAATTGTGACAGTACAGAACCTCCTAGAAACAAGGCTCCATGGTGACACCGTGGGGAATCATGGAATCAAGGAGCCCATTGTGACACAGAGAGGCCGCCTGGAAGCAATGGTCCATTGTTACACTGCGGATTCAAGAAGACCATGGGGACAGCACGGAACCTCATGGAACCCTCCGTCCACTGGGACACAGCGGGGCCTCATGGACACAAGGGGACCATTGTGGCAAAGCAGGGCCTCATGGAAGCATGGATAGCATTGTGACATTGTGGGCAATCATGGAAGCATGGAGAGCATTGTGCCACTAAGGAAACTGATGGAACCAAGGCAATCCCTGGGACACAATGGAAGCACATGGAATCAAGGCTCCATGATGACTTTGGAGGGCCTCATGGAGCACAGCATCCATTGTGACACAGCAAGACCTCGTGGAACCAAGGAGCCTTTGTGATACTCCAGATGCGCATGGAAGCCAGGGTGCACTGAGACACAACGGGGCCTTGTTGGAACCAAAGACACCTCTGCAAAAAGCAGGGGAGCTCACAGAACCAAGGAGTCCATTGTTCCATTGTAGAAAATTATGCATTACATTCTAGAAAACCTATGGAACCAAGGGGCTATTGTGACACAGTGGGGCCACATGGAAGCAATTGTCCATTATGACAATGTGGATCAAAGGTGAGAATGGTGACACTGCAGAACCTCATGGAAGCAAGGAGCCATTGTGACGCAGTGGGGCCTCATGGAATCAAGGAGACCATGGTGACACAGGTGATGCACATGAAGCCAAGGAGCCATTGTGACACAGTGGGGCCTCATGGAATCAAGGAGACCATGGTGACACAGGTGATGCACATGAAGCCAAGGAGCCATTGTGACACAGCGGGGCTTCTTCCCTTGAGCTCTGCAGCTGGCTGTCCCAGCCCACGGCACCATGTGCCATCTGCTCTCCTCAGGGCTCTGCCTGCACACAGGCCCAGAGAAGTTTTCCTGTTTGTAAGGAAAGAATGGAAAAGCCTGAGCAGGTTTCCTCAACAACAAACCCTACATGCTCCGTCCAGGCTGCCTGGAATGATGTCCCCTTTCTACAAGGGACACTGTGAGCTGGAATGATCTCTGAAAGCAGAATTCTCGCAGTCTTTCCACTGAATTCTCTGTCCCTGTCCTTTCCCTGGCTCTCTGTTGCAGATGGAAGCTGCTGCTGCCATTCTCAGCTTGAAGCCCTCGTTTGATGCAAGCAGATGCTCCCAGGTGTGTTCAGCAGCTGTTGTTCAGTGCTGATGCAAAGCTTTTGTGTTCCTCATGGAAGCAAGGAGCCATTGTGACACTGCAGGGGCTCATGGGATCAAGGAGACAATTGTGACAGTACAGAACCTCCTAGAAACAAGGCTCCATGGTGACACCGTGGGGAATCATGGAATCAAGGAGCCCCTTGTGACACAGAGAGGCCGCCTGGAAGCAATGGTCCATTGTTACACTGCGGATTCAAGAAGACCATGGGGACAGCACGGAACCTCATGGAACCCTCCGTCCACTGGGACACAGCGGGGCCTCATGGACACAAGGGGACCATTGTGGCAAAGCAGGGCCTCATGGAAGCATGGAGAGCATTGTGACATTGTGGGCAATCATGGAAGCATGGAGAGCATTGTGCCACTAAGGAAACTGATGGAACCAAGGCGATCCCTGGGCCACAATGGAAGCACATGGAATCAAGTCTCCATGAATACTTTTTAGGGCCTCATGGAGCACAGCATCCATTGTGACACAGCAAGACCTCGTGGAACCAAGGAGCCTTTGTGATACTCCAGATGCGCATGGAAGCCAGGGTGCACTGAGACACAGCGGGGCCTTGTTGGAACCAAAGACACCTCTGCAAAAAGCAGGGGAGCTCACAGAACCAAGGAGTCCATTGTTACATTGTAGAAAATTATACATTACATTCTAGAAAACCTATGGAACCAAGGGGCTATTGTGACACAGTGGGGCCACATGGAAGCAATTGTCCATTATGACAATGTGGATCAAAGGTGAGCATGGTGACACTGCGGAACCTCATGGAAGCAAGGAGCCATTGTGACGCAGTGGGGCCTCATGGAATCAAGGAGACCATGGTGACACAGGTGATGCACATGAAGCCAAGGAGCCATTGTGACACAGTGGGGCCTCATGGAATCAAGGAGACCATGGTGACACAGGTGATGCACATGAAGCCAAGGAGCCATTGTGACACAGCGGGGCTTCTTCCCTTGAGCTCTGCAGCTGGCGGTCCCAGCCCACGGCACCATGTGCCATCTGCTCTCCTCAGGGCTCTGCCTGCACACAGGCCCAGAGAAGTTTTCCTGTTTGTAAGGAAAGAATGGAAAAGCCTGAGCAGGTTTCCTCAACAACAAACCCTACATGCTCCGTCCAGGCTGCCTGGAATGATGTCCCCTTTCTACAAGGGACACTGTGAGCTGGAATGATCTCTGAAAGCAGAATTCTCGCAGTCTTTCCACTGAATTCTCTGTCCCTGTCCTTTGCCTGGCTCTCTGTTGCAGATGGAAGCTGCTGCTGCCATTCTCAGCTTGAAGCCCTCGTTTGATGCAAGCAGATGCTCCCAGGTGTGTTCAGCAGCTGTTGTTCAGTGCTGATGCAAAGCTTTTGTGTTCCTCATGGAAGCAAGGAGCCATTGTGACACTGCAGGGGCTCATGGGATCCTGGAGACAATTGTGACAGTACAGAACCTCCTAGAAACAAGGCTCCATGGTGACACCGTGGGGAATCATGGAATCAAGGAGCCCCTTGTGACACAGAGAGGCCGCCTGGAAGCAATGGTCCATTGTTACACTGCGGATTCAAGAAGACCATGGGGACAGCACGGAACCTCATGGAACCCTCCGTCCACTGGGACACAGCGGGGCCTCATGGACACAAGGGGACCATTGTGGCAAAGCAGGGCCTCATGGAAGCATGGAGAGCATTGTGACATTGTGGGCAATCATGGAAGCATGGAGAGCATTGTGCCACTAAGGAAACTGATGGAACCAAGGCCATCACTGGGCCACAATGGAAGCACATGGAATCAAGGCTCCATGATGACTTTGGAGGGCCTCATGGAGCACAGCATCCATTGTGACACAGCAAGACCTCGTGGAACCAAGGAGCCTTTGTGATACTCCAGATGCGCATGGAAGCCAGGGTGCACTGAGACACAGCGGGGCCTTGTTGGAACCAAAGACACCTCTGCAAAAAGCAGGGGAGCTCACAGAACCAAGGAGTCCATTGTTCCATTGTAGAAAATTATACATTACATTCTAGAAAACCTATGGAACCAAGGGGCTATTGTGACACAGTGGGGCCACATGGAAGCAATTGTCCATTATGACAATGTGGATCAAAGGTGAGCATGGTGACACTGCGGAACCTCATGGAAGCAAGGAGCCATTGTGACGCAGTGGGGCCTCATGGAATCAAGGAGACCATGGTGACACAGGTGATGCACATGAAGCCAAGGAGCCATTGTGACACAGCGGGGCCTCATGGAATCAAGGAGACCATGGTGACACAGGTGATGCACATGAAGCCAAGGAGCCATTGTGACACAGCGGGGCCTCATGGAATCAAGGAGACCATGGTGACACAGGTGATGCACATGAAGCCAAGGAGCCATTGTGACACAGTGGGGCCTCATGGAATCAAGGAGACCATGGTGACACAGGTGATGCACATGAAGCCAAGGAGCCATTGTGACACAGTGGGGCCTCATGGAATCAAGGAGACCATGGTGACACAGGTGATGCACATGAAGCCAAGGAGCCATTGTGACACAGTGGGGCCTCATGGAATCAAGGAGACCATGGTGACACAGGTGATGCACACGAAGCCAAGGAGCCATTGTGACACAGTGGGGCCTCATGGAATCAAGGAGACCATGGTGACACAGGTGATGCACATGAAGCCAAGGAGCCATTGTGACACAGCGGGGCTTCTTCCCTTGAGCTCTGCAGCTGGCGGTCCCAGCCCACGGCACCATGTGCCATCTGCTCTCCTTAGGGCTCTGCCTGCACACAGGCCCAGAGAAGTTTTCCTGTTTGTAAGGAAAGAATGGAAAAGCCTGAGCAGGTTTCCTCAACAACAAACCCTACATGCTCAGTCCAGGCTGCCTGGAATGATGTCCCCTTTCTACAAGGGACCCTGTGAGCAGGAATGATCTCTGAAAGCAGAATTCTCGCAGTCTTTCCACTGAATTCTCTGTCCCTGTCCTTTGCCTGGCTCTCTGTTGCAGATGGAAGCTGCTGCTGCCTTTCTCAGCTTGAAGCCCTCTTTTGATGCAAGCAGATGCTCCCAGGTGTGTTCAGCAGCTGTTTCTCAGTGTTGATGCAAAGCTTTTGTGTTCCTCATGGAAGCAAGGAGCCATTGTGACACTGCAGGGGCTCATGGGATCAAGGAGACAATTGTGGCAGTACAGAACCTCCTAGAAACAAGGCTCCATGGTGACACCGTGGGGAATCATGGAATCAAGGAGCCCCTTGTGACACAGAGAGGCCGCCTGGAAGCAATGGTCCATTGTTACACTGCGGATTCAAGAAGACCATGGGGACAGCACGGAACCTCATGGAACCCTCCGTCCACTGGGACACAGCGGGGCCTCATGGACACAAGGGGACCATTGTGGCAAAGCAGGGCCTCATGGAAGCATGGAGAGCATTGTGACATTGTGGGCAATCATGGAAGCATGGAGAGCATTGTGCCACTAAGGAAACTGATGGAACCAAGGCCATCACTGGGCCACAATGGAAGCACATGGAATCAAGGCTCCATGATGACTTTGGAGGGCCTCATGGAGCACAGCATCCATTGTGACACAGCAAGACCTCGTGGAACCAAGGAGCCTTTGTGATACTCCAGATGCGCATGGAAGCCAGGGTGCACTGAGACACAGCGGGGCCTTGTTGGAACCAAAGACACCTCTGCAAAAAGCAGGGGAGCTCACAGAACCAAGGAGTCCATTGTTCCATTGTAGAAAATTATACATTACATTCTAGAAAACCTATGGAACCAAGGGGCTATTGTGACACAGTGGGGCCACATGGAAGCAATTGTCCATTATGACAATGTGGATCAAAGGTGAGCATGGTGACACTGCGGAACCTCATGGAAGCAAGGAGCCTTTGTGACGCAGTGGGTCCTCATGGAATCAAGGAGACCATGGTGACACAGGTGATGCACATGAAGCCAAGGAGCCATTGTGACACAGTGGGGCCTCATGGAATCAAGGAGACCATGGTGACACAGGTGATGCACATGAAGCCAAGGAGCCATTGTGACACAGTGGGGCCTCATGGAATCAAGGAGACCATGGTGACACAGGTGATGCACATGAAGCCAAGGAGCCATTGTGACACAGTGGGGCCTCATGGAATCAAGGAGACCATGGTGACACAGGTGATGCACATGAAGCCAAGGAGCCATTGTGACACAGCGGGGCTTCTTCCCTTGAGCTCTGCAGCTGGCGGTCCCAGCCCACGGCACCATGTGCCATCTGCTCTCCTTAGGGCTCTGCCTGCACACAGGCCCAGAGAAGTTTTCCTGTTTGTAAGGAAAGAATGGAAAAGCCTGAGCAGGTTTCCTCAACAACACACCCTACATGCTCAGTCCCGGCTGCCTGGAATGATGTCCCCTTTCTACAAGGGACCCTGTGAGCAGGAATGATCTCTGAAAGCAGAATTCTCGCAGTCTTTCCACTGAATTCTCTGCCCCTGTCCTTTGCCTGGCTCTCTGTTGCAGATGGAAGCTGCTGCTGCCTTTCTCAGCTTGAAGCCCTCTTTTGATGCAAGCAGGTGCTCCCAGGTGTGTTCAGCAGCTGTTGCTCAGTGTTGATGCAAAGCTTTTGTGTTCCTCATGGAAGCAAGGAGCCATTGTGACACTGCAGGGGCTCATGGGATCAAGGAGACAATTGTGACAGTACAGAACCTCCTAGAAACAAGGCTCCATGGTGACACCGTGGGGAATCATGGAATCAAGGAGCCCCTTGTGACACAGAGAGGCCGCCTGGAAGCAATGGTCCATTGTTACACTGCGGATTCAAGAAGACCATGGGGACAGCACGGAACCTCATGGAACCCTCCGTCCACTGGGACACAGCGGGGCCTCATGGACACAAGGGGACCATTGTGGCAAAGCAGGGCCTCATGGAAGCATGGAGAGCATTGTGACATTGTGGGCAATCATGGAAGCATGGAGAGCATTGTGCCACTAAGGAAACTGATGGAACCAAGGCCATCACTGGGACACAATGGAAGCACATGGAATCAAGGCTCCATGATGACTTTGGAGGGCCTCATGGAGCACAGCATCCATTGTGACACAGCAAGACCTCGTGGAACCAAGGAGCCTTTGTGATACTCCAGATGCGCATGGAAGCCAGGGTGCACTGAGACACAGCGGGGCCTTGTTGGAACCAAAGACACCTCTGCAAAAAGCAGGGGAGCTCACAGAACCAAGGAGTCCATTGTTCCATTGTAGAAAATTATACATTACATTCTAGAAAACCTATGGAACCAAGGGGCTATTGTGACCCAGTGGGGCCACATGGAAGCAATTGTCCATTATGACAATGTGGATCAAAGGTGAGCATGGTGACACTGCGGAACCTCATGGAAGCAAGGAGCCATTGTGACGCAGTGGGGCCGCATGGAATCAAGGAGACCATGGTGACACAGGTGATGCACATGAAGCCAAGGAGCCATTGTGACACAGTGGGGCCTCATGGACTCAAGGAGACCATGGTGACACAGGTGATGCACATGAAGCCAAGGAGCCATTGTGACCCAGTGGGGCCTCATGGAATCAAGGAGACCATGGTGACACAGGTGATGCACATGAAGCCAAGGAGCCATTGTGACACAGTGGGGCCTCATGGAATCAAGGAGGCCATGGTGACACAGGTGATGCACATGAAGCCAAGGAGCCATTGTGACACAGTGGGGTCTCATGGAATCAAGGAGACCATGGTGACACAGGTGATGCACATGAAGCCAAGGAGCCATTGTGACACAGTGGGGCCTCATGGAATCAAGGAGGCCATGGTGACACAGGTGATGCACATGAAGCCAAGGAGCCATTGTGACACAGTGGGGCCTCATGGAATCAAGGAGACCATGGTGACACAGGTGATGCACATGAAGCCAAGGAGCCATTGTGACACAGCGGGGCTTCTTCCCTTGAGCTCTGCAGCTGGCGGTCCCAGCCCACGGCACCATGTGCCATCTGCTCTCCTCAGGGCTCTGCCTGCACACAGGCCCAGAGAAGTTTTCCTGTTTGTAAGGAAAGAATGGAAAAGCCTGAGCAGGTTTCCTAAACAACAAACCCCACATGCTCAGTCCAGGCTGCCTGGAATGATGTCCCCTTTCTACAAGGGACACTGTGAGCAGGAATGATCTCTGGGAGCAGAATTTTCGCTGTCTTTCCACTGAATTCTCTGTCCCTGTCCTTTGCCTGGCTCTCTGTTGCAGATGGAGACTGCTGGTGCCTTTCTCAGCTTGAAGCCCTCTTTTGATGCAAGCAGGTGCTCCCAGGTGTGTTCAGCAGCTGTTGCTCAGTGTTGATGCAAAGCTTTTGTGTTCCTCATGGAAGCAAGGAGCCATTGTGACACTGCAGGGGCTCATGGGATCAAGGAGACAATTGTGACAGTACAGAACCTCCTAGAAACAAGGCTCCATGGTGACACCGTGGGGAATCATGGAATCAAGGAGCCCCTTGTGACACAGAGAGGCCGCCTGGAAGCAATGGTCCATTGTTACACTGCGGATTCAAGAAGACCATGGGGACAGCACGGAACCTCATGGAACCCTCCGTCCATTGGGACACAGCGGGGCCTCATGGACACAAGGGGACCATTGTGGCAAAGCAGGGCCTCATGGAAGCATGGAGAGCATTGTGACATTGTGGGCAATCATGGAAGCATGGAGAGCATTGTGCCACTAAGGAAACTGATGGAACCAAGGCCATCACTGGGACACAATGGAAGCACATGGAATCAAGGCTCCATGATGACTTTGGAGGGCCTCATGGAGCACAGCATCCATTGTGACACAGCAAGACCTCGTGGAACCAAGGAGCCTTTGTGATAGTCCAGATGCGCATGGAAGCCAGGGTGCACTGAGACACAGAGGGGCCTTGTTGGAACCAAAGACACCTCTGCAAAAAGCAGGGGAGCTCACAGAACCAAGGAGTCCATTGTTCCATTGTAGAAAATTATACATTACATTCTAGAAAACCTATGGAACCAAGGGGCTATTGTGACACAGTGGGGCCACATGGAAGCAATTGTCCATTATGACAATGTGGATCAAAGGTGAGCATGGTGACACTGCGGAACCTCATGGAAGCAAGGAGCCATTGTGACGCAGTGGGGCCTCATGGAATCAAGGAGACCATGGTGACACAGGTGATGCACACGAAGCCAAGGAGCCATTGTGACACAGTGGGGCCTCATGGAATCAAGGAGACCATGGTGACACAGGTGATGCACATGAAGCCAAGGAGCCATTGTGACCCAGTGGGGCCTCATGGAATCAAGGAGACCATGGTGACACAGGTGATGCACATGAAGCCAAGGAGCCATTGTGACACAGTGGGGCCTCATGGAATCAAGGAGACCATGGTGACACAGGTGATGCACATGAAGCCAAGGAGCCATTGTGACACAGTGGGGCCTCATGGAATCAAGGAGACCATGGTGACACAGGTGATGCACATGAAGCCAAGGAGCCATTGTGACACAGTGGGGCCTCATGGAATCAAGGAGACCATGGTGACACAGGTGATGCACATGAAGCCAAGGAGCCATTGTGACACAGTGGGGCCTCATGGAATCAAGGAGACCATGGTGACACAGGTGATGCACATGAAGCCAAGGAGCCATTGTGACCCAGTGGGGCCTCATGGAATCAAGGAGACCATGGTGACACAGGTGATGCACATGAAGCCAAGGAGCCATTGTGACACAGTGGGGCCTCATGGAATCAAGGAGACCATGGTGACACAGGTGATGCACATGAAGCCAAGGAGCCATTGTGACACAGTGGGGCCTCATGGAATCAAGGAGACCATGGTGACACAGGTGATGCACATGAAGCCAAGGAGCCATTGTGACCCAGTGGGGCCTCATGGAATCAAGGAGACCATGGTGACACAGGTGATGCACATGAAGCCAAGGAGCCATTGTGACACAGTGGGGCCTCATGGAATCAAGGAGACCATGGTGACACAGGTGATGCACATGAAGCCAAGGAGCCATTGTGACACAGTGGGGCCTCATGGAATCAAGGAGACCATGGTGACACAGGTGATGCACATGAAGCCAAGGAGCCATTGTGACACAGCGGGGCTTCTTCCCTTCAGCTCTGCAGCTGGCTGTCCCAGCCCACGGCACCATGTGCCATCTGCTCTCCTTAGGGCTCTGCCTGCACACAGGCCCACAGAAGTTTTCCTGTTTGTAAGGAAAGAATGGAAAAGCCTGAGCAGGTTTCCTCAACAACAAACCCTACATGCTCAGTCCAGGCTGCCTGGAATGATGTCCCCTTTCTACAAGGGGCCCTGTGAGCAGGAATGATCTCTGGGAGCAGAATTCTCGCAGTCTTTCCACTGAATTCTCTGTCCCTGTCCTTTGCCTGGCTCTCTGTTGCAGATGGAAGCTGCTGCTGCCATTCTCAGCTTGAAGCCCTCTTTTGATGCAAGCAGGTGCTCCCAGGTGTGTTCAGCAGCTGTTGCTCAGTGTTGATGCAAAGCTTTTGTGTTCCTCATGGAAGCAAGGAGCCATTGTGACACTGCAGGGGCTCATGGCATCAAGGAGACAATTGTGACACTACAGAACCTCCTAGAAACAAGGCTCCATGGTGACACCGTGGCGAATCATGGAATCAAGGAGCCCCTTGTGACACAGAGAGGCCGCCTGGAAGCAATGGTCCATTGTTACACTGCGGATTCAAGAAGACCATGGGGACAGCACGGAACCTCATGGAACCCTCCATCCACTGGGACACAGCGGGGCCTCATGGACACAAGGGGACCATTGTGGCAAAGCAGGGCCTCATGGAAGCATGGAGAGCATTGTGACATTGTGGGCAATCATGGAAGCATGGAGAGCATTGTGCCACTAAGGAAACTGATGGAACCAAGGCCATCACTGGGACACAATGGAAGCACATGGAATCAAGGCTCCATGATGACTTTGGAGGGCCTCATGGAGCACAGCATCCATTGTGACACAGCAAGACCTCGTGGAACCAAGGAGCCTTTGTGATACTCCAGATGCGCATGGAAGCCAGGGTGCACTGAGACACAGCGGGGCCTTGTTGGAACCAAAGACACCTCTGCAAAAAGCAGGGTAGCTCACAGAACCAAGGAGTCCATTGTTCCATTGTAGAAAATTATACATTACATTCTAGAAAACCTATGGAACCAAGGGGCTATTGTGACCCAGTGGGGCCACATGGAAGCAATTGTCCATTATGACAATGTGGATCAAAGGTGAGCATGGTGACACTGCGGAACCTCATGGAAGCAAGGAGCCATTGTGACGCAGTGGGGCCTCATGGAATCAAGGAGACCATGGTGACACAGGTGATGCACATGAAGCCAAGGAGCCATTGTGACACAGTGGGGCCTCATGGAATCAAGGAGACCATGGTGACACAGGTGATGCACACGAAGCCAAGGAGCCATTGTGACCCAGTGGGGCCTCATGGAATCAAGGAGACCATGGTGACACAGGTGATGCACATGAAGCCAAGGAGCCATTGTGACACAGTGGGGCCTCATGGAATCAAGGAGACCATGGTGACACAGGTGATGCACATGAAGCCAAGGAGCCATTGTGACACAGTGGGGCCTCATGGAATCAAGGAGACCATGGTGACACAGGTGATGCACATGAAGCCAAGGAGCCATTGTGACACAGTGGGGCCTCATGGAATCAAGGACACTATTGTGACACAGCTGATGCACATGAAGCCAAGGAGCCATTGTGACACAGCGGGGCTTCTTCCCTTGAGCTCTGCAGCTGGCGGTCCCAGCCCACGGCACCATGTGCCATCTGCTCTCCTCAGGGCTCTGCCTGCACACAGGCCCAGAGAAGTTTTCCTGTTTGTAAGGAAAGAATGGAAAAGCCTGAGCAGGTTTCCTAAACAACAAACCCCACATGCTCAGTCCCGGCTGCCTGGAATGATGTCCCCTTTCTACAAGGGACCCTGTGAGCAGGAATGATCTCTGGGAGCAGAATTCTCGCAGTCTTTCCAGTGAATTCTCTGTCCCTGTCCTTTGCCTGGCTCTCTGTTGCAGATGGAAGCTGCTGCTGCCATTCTCAGCTTGAAGCCCTCTTTTGATGCAAGCAGGTGCTCCCAGGTGTGTTCAGCAGCTGTTGCTCAGTGTTGATGCAAAGCTTTTGTGTTCCTCATGGAAGCAAGGAGCCATTGTGACACTGCAGGGGCTCATGGGATCAAGGAGACAATTGTGACAGTACAGAACCTCCTAGAAACAAGGCTCCATGGTGACACCGTGGGGAATCATGGAATCAAGGAGCCCCTTGTGACACAGAGAGGCCGCCTGGAAGCAATGGTCCATTGTTACACTGCGGATTCAAGAAGACCATGGGGACAGCACGGAACCTCATGGAACCCTCCGTCCATTGGGACACAGCGGGGCCTCATGGACACAAGGGGACCATTGTGGCAAAGCAGGGCCTCATGGAAGCATGGAGAGCATTGTGACATTGTGGGCAATCATGGAAGCATGGAGAGCATTGTGCCACTAAGGAAACTGATGGAACCAAGGCCATCACTGGGACACAATGGAAGCACATGGAATCAAGGCTCCATGATGACTTTGGAGGGCCTCATGGAGCACAGCATCCATTGTGACACAGCAAGACCTCGTGGAACCAAGGAGCCTTTGAGATACTCCAGATGCGCATGGAAGCCAGGGTGCACTGAGACACAGCGGGGCCTTGTTGGAACCAAAGACACCTCTGCAAAAAGCAGGGTAGCTCACAGAACCAAGGAGTCCATTGTTACATTGTAGAAAATTATACATTACATTCTAGAAAACCTATGGAACCAAGGGGCTATTGTGACACAGTGGGGCCACATGGAAGCAATTGTCCATTATGACAATGTGGATCAAAGGTGAGCATGGTGACACTGCGGAACCTCATGGAAGCAAGGAGCCTTTGTGACGCTGTGGGGCCTCATGGAATCAAGGAGACCATGGTGACACAGGTGATGCACATGAAGCCAAGGAGCCATTGTGACCCAGTGGGGCCTCATGGAATCAAGGAGACCATGGTGACACAGGTGATGCACATGAAGCCAAGGAGCCATTGTGACACAGTGGGGCCTCATGGAATCAAGGAGACCATGGTGACACAGGTGATGCACATGAAGCCAAGGAGCCATTGTGACACAGTGGGGCCTCATGGAATCAAGGAGACCATGGTGACACAGGTGATGCACATGAAGCCAAGGAGCCATTGTGACACAGTGGGGCCTCATGGAATCAAGGAGACCATGGTGACACAGGTGATGCACATGAAGCCAAGGAGCCATTGTGACACAGTGGGGCCTCATGGAATCAAGGAGACCATGGTGACACAGGTGATGCACATGAAGCCAAGGAGCCATTGTGACACAGTGGGGCCTCATGGAATCAAGGAGACCATGGTGACACAGGTGATGCACATGAAGCCAAGGAGCCATTGTGACACAGTGGGGCCTCATGGAATCAAGGAGACCATGGTGACACAGGTGATGCACATGAAGCCAAGGAGCCATTGTGACACAGTGGGGCCTCATGGAATCAAGGACACTATTGTGACACAGCTGATGCACATGAAGCCATGGAGCCATTGTGACACAGCGGGGCTTCTTCCCTTCAGCTCTGCAGCTGGCGGTCCCAGCCCACGGCACCATGTGCCATCTGCTCTCCTCAGGGCTCTGCCTGCACACAGGCCCAGAGAAGTTTTCCTGTTTGTAAGGAAAGAATGGAAAAGCCTGAGCAGGTTTCCTAAACAACAAACCCTACATGCTCAGTCCAGGCTGCCTGGAATGATGTCCCCTTTCTACAAGGGACACTGTGAGCAGGAATGATCTCTGGGAGCAGAATTTTCGCTGTCTTTCCACTGAATTCTCTGCCCCTGTCCTTTGCCTGGCTCTCTGTTGCAGATGGAGACTGCTGGTGCCTTTCTCAGCTTGAAGCCCTCTTTTGATGCAAGCAGGTGCTCCCAGGTGTGTTCAGCAGCTGTTGCTCAGTGTTGATGCAAAGCTTTTGTGTTCCTCATGGAAGCAAGGAGCCATTGTGACACTGCAGGGGCTCATGGGATCAAGGAGACAATTGTGACAGTACAGAACCTCCTAGAAACAAGGCTCCATGGTGACACCGTGGGGAATCATGGAATCAAGGAGCCCCTTGTGACACAGAGAGGCCGCCTGGAAGCAATGGTCCATTGTTACACTGCGGATTCAAGAAGACCATGGGGACAGCACGGAACCTCATGGAACCCTCCGTCCATTGGGACACAGCGGGGCCTCATGGACACAAGGGGACCATTGTGGCAAAGCAGGGCCTCATGGAAGCATGGAGAGCATTGTGACATTGTGGGCAATCATGGAAGCATGGAGAGCATTGTGCCACTAAGGAAACTGATGGAACCAAGGCCATCACTGGGCCACAATGGAAGCACATGGAATCAAGGCTCCATGATGACTTTGGAGGGCCTCATGGAGCACAGCATCCATTGTGACACAGCAAGACCTCGTGGAACCAAGGAGCCTTTGTGATACTCCAGATGCGCATGGAAGCCAGGGTGCACTGAGACACAGCGGGGCCTTGTTGGAACCAAAGACACCTCTGCAAAAAGCAGGGGAGCTCACAGAACCAAGGAGTCCATTGTTCCATTGTAGAAAATTATACATTACATTCTAGAAAACCTATGGAACCAAGGGGCTATTGTGACACAGTGGGGCCACATGGAAGCAATTGTCCATTATGACAATGTGGATCAAAGGTGAGCATGGTGACACTGTGGAACCTCATGGAAGCAAGGAGCCATTGTGACGCAGTGGGGCCTCATGGAATCAAGGAGACCATGGTGACACAGGTGATGCACATGAAGCCAAGGAGCCATTGTGACACAGCGGGGCTTCTTCCCTTGAGCTCTGCAGGTGGCGGTCCCAGCCCACAGCACCATGTGCCAACTGCTCTCCTTAGGGCTCTGCCTGCACACAGGCCCACAGAAGTTTTCCTGTTTGTAAGGAAAGAATGGAAAAGCCTGAGCAGGTTTCCTCAACAACAAACCCTACATGCTCCGTCCAGGCTGCCTGGAATGATGTCCCCTTTCTACAAGGGACACTGTGAGCAGGAATGATCTCTGGGAGCAGAATTCTCGCAGTCTTTCCACTGAATTCTCTGTCCCTGTCCTTTGCCTGGCTCTCTGTTGCAGATGGAAGCTGCTGCTGCCATTCTCAGCTTGAAGCCCTCTTTTGATGCAAGCAGGTGCTCCCAGGTGTGTTCAGCAGCTGTTGCTCAGTGTTGATGCAAAGCTTTTGTGTTCCTCATGGAAGCAAGGAGCCATTGTGACACTGCAGGGGCTCATGGGATCAAGGAGACAATTGTGACAGTACAGAACCTCCTAGAAACAAGGCTCCATGGTGACACCGTGGGGAATCATGGAATCAAGGAGCCCCTTGTGACACAGAGAGGCCGCCTGGAAGCAATGGTCCATTGTTACACTGCGGATTCAAGAAGACCATGGGGACAGCACGGAACCTCATGGAACCCTCCGTCCACTGGGACACAGCGGGGCCTCATGGACACAAGGGGACCATTGTGGCAAAGCAGGGCCTCATGGAAGCATGGAGAGCATTGTGACATTGTGGGCAATCATGGAAGCATGGAGAGCATTGTGCCACTAAGGAAACTGATGGAACCAAGGCCATCACTGGGACACAATGGAAGCACATGGAATCAAGGCTCCATGATGACTTTGGAGGGCCTCATGGAGCACAGCATCCATTGTGACACAGCAAGACCTCGTGGAACCAAGGAGCCTTTGTGATACTCCAGATGCGCATGGAAGCCAGGGTGCACTGAGACACAGCGGGGCCTTGTTGGAACCAAAGACACCTCTGCAAAAAGCAGGGGAGCTCACAGAACCAAGGAGTCCATTGTTCCATTGTAGAAAATTATACATTACATTCTAGAAAACCTATGGAACCAAGGGGCTATTGTGACACAGTGGGGCCACATGGAAGCAATTGTCCATTATGACACTGTGGATCAAAGGTGAGTATGGTGACACTGCGGAACCTCATGGAAGCAAGGAGCCTTTGTGACGCAGTGGGTCCTCATGGAATCAAGGAGACCATGGTGACACAGGTGATGCACATGAGGCCAAGGAGCCATTGTGACACAGTGGGGCCTCATGGAATCAAGGAGACCATGGTGACACAGGTGATGCACATGAAGCCAAGGAGCCATTGTGACCCAGTGGGGCCTCATGGACTCAAGGAGACCATGGTGACACAGGTGATGCACATGAAGCCAAGGAGCCATTGTGACACAGTGGGGCCTCATGGAATCAAGGAGACCATGGTGACACAGGTGATGCACATGAAGCCAAGGAGCCATTGTGACACAGCGGGGCTTCTTCCCTTGGGCTCTGCAGCTGGCGGTCCCAGCCCACGGCACCATGTGCCATCTGCTCTCCTTAGGGCTCTGCCTGCACACAGGCCCAGAGAAGTTTTCCTGTTTGTAAGGAAAGAATGGAAAAGCCTGAGCAGGTTTCCTCAACAACACACCCTACATGCTCAGTCCAGGCTGCGTGGAATGATGTCCCCTTTCTACAAGGGACCCTGTGAGCAGGAATGATCTCTGAAAGCAGAATTCTCGCAGTCTTTCCACTAAATTCTCTGCCCCTGTCCTTTGCCTGGCTCTCTGTTGCAGATGGAAGCTGCTGCTGCCTTTCTCAGCTTGAAGCCCTCTTTTGATGCAAGCAGGTGCTCCCAGGTGTGTTCAGCAGCTGTTGCTCAGTGTTGATGCAAAGCTTTTGTGTTCCTCATGGAAGCAAGGAGCCATTGTGTCACTGCAGGGGCTCATGGGATCAAGGAGACAATTGTGACAGTACAGAACCTCCTAGAAACAAGGCTCCATGGTGACACCGTGGCGAATCATGGAATCAAGGAGCCCCTTGTGACACAGAGAGGCCGCCTGGAAGCAATGGTCCATTGTTACACTGCGGATTCAAGAAGACCATGGGGACAGCACGGAACCTCATGGAACCCTCCGTCCATTGGGACACAGCGGGGCCTCATGGACACAAGGGGACCATTGTGGCAAAGCAGGGCCTCATGGAAGCATGGAGAGCATTGTGACATTGTGGGCAATCATGGAAGCATGGAGAGCATTGTGCCACTAAGGAAACTGATGGAACCAAGGCCATCACTGGGCCACAATGGAAGCACATGGAATCAAGGCTCCATGATGACTTTGGAGGGCCTCATGGAGCACAGCATCCATTGTGACACAGCAAGACCTCGTGGAACCAAGGAGCCTTTGTGATACTCCAGATGCGCATGGAAGCCAGGGTGCACTGAGACACAGCGGGGCCTTGTTGGAACCAAAGACACCTCTGCAAAAAGCAGGGTAGCTCACAGAACCAAGGAGTCCATTGTTCCATTGTAGAAAATTATACATTACATTCTAGAAAACCTATGGAACCAAGGGGCTATTGTGACCCAGTGGGGCCACATGGAAGCAATTGTCCATTATGACAATGTGGATCAAAGGTGAGCATGGTGACACTGCGGAACCTCATGGAAGCAAGGAGCCATTGTGACGCAGTGGGGCCTCATGGAATCAAGGAGACCATGGTGACACAGGTGATGCACATGAAGCCAAGGAGCCATTGTGACACAGTGGGGCCTCATGGAATCAAGGAGACCATGGTGACACAGGTGATGCACACGAAGCCAAGGAGCCATTGTGACACAGTGGGGCCTCATGGAATCAAGGAGACCATGGTGACACAGGTGATGCACATGAAGCCAAGGAGCCATTGTGACCCAGTGGGGCCTCATGGAATCAAGGAGACCATGGTGACACAGGTGATGCACATGAAGCCAAGGAGCCATTGTGACACAGTGGGGCCTCATGGAATCAAGGAGACCATGGTGACACAGGTGATGCACATGAAGCCAAGGAGCCATTGTGACCCAGGGGGCCTCATGGAATCAAGGAGACCATGGTGACACAGGTGATGCACATGAAGCCAAGGAGCCATTGTGACACAGTGGTGCCTCATGGAATCAAGGAGACCATTGTGACACAGGTGATGCACATGAAGCCAAGGAGCCATTGTGGCCCAGGGGGCCTCATGGAATCAAGGAGACCATGGTGACACAGGTGATGCACATGAAGCCAAGGAGCCATTGTGACCCAGTGGGGCCTCATGGAATCAAGGAGACCATGGTGACACAGGTGAGGCACATGAAGCCAAGGAGCCATTGTGACCCAGTGGGGCCTCATGGAATCAAGGAGACCATGGTGACACAGGTGATGCACATGAAGCCAAGGAGCCATTGTGACACAGTGGGGCCTCATGGAATCAAGGACACTATTGTGACACAGGTGATGCACATGAAGCCAAGGAGCCATTGTGACACAGCGGGGCTTCTTCCCTTGAGCTCTGCAGCTGGCGGTCCCAGCCCACGGCACCATGTGCCATCTGCTCTCCTTAGGGCTCTGCCTGCACACAGGCCCAGAGAAGTTTTCCTGTTTGTAAGGAAAGAATGGAAAAGCCTGAGCAGGTTTCCTAAACAACAAACCCCACATGCTCAGTCCAGGCTGCCTGGAATGATGTCCCCTTTCTACAAGGGACACTGTGAGCAGGAATGATCTCTGGGAGCAGAATTTTCGCTGTCTTTCCACTGAATTCTCTGTCCCTGTCCTTTGCCTGGCTCTCTGTTGCAGATGGAGACTGCTGGTGCCTTTCTCAGCTTGAAGCCCTCTTTTGATGCAAGCAGGTGCTCCCAGGTGTGTTCAGCAGCTGTTGCTCAGTGTTGATGCAAAGCTTTTGTGTTCCTCATGGAAGCAAGGAGCCATTGTGACACTGCAGGGGCTCATGGCATCAAGGAGACAATTGTGACAGTACAGAACCTCCTAGAAACAAGGCTCCATGGTGACACCGTGGGGAATCATGGAATCAAGGAGCCCCTTGTGACACAGAGAGGCCGCCTGGAAGCAATGGTCCATTGTTACACTGCGGATTCAAGAAGACCATGGGGACAGCACGGAACCTCATGGAACCCTCCGTCCATTGGGACACAGCGGGGCCTCATGGACACAAGGGGAGCATTGTGGCAAAGCAGGGCCTCATGGAAGCATGGAGAGCATTGTGACATTGTGGGCAATCATGGAAGCATGGAGAGCATTGTGCCACTAAGGAAACTGATGGAACCAAGGCCATCACTGGGACACAATGGAAGCACATGGAATCAAGGCTCCATGATGACTTTGGAGGGCCTCATGGAGCACAGCATCCATTGTGACACAGCAAGACCTCGTGGAACCAAGGAGCCTTTGTGATACTCCAGATGCGCATGGAAGCCAGGGTGCACTGAGACACAGCGGGGCCTTGTTGGAACCAAAGACACCTCTGCAAAAAGCAGGGGAGCTCACAGAACCAAGGAGTCCATTGTTCCATTGTAGAAAATTATACATTACATTCTAGAAAACCTATGGAACCAAGGGGCTATTGTGACACAGTGGGGCCACATGGAAGCAATTGTCCATTATGACAATGTGGATCAAAGGTGAGCATGGTGACACTGCGGAACCTCATGGAAGCAAGGAGCCATTGTGACGCAGTGGGGCCTCATGGAATCAAGGAGACCATGGTGACACAGGTGATGCACACGAAGCCAAGGAGCCATTGTGACACAGTGGGGCCTCATGGAATCAAGGAGACCATGGTGACACAGGTGATGCACATGAAGCCAAGGAGCCATTGTGACCCAGTGGGGCCTCATGGAATCAAGGAGACCATGGTGACACAGGTGATGCACATGAAGCCAAGGAGCCATTGTGACACAGTGGGGCCTCATGGAATCAAGGACACTATTGTGACACAGGTGATGCACATGAAGCCAAGGAGCCATTGTGACACAGTGGGGCCTCATGGAATCAAGGAGACCATGGTGACACAGGTGATGCACATGAAGCCAAGGAGCCATTGTGACACAGTGGGGCCTCATGGAATCAAGGAGACCATGGTGACACAGGTGATGCACATGAAGCCAAGGAGCCATTGTGACACAGTGGGGCCTCATGGAATCAAGGAGACCATGGTGACACAGGTGATGCACATGAAGCCAAGGAGCCATTGTGACACAGTGGGGCCTCATGGAATCAAGGAGACCATGGTGACACAGGTGATGCACATGAAGCCAAGGAGCCATTGTGACACAGTGGGGCCTCATGGAATCAAGGACACTATTGTGACACAGGTGATGCACATGAAGCCAAGGAGCCATTGTGACACAGCGGGGCTTCTTCCCTTGGGCTCTGCAGCTAGCGGTCCCAGCCCACGGTACCATGTGCCAACTGCTCTCCTTAGGGCTCTGCCTGCACACAGGCCCAGAGAAGTTTTCCTGTTTGTAAGGAAAGAATGGAAAAGCCTGAGCAGGTTTCCTCAACAACAAACCCTACATGCTCCGTCCAGGCTGCCTGGAATGATGTCCCCTTTCTACAAGGGACACTGTGAGCAGGAATGATCTCTGGGAGCAGAATTCTCGCAGTCTTTCCACTGAATTCTCTGTCCCTGTCCTTTGCCTGGCTCTCTGTTGCAGATGGAAGCTGCTGCTGCCATTCTCAGCTTGAAGCCCTCTTTTGATGCAAGCAGGTGCTCCCAGGTGTGTTCAGCAGCTGTTGCTCAGTGTTGATGCAAAGCTTTTGTGTTCCTCATGGAAGCAAGGAGCCATTGTGACACTGCAGGGGCTCATGGCATCAAGGAGACAATTGTGACAGTACAGAACCTCCTAGAAACAAGGCTCCATGGTGACACCGTGGGGAATCATGGAATCAAGGAGCCCCTTGTGACACAGAGAGGCCGCCTGGAAGCAATGGTCCATTGTTACACTGCGGATTCAAGAAGACCATGGGGACAGCACGGAACCTCATGGAACCCTCCGTCCACTGGGACACAGCGGGGCCTCATGGACACAAGGGGACCATTGTGGCAAAGCAGGGCCTCATGGAAGCATGGAGAGCATTGTGACATTGTGGGCAATCATGGAAGCATGGAGAGCATTGTGCCACTAAGGAAACTGATGGAACCAAGGCCATCACTGGGACACAATGGAAGCACATGGAATCAAGGCTCCATGATGACTTTGGAGGGCCTCATGGAGCACAGCATCCATTGTGACACAGCAAGACCTCGTGGAACCAAGGAGCCTTTGTGATACTCCAGATGCGCATGGAAGCCAGGGTGCACTGAGACACAGCGGGGCCTTGTTGGAACCAAAGACACCTCTGCAAAAAGCAGGGGAGCTCACAGAACCAAGGAGTCCATTGTTCCATTGTAGAAAATTATACATTACATTCTAGAAAACCTATGGAACCAAGGGGCTATTGTGACCCAGTGGGGCCACATGGAAGCAATTGTCCATTATGACAATGTGGATCAAAGGTGAGCATGGTGACACTGCGGAACCTCATGGAAGCAAGGAGCCATTGTGACGCAGTGGGGCCTCATGGAATCAAGGAGACCATGGTGACACAGGTGATGCACATGAAGCCAAGGAGCCATTGTGACACAGTGGGGCCTCATGGAATCAAGGAGACCATGGTGACACAGGTGATGCACATGAAGCCAAGGAGCCATTGTGACACAGTGGGGCCTCATGGAATCAAGGAGACCATGGTGACCCCGGTGATGCACATGAAGCCAAGGAGCCATTGTGACACAGTGGGGCCTCATGGAATCAAGGAGACCATGGTGACACAGGTGATGCACACAAAGCCAAGGAGCCATTGTGACACAGTGGGGCCTCATGGAATCAAGGACACTATTGTGACACAGGTGATGCACATGAAGCCAAGGAGCCATTGTGACACAGCGGGGCTTCTTCCCTTGAGCTCTGCAGCTGGCGGTCCCAGCCCACGGCACCATGTGCCATCTGCTCTCCTTAGGGCTCTGCCTGCACACAGGCCCAGAGAAGTTTTCCTGTTTGTAAGGAAAGAATGGAAAAGCCTGAGCAGGTTTCCTCAACAACAAACCCTACATGCTCAGTCCAGGCTGCCTGGAATGATGTCCCCTTTCTACAAGGGACCCTGTGAGCAGGAATGATCTCTGAAAGCAGAATTCTCGCAGTCTTTCCACTGAATTCTCTGTCCCTGTCCTTTGCCTGGCTCTCTGTTGCAGATGGAAGCTGCTGCTGCCTTTCTCAGCTTGAAGCCCTCTTTTGATGCAAGCAGATGCTCCCAGGTGTCTTCAGCAGCTGTTTCTCAGTGTTGATGCAAAGCTTTTGTGTTCCTCATGGAAGCAAGGAGCCATTGTGACACTGCAGGGGCTCATGGCATCAAGGAGACAATTGTGGCAGTACAGAACCTCCTAGAAACAAGGCTCCATGGTGACACCGTGGGGAATCATGGAATCAAGGAGCCCCTTGTGACACAGAGAGGCCGCCTGGAAGCAATGGTCCATTGTTACACTGCGGATTCAAGAAGACCATGGGGACAGCACGGAACCTCATGGAACCCTCCGTCCACTGGGACACAGCGGGGCCTCATGGACACAAGGGGACCATTGTGGCAAAGCAGGGCCTCATGGAAGCATGGAGAGCATTGTGACATTGTGGGCAATCATGGAAGCATGGAGAGCATTGTGCCACTAAGGAAACTGATGGAACCAAGGCCATCACTGGGACACAATGGAAGCACATGGAATCAAGGCTCCATGATGACTTTGGAGGGCCTCATGGAGCACAGCATCCATTGTGACACAGCAAGACCTCGTGGAACCAAGGAGCCTTTGTGATACTCCAGATGCACATGGAAGCCAGGGTGCACTGAGACACAGCGGGGCCTTGTTGGAACCAAAGACACCTCTGCAAAAAGCAGGGGAGCTCACAGAACCAAGGAGTCCATTGTTCCATTGTAGAAAATTATACATTACATTCTAGAAAACCTATGGAACCAAGGGGCTATTGTGACACAGTGGGGCCACATGGAAGCAATTGTCCATTATGACAATGTGGATCAAAGGTGAGCATGGTGACACTGCGGAACCTCATGGAAGCAAGGAGCCTTTGTGACGCAGTGGGTCCTCATGGAATCAAGGAGACCATGGTGACACAGGTGATGCACATGAAGCCAAGGAGCCATTGTGACACAGTGGGGCCTCATGGAATCAAGGAGACCATGGTGACACAGGTGATGCACATGAAGCCAAGGAGCCATTGTGACACAGTGGGGCCTCATGGAATCAAGGAGACCATGGTGACACAGGTGATGCACATGAAGCCAAGGAGCCATTGTGACACAGTGGGGCCTCATGGAATCAAGGAGACCATGGTGACACAGGTGATGCACATGAAGCCAAGGAGCCATTGTGACACAGCGGGGCTTCTTCCCTTGAGCTCTGCAGCTGGCGGTCCCAGCCCACGGCACCATGTGCCATCTGCTCTCCTTAGGGCTCTGCCTGCACACAGGCCCAGAGAAGTTTTCCTGTTTGTAAGGAAAGAATGGAAAAGCCTGAGCAGGTTTCCTCAACAACACACCCTACATGCTCAGTCCCGGCTGCCTGGAATGATGTCCCCTTTCTACAAGGGACCCTGTGAGCAGGAATGATCTCTGAAAGCAGAATTCTCGCAGTCTTTCCACTGAATTCTCTGCCCCTGTCCTTTGCCTGGCTCTCTGTTGCAGATGGAAGCTGCTGGTGCCTTTCTCAGCTTGAAGCCCTCTTTTGATGCAAGCAGGTGCTCCCAGGTGTGTTCAGCAGCTGTTGCTCAGTGTTGATGCAAAGCTTTTGTGTTCCTCATGGAAGCAAGGAGCCATTGTGACACTGCAGGGGCTCATGGGATCAAGGAGACAATTGTGACAGTACAGAACCTCCTAGAAACAAGGCTCCATGGTGACACCGTGGGGAATCATGGAATCAAGGAGCCCCTTGTGACACAGAGAGGCCGCCTGGAAGCAATGGTCCATTGTTACACTGCGGATTCAAGAAGACCATGGGGACAGCACGGAACCTCATGGAACCCTCCGTCCACTGGGACACAGCGGGGCCTCATGGACACAAGGGGACCATTGTGGCAAAGCAGGGCCTCATGGAAGCATGGAGAGCATTGTGACATTGTGGGCAATCATGGAAGCATGGAGAGCATTGTGCCACTAAGGAAACTGATGGAACCAAGGCCATCACTGGGACACAATGGAAGCACATGGAATCAAGGCTCCATGATGACTTTGGAGGGCCTCATGGAGCACAGCATCCATTGTGACACAGCAAGACCTCGTGGAACCAAGGAGCCTTTGTGATACTCCAGATGCGCATGGAAGCCAGGGTGCACTGAGACACAGCGGGGCCTTGTTGGAACCAAAGACACCTCTGCAAAAAGCAGGGGAGCTCACAGAACCAAGGAGTCCATTGTTCCATTGTAGAAAATTATACATTACATTCTAGAAAACCTATGGAACCAAGGGGCTATTGTGACCCAGTGGGGCCACATGGAAGCAATTGTCCATTATGACAATGTGGATCAAAGGTGAGCATGGTGACACTGCGGAACCTCATGGAAGCAAGGAGCCATTGTGACGCAGTGGGGCCTCATGGAATCAAGGAGACCATGGTGACACAGGTGATGCACATGAAGCCAAGGAGCCATTGTGACACAGTGGGGCCTCATGGACTCAAGGAGACCATGGTGACACAGGTGATGCACATGAAGCCAAGGAGCCATTGTGACACAGTGGGGCCTCATGGAATCAAGGAGACCATGGTGACACAGGTGATGCACATGAAGCCAAGGAGCCATTGTGACACAGTGGGGCCTCATGGAATCAAGGAGGCCATGGTGACACAGGTGATGCACATGAAGCCAAGGAGCCATTGTGACACAGTGGGGTCTCATGGAATCAAGGAGACCATGGTGACACAGGTGATGCACATGAAGCCAAGGAGCCATTGTGACACAGTGGGGCCTCATGGAATCAAGGAGACCATGGTGACACAGGTGATGCACATGAAGCCAAGGAGCCATTGTGACCCAGTGGGGCCTCATGGAATCAAGGAGGCCATGGTGACACAGGTGATGCACATGAAGCCAAGGAGCCATTGTGACACAGTGGGGCCTCATGGAATCAAGGAGACCATGGTGACACAGGTGATGCACATGAAGCCAAGGAGCCATTGTGACACAGCGGGGCTTCTTCCCTTCAGCTCTGCAGCTGGCTGTCCCAGCCCACGGCACCATGTGCCATCTGCTCTCCTTAGGGCTCTGCCTGCACACAGGCCCAGAGAAGTTTTCCTGTTTGTAAGGAAAGAATGGAAAAGCCTGAGCAGGTTTCCTCAACAACAAACCCTACATGCTCAGTCCAGGCTGCCTGGAATGATGTCCCCTTTCTACAAGGGACCCTGTGAGCAGGAATGATCTCTGAAAGCAGAATTCTCGCAGTCTTTCCACTGAATTCTCTGCCCCTGTCCTTTGCCTGGCTCTCTGTTGCAGATGGAAGCTGCTGCTGCCTTTCTCAGCTTGAAGCCCTCTTTTGATGCAAGCAGGTGCTCCCAGGTGTGTTCAGCAGCTGTTGCTCAGTGTTGATGCAAAGGTTTTGTGTTCCTCATGGAAGCAAGGAGCCATTGTGACACTGCAGGGGCTCATGGCATCAAGGAGACAATTGTGACAGTACAGAACCTCCTAGAAACAAGGCTCCATGGTGACACCGTGGGGAATCATGGAATCAAGGAGCCCCTTGTGACACAGAGAGGCCGCCTGGAAGCAATGGTCCATTGTTACACTGCGGATTCAAGAAGACCATGGGGACAGCACGGAACCTCATGGAACCCTCCGTCCATTGGGACACAGCGGGGCCTCATGGACACAAGGGGACCATTGTGGCAAAGCAGGGCCTCATGGAAGCATGGAGAGCATTGTGACATTGTGGGCAATCATGGAAGCATGGAGAGAATTGTGCCACTAAGGAAACTGATGGAACCAAGGCCATCACTGGGACACAATGGAAGCACATGGAATCAAGGCTCCATGATGACTTTGGAGGGCCTCATGGAGCACAGCATCCATTGTGACACAGCAAGACCTCGTGGAACCAAGGAGCCTTTGAGATACTCCAGATGCGCATGGAAGCCAGGGTGCACTGAGACACAGCGGGGCCTTGTTGGAACCAAAGACACCTCTGCAAAAAGCAGGGGAGCTCACAGAACCAAGGAGTCCATTGTTCCATTGTAGAAAATTATACATTACATTCTAGAAAACCTATGGAACCAAGGGGCTATTGTGACACAGTGGGGCCACATGGAAGCAATTGTCCATTATGACAATGTGGATCAAAGGTGAGCATGGTGACACTGCGGAACCTCATGGAAGCAAGGAGCCATTGTGACGCAGTGGGGCCTCATGGAATCAAGGAGACCATGGTGACACAGGTGATGCACATGAAGCCAAGGAGCCATTGTGACACAGTGGGGCTTCATGGAATCAAGGAGACCATGGTGACACAGGTGATGCACACGAAGCCAAGGAGCCATTGTGACACAGTGGGGCCTCATGGAATCAAGGAGACCATGGTGACACAGGTGATGCACATGAAGCCAAGGAGCCATTGTGACACAGTGGGGCCTCATGGAATCAAGGAGACCATGGTGACACAGGTGATGCACATGAAGCCAAGGAGCCATTGTGACACAGTGGGGCCTCATGGAATCAAGGAGACCATGGTGACACAGGTGATGCACATGAAGCCAAGGAGCCATTGTGACACAGTGGGGCCTCATGGAATCAAGGAGACCATGGTGACACAGGTGATGCACATGAAGCCAAGGAGCCATTGTGACACAGTGGGGCCTCATGGAATCAAGGACACTATTGTGACACAGCTGATGCACATGAAGCCAAGGAGCCATTGTGACACAGCGGGGCTTCTTCCCTTCAGCTCTGCAGCTGGCGGTCCCAGCCCACGGCACCATGTGCCATCTGCTCTCCTCAGGGCTCTGCCTGCACACAGGCCCAGAGAAGTTTTCCTGTTTGTAAGGAAAGAATGGAAAAGCCTGAGCAGGTTTCCTAAACAACAAACCCCACATGCTCAGTCCAGGCTGCCTGGAATGATGTCCCCTTTCTACAAGGGACACTGTGAGCAGGAATGATCTCTGGGAGCAGAATTTTCGCTGTCTTTCCACTGAATTCTCTGTCCCTGTCCTTTGCCTGGCTCTCTGTTGCAGATGGAGACTGCTGGTGCCTTTCTCAGCTTGAAGCCCTCTTTTGATGCAAGCAGGTGCTCCCAGGTGTGTTCAGCAGCTGTTGCTCAGTGTTGATGCAAAGCTTTTGTGTTCCTCATGGAAGCAAGGAGCCATTGTGACACTGCAGGGGCTCATGGGATCAAGGAGACAATTGTGACAGTACAGAACCTCCTAGAAACAAGGCTCCATGGTGACACCGTGGGGAATCATGGAATCAAGGAGCCCCTTGTGACACAGAGAGGCCGCCTGGAAGCAATGGTCCATTGTTACACTGCGGATTCAAGAAGACCATGGGGACAGCACGGAACCTCATGGAACCCTCCGTCCATTGGGACACAGCGGGGCCTCATGGACACAAGGGGACCATTGTGGCAAAGCAGGGCCTCATGGAAGCATGGAGAGCATTGTGACATTGTGGGCAATCATGGAAGCATGGAGAGCATTGTGCCACTAAGGAAACTGATGGAACCAAGGCCATCACTGGGCCACAATGGAAGCACATGGAATCAAGGCTCCATGATGACTTTGGAGGGCCTCATGGAGCACAGCATCCATTGTGACACAGCAAGACCTCGTGGAACCAAGGAGCCTTTGTGATAGTCCAGATGCGCATGGAAGCCAGGGTGCACTGAGACACAGCGGGGCCTTGTTGGAACCAAAGACACCTCTGCAAAAAGCAGGGGAGCTCACAGAACCAAGGAGTCCATTGTTCCATTGTAGAAAATTATACATTACATTCTAGAAAACCTATGGAACCAAGGGGCTATTGTGACACAGTGGGGCCACATGGAAGCAATTGTCCATTATGACACTGTGGATCAAAGGTGAGTATGGTGACACTGCGGAACCTCATGGAAGCAAGGAGCCTTTGTGACGCAGTGGGTCCTCATGGAATCAAGGAGACCATGGTGACACAGGTGATGCACATGAGGCCAAGGAGCCATTGTGACACAGTGGGGCCTCATGGAATCAAGGAGACCATGGTGACACAGGTGATGCACATGAAGCCAAGGAGCCATTGTGACACAGTGGGGCCTCATGGACTCAAGGAGACCATGGTGACACAGGTGATGCACATGAAGCCAAGGAGCCATTGTGACACAGTGGGGCCTCATGGAATCAAGGAGACCATGGTGACACAGGTGATGCACATGAAGCCAAGGAGCCATTGTGACACAGCGGGGCTTCTTCCCTTGAGCTCTGCAGCTGGCGGTCCCAGCCCACGGCACCATGTGCCATCTGCTCTCCTTAGGGCTCTGCCTGCACACAGGCCCAGAGAAGTTTTCCTGTTTGTAAGGAAAGAATGGAAAAGCCTGAGCAGGTTTCCTCAACAACACACCCTACATGCTCAGTCCAGGCTGCGTGGAATGATGTCCCCTTTCTACAAGGGACCCTGTGAGCAGGAATGATCTCTGAAAGCAGAATTCTCGCAGTCTTTCCACGGAATTCTCTGCCCCTGTCCTTTGCCTGGCTCTCTGTTGCAGATGGAAGCTGCTGCTGCCTTTCTCAGCTTGAAGCCCTCTTTTGATGCAAGCAGGTGCTCCCAGGTGTGTTCAGCAGCTGTTGCTCAGTGTTGATGCAAAGCTTTTGTGTTCCTCATGGAAGCAAGGAGCCATTGTGTCACTGCAGGGGCTCATGGGATCAAGGAGACAATTGTGACACTACAGAACCTCCTAGAAACAAGGCTCCATGGTGACACCGTGGGGAATCATGGAATCAAGGAGCCCCTTGTGACACAGAGAGGCCGCCTGGAAGCAATGGTCCATTGTTACACTGCGGATTCAAGAAGACCATGGGGACAGCACGGAACCTCATGGAACCCTCCGTCCATTGGGACACAGCGGGGCCTCATGGACACAAGGGGACCATTGTGGCAAAGCAGGGCCTCATGGAAGCATGGAGAGCATTGTGACATTGTGGGCAATCATGGAAGCATGGAGAGCATTGTGCCACTAAGGAAACTGATGGAACCAAGGCCATCACTGGGCCACAATGGAAGCACATGGAATCAAGGCTCCATGATGACTTTGGAGGGCCTCATGGAGCACAGCATCCATTGTGACACAGCAAGACCTCGTGGAACCAAGGAGCCTTTGTGATACTCCAGATGCGCATGGAAGCCAGGGTGCACTGAGACACAGCGGGGCCTTGTTGGAACCAAAGACACCTCTGCAAAAAGCAGGGTAGCTCACAGAACCAAGGAGTCCATTGTTCCATTGTAGAAAATTATACATTACATTCTAGAAAACCTATGGAACCAAGGGGCTATTGTGACACAGTGGGGCCACATGGAAGCAATTGTCCATTATGACAATGTGGATCAAAGGTGAGCATGGTGACACTGCGGAACCTCATGGAAGCAAGGAGCCATTGTGACGCAGTGGGGCCTCATGGAATCAAGGAGACCATGGTGACACAGGTGATGCACATGAAGCCAAGGAGCCATTGTGACACAGTGGGGCCTCATGGAATCAAGGAGACCATGGTGACACAGGTGATGCACACGAAGCCAAGGAGCCATTGTGACACAGTGGGGCCTCATGGAATCAAGGAGACCATGGTGACACAGGTGATGCACATGAAGCCAAGGAGCCATTGTGACACAGTGGGGCCTCATGGAATCAAGGAGACCATGGTGACACAGGTGATGCACATGAAGCCAAGGAGCCATTGTGACACAGTGGGGCCTCATGGAATCAAGGAGACCATGGTGACACAGGTGATGCACATGAAGCCAAGGAGCCATTGTGACCCAGTGGGGCCTCATGGAATCAAGGAGACCATGGTGACACAGGTGATGCACATGAAGCCAAGGAGCCATTGTGACACAGTGGGGCCTCATGGAATCAAGGACACTATTGTGACACAGGTGATGCACATGAAGCCAAGGAGCCATTGTGACACAGCGGGGCTTCTTCCCTTGAGCTCTGCAGCTGGCGGTCCCAGCCCACGGCACCATGTGCCATCTGCTCTCCTTAGGGCTCTGCCTGCACACAGGCCCAGAGAAGTTTTCCTGTTTGTAAGGAAAGAATGGAAAAGCCTGAGCAGGTTTCCTAAACAACAAACCCCACATGCTCAGTCCAGGCTGCCTGGAATGATGTCCCCTTTCTACAAGGGACACTGTGAGCAGGAATGATCTCTGGGAGCAGAATTTTCGCTGTCTTTCCACTGAATTCTCTGTCCCTGTCCTTTGCCTGGCTCTCTGTTGCAGATGGAGACTGCTGGTGCCTTTCTCAGCTTGAAGCCCTCTTTTGATGCAAGCAGGTGCTCCCAGGTGTGTTCAGCAGCTGTTGCTCAGTGTTGATGCAAAGCTTTTGTGTTCCTCATGGAAGCAAGGAGCCATTGTGACACTGCAGGGGCTCATGGCATCAAGGAGACAATTGTGACAGTACAGAACCTCCTAGAAACAAGGCTCCATGGTGACACCGTGGGGAATCATGGAATCAAGGAGCCCCTTGTGACACAGAGAGGCCGCCTGGAAGCAATGGTCCATTGTTACACTGCGGATTCAAGAAGACCATGGGGACAGCACGGAACCTCATGGAACCCTCCGTCCATTGGGACACAGCGGGGCCTCATGGACACAAGGGGACCATTGTGGCAAAGCAGGGCCTCATGGAAGCATGGAGAGCATTGTGACATTGTGGGCAATCATGGAAGCATGGAGAGCATTGTGCCACTAAGGAAACTGATGGAACCAAGGCCATCACTGGGACACAATGGAAGCACATGGAATCAAGGCTCCATGATGACTTTGGAGGGCCTCATGGAGCACAGCATCCATTGTGACACAGCAAGACCTCGTGGAACCAAGGAGCCTTTGTGATACTCCAGATGCGCATGGAAGCCAGGGTGCACTGAGACACAGCGGGGCCTTGTTGGAACCAAAGACACCTCTGCAAAAAGCAGGGGAGCTCACAGAACCAAGGAGTCCATTGTTCCATTGTAGAAAATTATACATTACATTCTAGAAAACCTATGGAACCAAGGGGCTATTGTGACACAGTGGGGCCACATGGAAGCAATTGTCCATTATGACAATGTGGATCAAAGGTGAGCATGGTGACACTGCGGAACCTCATGGAAGCAAGGAGCCATTGTGACGCAGTGGGGCCTCATGGAATCAAGGAGACCATGGTGACACAGGTGATGCACACGAAGCCAAGGAGCCATTGTGACACAGTGGGGCCTCATGGAATCAAGGAGACCATGGTGACACAGGTGATGCACATGAAGCCAAGGAGCCATTGTGACCCAGTGGGGCCTCATGGAATCAAGGAGACCATGGTGACACAGGTGATGCACATGAAGCCAAGGAGCCATTGTGACACAGTGGGGCCTCATGGAATCAAGGACACTATTGTGACACAGGTGATGCACATGAAGCCAAGGAGCCATTGTGACACAGTGGGGCCTCATGGAATCAAGGAGACCATGGTGACACAGGTGATGCACATGAAGCCAAGGAGCCATTGTGACACAGTGGGGCCTCATGGAATCAAGGAGACCATGGTGACACAGGTGATGCACATGAAGCCAAGGAGCCATTGTGACACAGTGGGGCCTCATGGAATCAAGGAGACCATGGTGACACAGGTGATGCACATGAAGCCAAGGAGCCATTGTGACACAGTGGGGCCTCATGGAATCAAGGAGACCATGGTGACACAGGTGATGCACATGAAGCCAAGGAGCCATTGTGACACAGCGGGGCTTCTTCCCTTGAGCTCTGCAGCTGGCGGTCCCAGCCCACAGCACCATGTGCCATCTGCTCTCCTTAGGGCTCTGCCTGCACACAGGCCCAGAGAAGTTTTCCTGTTTGTAAGGAAAGAATGGAAAAGCCTGAGCAGGTTTCCTCAACAACAAACCCTACATGCTCAGTCCAGGCTGCCTGGAATGATGTCCCCTTTCTACAAGGGACCCTGTGAGCAGGAATGATCTCTGAAAGCAGAATTCTCGCAGTCTTTCCACTGAATTCTCTGTCCCTGTCCTTTGCCTGGCTCTCTGTTGCAGATGGAAGCTGCTGCTGCCATTCTCAGCTTGAAGCCCTCTTTTGATGCAAGCAGGTGCTCCCAGGTGTGTTCAGCAGCTGTTGCTCAGTGTTGATGCAAAGCTTTTGTGTTCCTCATGGAAGCAAGGAGCCATTGTGACACTGCAGGGGCTCATGGCATCAAGGAGACAATTGTGACACTACAGAACCTCCTAGAAACAAGGCTCCATGGTGACACCGTGGGGAATCATGGAATCAAGGAGCCCCTTGTGACACAGAGAGGCCGCCTGGAAGCAATGGTCCATTGTTACACTGCGGATTCAAGAAGACCATGGGGACAGCACGGAACCTCATGGAACCCTCCGTCCATTGGGACACAGCGGGGCCTCATGGACACAAGGGGACCATTGTGGCAAAGCAGGGCCTCATGGAAGCATGGAGAGCATTGTGACATTGTGGGCAATCATGGAAGCATGGAGAGCATTGTGCCACTAAGGAAACTGATGGAACCAAGGCCATCACTGGGACACAATGGAAGCACATGGAATCAAGGCTCCATGATGACTTTGGAGGGCCTCATGGAGCACAGCATCCATTGTGACACAGCAAGACCTCGTGGAACCAAGGAGCCTTTGAGATACTCCAGATGCGCATGGAAGCCAGGGTGCACTGAGACACAGCGGGGCCTTGTTGGAACCAAAGACACCTCTGCAAAAAGCAGGGTAGCTCACAGAACCAAGGAGTCCATTGTTCCATTGTAGAAAATTATACATTACATTCTAGAAAACCTATGGAACCAAGGGGCTATTGTGACACAGTGGGGCCACATGGAAGCAATTGTCCATTATGACAATGTGGATCAAAGGTGAGCATGGTGACACTGCGGAACCTCATGGAAGCAAGGAGCCTTTGTGACGCAGTGGGGCCTCATGGAATCAAGGAGACCATGGTGACACAGGTGATGCACATGAAGCCAAGGAGCCATTGTGACACAGTGGGGCCTCATGGAATCAAGGAGACCATGGTGACACAGGTGATGCACACGAAGCCAAGGAGCCATTGTGACACAGTGGGGCCTCATGGAATCAAGGAGACCATGGTGACACAGGTGATGCACATGAAGCCAAGGAGCCATTGTGACACAGTGGGGCCTCATGGAATCAAGGAGACCATGGTGACACAGGTGATGCACATGAAGCCAAGGAGCCATTGTGACACAGTGGGGCCTCATGGAATCAAGGAGACCATGGTGACACAGGTGATGCACATGAAGCCAAGGAGCCATTGTGACACAGTGGGGCCTCATGGAATCAAGGAGACCATGGTGACACAGGTGATGCACATGAAGCCAAGGAGCCATTGTGACACAGTGGGGCCTCATGGAATCAAGGAGACCATGGTGACACAGGTGATGCACATGAAGCCAAGGAGCCATTGTGACACAGCGGGGCTTCTTCCCTTGAGCTCTGCAGGTGGCGGTCCCAGCCCACAGCACCATGTGCCAACTGCTCTCCTTAGGGCTCTGCCTGCACACAGGCCCAGAGAAGTTTTCCTGTTTGTAAGGAAAGAATGGAAAAGCCTGAGCAGGTTTCCTCAACAACAAACCCTACATGCTCCGTCCAGGCTGCGTGGAATGATGTCCCCTTTCTACAAGGGACACTGTGAGCAGGAATGATCTCTGGGAGCAGAATTCTCGCAGTCTTTCCACTGAATTCTCTGTCCCTGTCCTTTGCCTGGCTCTCTGTTGCAGATGGAAGCTGCTGCTGCCATTCTCAGCTTGAAGCCCTCTTTTGATGCAAGCAGGTGCTCCCAGGTGTGTTCAGCAGCTGTTGCTCAGTGTTGATGCAAAGCTTTTGTGTTCCTCATGGAAGCAAGGAGCCATTGTGACACTGCAGGGGCTCATGGGATCAAGGAGACAATTGTGACACTACAGAACCTCCTAGAAACAAGGCTCCATGGTGACACCGTGGGGAATCATGGAATCAAGGAGCCCCTTGTGACACAGAGAGGCCGCCTGGAAGCAATGGTCCATTGTTACACTGCGGATTCAAGAAGACCATGGGGACAGCACGGAACCTCATGGAACCCTCCGTCCATTGGGACACAGCGGGGCCTCATGGACACAAGGGGAGCATTGTGGCAAAGCAGGGCCTCATGGAAGCATGGAGAGCATTGTGACATTGTGGGCAATCATGGAAGCATGGAGAGCATTGTGCCACTAAGGAAACTGATGGAACCAAGGCGATCCCTGGGACACAATGGAAGCACATGGAATCAAGGCTCCATGATGACTTTGGAGGGCCTCATGGAGCACAGCATCCATTGTGACACAGCAAGACCTCGTGGAACCAAGGAGCCTTTGTGATACTCCAGATGCGCATGGAAGCCAGGGTGCACTGAGACACAGCGGGGCCTTGTTGGAACCAAAGACACCTCTGCAAAAAGCAGGGGAGCTCACAGAACCAAGGAGTCCATTGTTCCATTGTAGAAAATTATACATTACATTCTAGAAAACCTATGGAACCAAGGGGCTATTGTGACACAGTGGGGCCACATGGAAGCAATTGTCCATTATGACAATGTGGATCAAAGGTGAGCATGGTGACACTGCGGAACCTCATGGAAGCAAGGAGCCTTTGTGACGCAGTGGGGCCTCATGGAATCAAGGAGACCATGGTGACACAGGTGATGCACATGAAGCCAAGGAGCCATTGTGACACAGTGGGGCCTCATGGAATCAAGGAGACCATGGTGACACAGGTGATGCACATGAAGCCAAGGAGCCATTGTGACCCAGTGGGGCCTCATGGAATCAAGGAGACCATGGTGACACAGGTGATGCACATGAAGCCAAGGAGCCATTGTGACACAGTGGGGCCTCATGGAATCAAGGAGACCATGGTGACACAGGTGATGCACATGAAGCCAAGGAGCCATTGTGACACAGTGGGGCCTCATGGAATCAAGGAGACCATGGTGACACAGGTGATGCACATGAAGCCAAGGAGCCATTGTGACACAGTGAGGCCTCATGGAATCAAGGAGACCATGGTGACACAGGTGATGCACATGAAGCCAAGGAGCCATTGTGACACAGTGGGGCCTCATGGAATCAAGGACACTATTGTGACACAGCTGATGCACATGAAGCCAAGGAGCCATTGTGACACAGCGGGGCTTCTTCCCTTGAGCTCTGCAGCTGGCCGTCCCAGCCCACAGCACCATATGCCAACTGCTCTCCTTAGGGCTCTGCCTGCACACAGGCCCAGAGAAGTTTTCCTGTTTGTAAGGAAAGAATGGAAAAGCCTGAGCAGGTTTCCTAAACAACAAACCCTACATGCTCAGTCCAGGCTGCCTGGAATGATGTCCCCTTTCTACAAGGGACACTGTGAGCAGGAATGATCTCTGGGAGCAGAATTCTCGCAGTCTTTCCACTGAATTCTCTGTCCCTGTCCTTTGCCTGGCTCTCTGTTGCAGATGGAAGCTGCTGCTGCCATTCTCAGCTTGAAGCCCTCTTTTGATGCAAGCAGGTGCTCCCAGGTGTGTTCAGCAGCTGTTGCTCAGTGTTGATGCAAAGCTTTTGTGTTCCTCATGGAAGCAAGGAGCCATTGTGACACTGCAGGGGCTCATGGGATCAAGGAGACAATTGTGACAGTACAGAACCTCCTAGAAACAAGGCTCCATGGTGACACCGTGGGGAATCATGGAATCAAGGAGCCCCTTGTGACACAGAGAGGCCGCCTGGAAGCAATGGTCCATTGTTACACTGCGGATTCAAGAAGACCATGGGGACAGCACGGAACCTCATGGAACCCTCCGTCCATTGGGACACAGCGGGGCCTCATGGACACAAGGGGACCATTGTGGCAAAGCAGGGCCTCATGGAAGCATGGAGAGCATTGTGACATTGTGGGCAATCATGGAAGCATGGAGAGCATTGTGCCACTAAGGAAACTGATGGAACCAAGGCCATCACTGGGCCACAATGGAAGCACATGGAATCAAGGCTCCATGATGACTTTGGAGGGCCTCATGGAGCACAGCATCCATTGTGACACAGCAAGACCTCGTGGAACCAAGGAGCCTTTGTGATACTCCAGATGCGCATGGAAGCCAGGGTGCACTGAGACACAGCGGGGCCTTGTTGGAACCAAAGACACCTCTGCAAAAAGCAGGGGAGCTCACAGAACCAAGGAGTCCATTGTTACATTGTAGAAAATTATCCATTACATTCTAGAAAACCTATGGAACCAAGGGGCTATTGTGACACAGTGGGGCCACATGGAAGCAATTGTCCATTATGACAATGTGGATCAAAGGTGAGCATGGTGACACTGCGGAACCTCATGGAAGCAAGGAGCCATTGTGACGCAGTGGGGCCTCATGGAATCAAGGAGACCATGGTGACACAGGTGATGCACATGAAGCCAAGGAGCCATTGTGACCCAGTGGGGCCTCATGGAATCAAGGAGACCATGGTGACACAGGTGATGCACATGAAGCCAAGGAGCCATTGTGACACAGCGGGGCTTCTTCCCTTGAGCTCTGCAGCTGGCGGTCCCAGCCCACAGCACCATGTGCCAACTGCTCTCCTCAGGGCTCTGCCTGCACACAGGCCCAGAGAAGTTTTCCTGTTTGTAAGGAAAGAATGGAAAAGCCTGAGCAGGTTTCCTCAACAACAAACCCTACATGCTCAGTCCAGGCTGCCTGGAGTGATGTCCCCTTTCTACAAGGGACACTGTGAGCAGGAATGATCTCTGAAAGCAGAATTCTCGCAGTCTTTCCACTGAATTCTCTGTCCCTGTCCTTTGCCTGGCTCTCTGTTGCAGATGGAAGCTGCTGCTGCCATTCTCAGCTTGAAGCCCTCTTTTGATGCAAGCAGGTGCTCCCAGGTGTGTTCAGCAGCTGTTGCTCAGTGTTGATGCAAAGGTTTTGTGTTCCTCATGGAAGCAAGGAGCCATTGTGACACTGCAGGGGCTCATGGGATCAAGGAGACAATTGTGACAGTACAGAACCTCCTAGAAACAAGGCTCCATGGTGACACCGTGGGGAATCATGGAATCAAGGAGCCCCTTGTGACACAGAGAGGCCGCCTGGAAGCAATGGTCCATTGTTACACTGCGGATTCAAGAAGAGCATGGGGACAGCACGGAACCTCATGGAACCCTCCATCCACTGGGACACAGCGGGGCCTCATGGACACAAGGGGACCATTGTGGCAAAGCAGGGCCTCATGGAAGCATGGAGAGCATTGTGACATTGTGGGCAATCATGGAAGCATGGAGAGCATTGTGCCACTAAGGAAACTGATGGAACCAAGGCCATCACTGGGCCACAATGGAAGCACATGGAATCAAGGCTCCATGATGACTTTGGAGGGCCTCATGGAGCACAGCATCCATTGTGACACAGCAAGACCTCGTGGAACCAAGGAGCCTTTGTGATACTCCAGATGCGCATGGAAGCCAGGGTGCACTGAGACACAGCGGGGCCTTGTTGGAACCAAAGACACCTCTGCAAAAAGCAGGGGAGCTCACAGAACCAAGGAGTCCATTGTTACATTGTAGAAAATTATACATTACATTCTAGAAAACCTATGGAACCAAGGGGCTATTGTGACACAGTGGGGCCACATGGAAGCAATTGTCCATTATGACAATGTGGATCAAAGGTGAGCATGGTGACACTGCAGAACCTCATGGAAGCAAGGAGCCTTTGTGACGCAGTGGGGCCTCATGGAATCAAGGAGACCATGGTGACACAGGTGATGCACATGAAGCCAAGGAGCCATTGTGACACAGTGGGGCCTCATGGAATCAAGGAGACCATGGTGACACAGGTGATGCACATGAAGCCAAGGAGCCATTGTGACACAGTGGGGCCTCATGGAATCAAGGAGACCATGGTGACACAGGTGATGCACATGAAGCCAAGGAGCCATTGTGACACAGTGGGGCCTCATGGAATCAAGGAGACCATGGTGACACAGGTGATGCACATGAAGCCAAGGAGCCATTGTGACACAGTGGGGCCTCATGGAATCAAGGAGACCATGGTGACACAGGTGATGCACATGAAGCCAAGGAGCCATTGTGACACAGCGGGGCTTCTTCCCTTCAGCTCTGCAGCTGGCTGTCCCAGCCCACAGCACCATGTGCCATCTGCTCTCCTTAGGGCTCTGCCTGCACACAGGCCCAGAGAAGTTTTCCTGTTTGTAAGGAAAGAATGGAAAAGCCTGAGCAGGTTTCCTCAACAACAAACCCTACATGCTCAGTCCAGGCTGCCTGGAATGATGTCCCCTTTCTACAAGGGACCCTGTGAGCAGGAATGATCTCTGGGAGCAGAATTCTCGCAGTCTTTCCACTGAATTCTCTGTCCCTGTCCTTTGCCTGGCTCTCTGTTGCAGATGGAAGCTGCTGCTGCCATTCTCTGCTTGAAGCCCTCTTTTGATGCAAGCAGGTGCTCCCAGGTGTGTTCAGCAGCTGTTGCTCAGTGTTGATGCAAAGCTTTTGTGTTCCTCATGGAAGCAAGGAGCCATTGTGACACTGCAGGGGCTCATGGCATCAAGGAGACAATTGTGACAGTACAGAACCTCCTAGAAACAAGGCTCCATGGTGACACCGTGGGGAATCATGGAATCAAGGTGCCCCTTGTGACACAGAGAGGCCGCCTGGAAGCAATGGTCCATTGTTACACTGCGGATTCAAGAAGAGCATGGGGACAGCACGGAACCTCATGGAACCCTCCATCCATTGGGACACAGCGGGGCCTCATGGACACAAGGGGACCATTGTGGCAAAGCAGGGCCTCATGGAAGCATGGAGAGCATTGTGACATTGTGGGCAATCATGGAAGCATGGAGAGCATTGTGCCACTAAGGAAACTGATGGAACCAAGGCGATCACTGGGACACAATGGAAGCACATGGAATCAAGGCTCCATGATGACTTTGGAGGGCCTCATGGAGCACAGCATCCATTGTGACACAGCAAGACCTCGTGGAACCAAGGAGCCTTTGTGATACTCCAGATGCGCATGGAAGCCAGGGTGCACTGAGACACAGCGGGGCCTTGTTGGAACCAAAGACACCTCTGCAAAAAGCAGGGGAGCTCACAGAACCAAGGAGTCCATTGTTCCATTGTAGAAAATTATACATTACATTCTAGAAAACCTATGGAACCAAGGGGCTATTGTGACACAGTGGGGCCACATGGAAGCAATTGTCCATTATGACAATGTGGATCAAAGGTGAGCATGGTGACACTGCGGAACCTCATGGAAGCAAGGAGCCATTGTGACGCAGTGGGGCCTCATGGAATCAAGGAGACCATGGTGACACAGGTGATGCACATGAAGCCAAGGAGCCATTGTGACACAGTGGGGCCTCATGGAATCAAGGAGACCATGGTGACACAGGTGATGCACACGAAGCCAAGGAGCCATTGTGACACAGTGGGGCCTCATGGAATCAAGGAGACCATGGTGACACAGGTGATGCACATGAAGCCAAGGAGCCATTGTGACACAGCGGGGCTTCTTCCCTTGAGCTCTGCAGCTGGCGGTCCCAGCCCACAGCACCATGTGCCAACTGCTCTCCTTAGGGCTCTGCCTGCACACAGGCCCAGAGAAGTTTTCCTGTTTGTAAGGAAAGAATGGAAAAGCCTGAGCAGGTTTCCTCAACAACAAACCCTACATGCTCAGTCCAGGCTGCCTGGAATGATGTCCCCTTTCTACAAGGGACACTGTGAGCAGGAATGATCTCTGGGAGCAGAATTCTCGCAGTCTTTCCACTGAATTCTCTGTCCCTGTCCTTTGCCTGGCTCTCTGTTGCAGATGGAAGCTGCTGCTGCCATTCTCAGCTTGAAGCCCTCTTTTGATGCAAGCAGGTGCTCCCAGGTGTGTTCAGCAGCTGTTGCTCAGTGTTGATGCAAAGCTTTTGTGTTCCTCATGGAAGCAAGGAGCCATTGTGACACTGCAGGGGCTCATGGCATCAAGGAGACAATTGTGACACTACAGAACCTCCTAGAAACGAGGCTCCATGGTGACACCGTGGGGAATCATGGAATCAAGGAGCCCCTTGTGACACAGAGAGGCCGCCTGGAAGCAATGGTCCATTGTTACACTGCGGATTCAAGAAGACCATGGGGACAGCACGGAACCTCATGGAACCCTCCGTCCACTGGGACACAGCGGGGCCTCATGGACACAAGGGGACCATTGTGGCAAAGCAGGGCCTCATGGAAGCATGGAGAGCATTGTGACATTGTGGGCAATCATGGAAGCATGGAGAGCATTGTGCCACTAAGGAAACTGATGGAACCAAGGCGATCCCTGGGCCACAATGGAAGCACATGGAATCAAGTCTCCATGAATACTTTTTAGGGCCTCATGGAGCACAGCATCCATTGTGACACAGCAAGACCTCGTGGAACCAAGGAGCCTTTGTGATACTCCAGATGCGCATGGAAGCCAGGGTGCACTGAGACACAGCGGGGCCTTGTTGGAACCAAAGACACCTCTGCAAAAAGCAGGGGAGCTCACAGAACCAAGGAGTCCATTGTTCCATTGTAGAAAATTATACATTACATTCTAGAAAACCTATGGAACCAAGGGGCTATTATGACACAGTGGGGCCACATGGAAGCAATTGTCCATTATGACAATGTGGATCAAAGGTGAGCATGGTGACACTGCGGAACCTCATGGAAGCAAGGAGCCATTGTGACGCAGTGGGGCCTCATGGAATCAAGGAGACCATGGTGACACAGGTGATGCACATGAAGCCAAGGAGCCATTGTGACACAGTGGGGCCTCATGGAATCAAGGAGACCATGGTGACACAGGTGATGCACATGAAGCCAAGGAGCCATTGTGACACAGTGGGGCCTCATGGAATCAAGGAGACCATGGTGACACAGGTGATGCACATGAAGCCAAGGAGCCATTGTGACACAGTGGGGCCTCATGGAATCAAGGAGACCATGGTGACACAGGTGATGCACATGAAGCCAAGGAGCCATTGTGACCCAGTGGGGCCTCATGGAATCAAGGAGACCATGGTGACACAGGTGATGCACATGAAGCCAAGGAGCCATTGTGACACAGCGGGGCTTCTTCCCTTGAGCTCTGCAGCTGGCGGTCCCAGCCCACGGCACCATGTGCCATCTGCTCTCCTTAGGGCTCTGCCTGCACACAGGCCCAGAGAAGTTTTCCTGTTTGTAAGGAAAGAATGGAAAAGCCTGAGCAGGTTTCCTCAACAACAAACCCTACATGCTCAGTCCAGGCTGCCTGGAATGATGTCCCCTTTCTACAAGGGACCCTGTGAGCAGGAATGATCTCTGGGAGCAGAATTCTCGCAGTCTTTCCACTGAATTCTCTGTCCCTGTCCTTTCCCTGGCTCTCTGTTGCAGATGGAAGCTGCTGCTGCCATTCTCAGCTTGAAGCCCTCTTTTGATGCAAGCAGGTGCTCCCAGGTGTGTTCAGCAGCTGTTGCTCAGTGTTGATGCAAAGCTTTTGTGTTCCTCATGGAAGCAAGGAGCCATTGTGACACTGCAGGGGCTCATGGGATCAAGGAGACAATTGTGACACTACAGAACCTCCTAGAAACAAGGCTCCATGGTGACACCGTGGCGAATCATGGAATCAAGGAGCCCCTTGTGACACAGAGAGGCCGCCTGGAAGCAATGGTCCATTGTTACACTGCGGATTCAAGAAGACCATGGGGACAGCACGGAACCTCATGGAACCCTCCATCCATTGGGACACAGCGGGGCCTCATGGACACAAGGGGACCATTGTGGCAAAGCAGGGCCTCATGGAAGCATGGAGAGCATTGTGACATTGTGGGCAATCATGGAAGCATGGAGAGCATTGTGCCACTAAGGAAACTGATGGAACCAAGGCGATCCCTGGGCCACAATGGAAGCACATGGAATCAAGGCTCCATGATGACTTTGGAGGGCCTCATGGAGCACAGCATCCATTGTGACACAGCAAGACCTCGTGGAACCAAGGAGCCTTTGTGATACTCCAGATGCGCATGGAAGCCAGGCTGCACTGAGACACAGCGGGGCCTTGTTGGAACCAAAGACACCTCTGCAAAAAGCAGGGGAGCTCACAGAACCAAGGAGTCCATTGTTCCATTGTAGAAAATTATACATTACATTCTAGAAAACCTATGGAACCAAGGGGCTATTGTGACACAGTGGGGCCACATGGAAGCAATTGTCCATTATGACAATGTGGATCAAAGGTGAGCATGGTGACACTGCGGAACCTCATGGAAGCAAGGAGCCATTGTGACGCAGTGGGGCCTCATGGAATCAAGGAGACCATGGTGACACAGGTGATGCACACGAAGCCAAGGAGCCATTGTGACCCAGTGGGGCCTCATGGAATCAAGGAGACCATGGTGACACAGGTGATGCACATGAAGCCAAGGAGCCATTGTGACACAGCGGGGCTTCTTCCCTTGAGCTCTGCAGCTGGCGGTCCCAGCCCACAGCACCATGTGCCAACTGCTCTCCTTAGGGCTCTGCCTGCACACAGGCCCAGAGAAGTTTTCCTGTTTGTAAGGAAAGAATGGAAAAGCCTGAGCAGGTTTCCTCAACAACAAACCCTACATGCTCAGTCCAGGCTGCCTGGAATGATGTCCCCTTTCTACAAGGGACACTGTGAGCAGGAATGATCTCTGGGAGCAGAATTCTCGCAGTCTTTCCACGGAATTCTCTGTCCCTGTCCTTTGCCTGGCTCTCTGTTGCAGATGGAAGCTGCTGCTGCCATTCTCAGCTTGAAGCCCTCTTTTGATGCAAGCAGGTGCTCCCAGGTGTGTTCAGCAGCTGTTGCTCAGTGTTGATGCAAAGCTTTTGTGTTCCTCATGGAAGCAAGGAGCCATTGTGACACTGCAGGGGCTCATGGCATCAAGGAGACAATTGTGACACTACAGAACCTCCTAGAAACAAGGCTCCATGGTGACACCGTGGGGAATCATGGAATCAAGGAGCCCCTTGTGACACAGAGAGGCCGCCTGGAAGCAATGGTCCATTGTTACACTGCGGATTCAAGAAGACCATGGGGACAGCACGGAACCTCATGGAACCCTCCATCCACTGGGACACAGCGGGGCCTCATGGACACAAGGGGACCATTGTGGCAAAGCAGGGCCTCATGGAAGCATGGAGAGCATTGTGACATTGTGGGCAATCATGGAAGCATGGAGAGCATTGTGCCACTAAGGAAACTGATGGAACCAAGGCCATCACTGGGCCACAATGGAAGCACATGGAATCAAGGCTCCATGATGACTTTGGAGGGCCTCATGGAGCACAGCATCCATTGTGACACAGCAAGACCTCGTGGAACCAAGGAGCCTTTGTGATACTCCAGATGCGCATGGAAGCCAGGGTGCACTGAGACACAGCGGGGCCTTGTTGGAACCAAAGACACCTCTGCAAAAAGCAGGGTAGCTCACAGAACCAAGGAGTCCATTGTTCCATTGTAGAAAATTATACATTACATTCTAGAAAACCTATGGAACCAAGGGGCTATTGTGACACAGTGGGGCCACATGGAAGCAATTGTCCATTATGACAATGTGGATCAAAGGTGAGCATGGTGACACTGCAGAACCTCATGGAAGCAAGGAGCCTTTGTGACGCAGTGGGGCCTCATGGAATCAAGGAGACCATGGTGACACAGGTGATGCACATGAAGCCAAGGAGCCATTGTGACCCAGTGGGGCCTCATGGAATCAAGGAGACCATGGTGACACAGGTGATGCACATGAAGCCAAGGAGCCATTGTGACACAGTGGGGCCTCATGGAATCAAGGAGACCATGGTGACACAGGTGATGCACATGAAGCCAAGGAGCCATTGTGACACAGTGGGGCCTCATGGAATCAAGGAGACCATGGTGACACAGGTGATGCACATGAAGCCAAGGAGCCATTGTGACCCAGTGGGGCCTCATGGAATCAAGGACACTATTGTGACACAGCTGATGCACATGAAGCCAAGGAGCCATTGTGACACAGCGGGGCTTCTTCCCTTCAGCTCTGCAGCTGGCGGTCCCAGCCCACGGCACCATGTGCCATCTGCTCTCCTCAGGGCTCTGCCTGCACACAGGCCCAGAGAAGTTTTCCTGTTTGTAAGGAAAGAATGGAAAAGCCTGAGCAGGTTTCCTAAACAACAAACCCTACATGCTCAGTCCAGGCTGCCTGCAATGATGTCCCCTTTCTACAAGGGACACTGTGAGCAGGAATGATCTCTGGGAGCAGAATTCTCGCAGTCTTTCCACTGAATTCTCTGCCCCTGTCCTTTGCCTGGCTCTCTGTTGCAGATGGAGACTGCTGGTGCCTTTCTCAGCTTGAAGCCCTCTTTTGATGCAAGCAGGTGCTCCCAGGTGTGTTCAGCAGCTGTTGCTCAGTGTTGATGCAAAGCTTTTGTGTTCCTCATGGAAGCAAGGAGCCATTGTGACACTGCAGGGGCTCATGGGATCAAGGAGACAATTGTGACAGTACAGAACCTCCTAGAAACAAGGCTCCATGGTGACACCGTGGGGAATCATGGAATCAAGGAGCCCCTTGTGACACAGAGAGGCCGCCTGGAAGCAATGGTCCATTGTTACACTGCGGATTCAAGAAGACCATGGGGACAGCACGGAACCTCATGGAACCCTCCGTCCATTGGGACACAGCGGGGCCTCATGGACACAAGGGGACCATTGTGGCAAAGCAGGGCCTCATGGAAGCATGGAGAGCATTGTGACATTGTGGGCAATCATGGAAGCATGGAGAGCATTGTGCCACTAAGGAAACTGATGGAACCAAGGCGATCCCTGGGACACAATGGAAGCACATGGAATCAAGGCTCCATGATGACTTTTTAGGGCCTCATGGAGCACAGCATCCATTGTGACACAGCAAGACCTCGTGGAACCAAGGAGCCTTTGTGATACTCCAGATGCGCATGGAAGCCAGGGTGCACTGAGCCACAGCGGGGCCTTGTTGGAACCAAAGACACCTCTGCAAAAAGCAGGGTAGCTCACAGAACCAAGGAGTCCATTGTTACATTGTAGAAAATTATACATTACATTCTAGAAAACCTATGGAACCAAGGGGCTATTGTGACACAGTGGGGCCACATGGAAGCAATTGTCCATTATGACAATGTGGATCAAAGGTGAGCATGGTGACACTGCGGAACCTCATGGAAGCAAGGAGCCATTGTGACGCAGTGGGGCCTCATGGAATCAAGGAGACCATGGTGACACAGGTGATGCACATGAAGCCAAGGAGCCATTGTGACACAGTGGGGCCTCATGGAATCAAGGAGACCATGGTGACACAGGTGATGCACATGAAGCCAAGGAGCCATTGTGACACAGTGGGGCCTCATGGAATCAAGGACACTATTGTGACACAGGTGATGCACATGAAGCCAAGGAGCCATTGTGACACAGTGGGGCCTCATGGAATCAAGGAGACCATGGTGACACAGGTGATGCACATGAAGCCAAGGAGCCATTGTGACAAAGTTGGGCCTCATGGAATCAAGGAGACCATGGTGACACAGGTGATGCACATGAAGCCAAGGAGCCATTGTGACACAGTGGGGCCTCATGGAATCAAGGAGACCATGGTGACACAGGTGATGCACATGAAGCCAAGGAGCCATTGTGACCCAGTGGGGCCTCATGGAATCAAGGAGACCATGGTGACACAGGTGATGCACATGAAGCCAAGGAGCCATTGTGACACAGCGGGGCTTCTTCCCTTCAGCTCTGCAGCTGGCTGTCCCAGCCCACGGCACCATGTGCCATCTGCTCTCCTTAGGGCTCTGCCTGCACACAGGCCCAGAGAAGTTTTCCTGTTTGTAAGGAAAGAATGGAAAAGCCTGAGCAGGTTTCCTCAACAACAAACCCTACATGCTCAGTCCAGGCTGCCTGGAATGATGTCCCCTTTCTACAAGGGACCCTGTGAGCAGGAATGATCTCTGGGAGCAGAATTCTCGCAGTCTTTCCACTGAATTCTCTGTCCCTGTCCTTTGCCTGGCTCTCTGTTGCAGATGGAAGCTGCTGCTGCCATTCTCAGCTTGAAGCCCTCTTTTGATGCAAGCAGGTGCTCCCAGGTGTGTTCAGCAGCTGTTGCTCAGTGTTGATGCAAAGCTTTTGTGTTCCTCATGGAAGCAAGGAGCCATTGTGACACTGCAGGGGCTCATGGGATCAAGGAGACAATTGTGACAGTACAGAACCTCCTAGAAACAAGGCTCCATGGTGACACCGTGGGGAATCATGGAATCAAGGAGCCCCTTGTGACACAGAGAGGCCGCCTGGAAGCAATGGTCCATTGTTACACTGCGGATTCAAGAAGACCATGGGGACAGCACGGAACCTCATGGAACCCTCCATCCATTGGGACACAGCGGGGCCTCATGGACACAAGGGGACCATTGTGGCAAAGCAGGGCCTCATGGAAGCATGGAGAGCATTGTGACATTGTGGGCAATCATGGAAGCATGGAGAGCATTGTGCCACTAAGGAAACTGATGGAACCAAGGCCATCACTGGGCCACAATGGAAGCACATGGAATCAAGGCTCCATGATGACTTTGGAGGGCCTCATGGAGCACAGCATCCATTGTGACACAGCAAGACCTCGTGGAACCAAGGAGCCTTTGTGATACTCCAGATGCGCATGGAAGCCAGGGTGCACTGAGACACAGCGGGGCCTTGTTGGAACCAAAGACACCTCTGCAAAAAGCAGGGGAGCTCACAGAACCAAGGAGTCCATTGTTACATTGTAGAAAATTATACATTACATTCTAGAAAACCTATGGAACCAAGGGGCTATTGTGACACAGTGGGGCCACATGGAAGCAATTGTCCATTATGACAATGTGGATCAAAGGTGAGCATGGTGACACTGCGGAACCTCATGGAAGCAAGGAGCCATTGTGACACAGTGGGGCCTCATGGAATCAAGGAGACCATGGTGACACAGGTGATGCACATGAAGCCAAGGAGCCATTGTGACACAGTGGGGCCTCATGGAATCAAGGAGACCATGGTGACACAGGTGATGCACACGAAGCCAAGGAGCCATTGTGACACAGTGGGGCCTCATGGAATCAAGGAGACCATGGTGACACAGGTGATGCACATGAAGCCAAGGAGCCATTGTGACACAGTGGGGCCTCATGGAATCAAGGACACTATTGTGACACAGCTGATGCACATGAAGCCAAGGAGCCATTGTGACACAGCGGGGCTTCTTCCCTTCAGCTCTGCAGCTGGCGGTCCCAGCCCACGGCACCATGTGCCATCTGCTCTCCTCAGGGCTCTGCCTGCACACAGGCCCAGAGAAGTTTTCCTGTTTGTAAGGAAAGAATGGAAAAGCCTGAGCAGGTTTCCTAAACAACAAACCCCACATGCTCAGTCCAGGCTGCCTGGAATGATGTCCCCTTTCTACAAGGGACACTGTGAGCAGGAATGATCTCTGGGAGCAGAATTTTCGCTGTCTTTCCACTGAATTCTCTGTCCCTGTCCTTTGCCTGGCTCTCTGTTGCAGATGGAGACTGCTGGTGCCTTTCTCAGCTTGAAGCCCTCTTTTGATGCAAGCAGGTGCTCCCAGGTGTGTTCAGCAGCTGTTGCTCAGTGTTGATGCAAAGCTTTTGTGTTCCTCATGGAAGCAAGGAGCCATTGTGACACTGCAGGGGCTCATGGGATCAAGGAGACAATTGTGACAGTACAGAACCTCCTAGAAACAAGGCTCCATGGTGACACCGTGGGGAATCATGGAATCAAGGAGCCCCTTGTGACACAGAGAGGCCGCCTGGAAGCAATGGTCCATTGTTACACTGCGGATTCAAGAAGACCATGGGGACAGCACGGAACCTCATGGAACCCTCCGTCCATTGGGACACAGCGGGGCCTCATGGACACAAGGGGACCATTGTGGCAAAGCAGGGCCTCATGGAAGCATGGAGAGCATTGTGACATTGTGGGCAATCATGGAAGCATGGAGAGCATTGTGCCACTAAGGAAACTGATGGAACCAAGGCCATCACTGGGCCACAATGGAAGCACATGGAATCAAGGCTCCATGATGACTTTGGAGGGCCTCATGGAGCACAGCATCCATTGTGACACAGCAAGACCTCGTGGAACCAAGGAGCCTTTGTGATAGTCCAGATGCGCATGGAAGCCAGGGTGCACTGAGACACAGCGGGGCCTTGTTGGAACCAAAGACACCTCTGCAAAAAGCAGGGGAGCTCACAGAACCAAGGAGTCCATTGTTACATTGTAGAAAATTATACATTACATTCTAGAAAACCTATGGAACCAAGGGGCTATTGTGACACAGTGGGGCCACATGGAAGCAATTGTCCATTATGACAATGTGGATCAAAGGTGAGCATGGTGACACTGCGGAACCTCATGGAAGCAAGGAGCCATTGTGACGCAGTGGGGCCTCATGGAATCAAGGAGACCATGGTGACACAGGTGATGCACACGAAGCCAAGGAGCCATTGTGACACAGTGGGGCCTCATGGAATCAAGGAGACCATGGTGACACAGGTGATGCACATGAAGCCAAGGAGCCATTGTGACACAGTGGGGCCTCATGGAATCAAGGAGACCATGGTGACACAGGTGATGCACATGAAGCCAAGGAGCCATTGTGACACAGTGGGGCCTCATGGAATCAAGGAGGCCATGGTGACACAGGTGATGCACATGAAGCCAAGGAGCCATTGTGACACAGTGGGGCCTCATGGAATCAAGGAGACCATGGTGACACAGGTGATGCACATGAAGCCAAGGAGCCATTGTGACACAGTGGGGCCTCATGGAATCAAGGAGACCATGGTGACACAGGTGATGCACATGAAGCCAAGGAGCCATTGTGACACAGTGGGGCCTCATGGAATCAAGGAGACCATGGTGACACAGGTGATGCACATGAAGCCAAGGAGCCATTGTGACCCAGTGGGGCCTCATGGAATCAAGGAGACCATGGTGACACAGGTGATGCACATGAAGCCAAGGAGCCATTGTGACACAGTGGGGCCTCATGGAATCAAGGAGACCATGGTGACACAGGTGATGCACATGAAGCCAAGGAGCCATTGTGACACAGTGGGGCCTCATGGAATCAAGGAGACCATGGTGACACAGGTGATGCACATGAAGCCAAGGAGCCATTGTGACCCAGTGGGGCCTCATGGAATCAAGGAGACCATGGTGACACAGGTGATGCACATGAAGCCAAGGAGCCATTGTGACACAGTGGGGCCTCATGGAATCAAGGAGACCATGGTGACACAGGTGATGCACATGAAGCCAAGGAGCCATTGTGACACAGTGGGGCCTCATGGAATCAAGGAGACCATGGTGACACAGGTGATGCACATGAAGCCAAGGAGCCATTGTGACACAGTGGGGCCTCATGGAATCAAGGACACTATTGTGACACAGCTGATGCACATGAAGCCAAGGAGCCATTGTGACACAGCGGGGCTTCTTCCCTTGAGCTCTGCAGCTGGCGGTCCCAGCCCACGGCACCATGTGCCATCTGCTCTCCTCAGGGCTCTGCCTGCACACAGGCCCAGAGAAGTTTTCCTGTTTGTAAGGAAAGAATGGAAAAGCCTGAGCAGCTTTCCTAAACAACAAACCCCACATGCTCAGTCCCGGCTGCCTGGAATGATGTCCCCTTTCTACAAGGGACCCTGTGAGCAGGAATGATCTCTGGGAGCAGAATTCTCGCAGTCTTTCCAGTGAATTCTCTGTCCCTGTCCTTTGCCTGGCTCTCTGTTGCAGATGGAAGCTGCTGCTGCCATTCTCAGCTTGAAGCCCTCTTTTGATGCAAGCAGGTGCTCCCAGGTGTGTTCAGCAGCTGTTGCTCAGTGTTGATGCAAAGCTTTTGTGTTCCTCATGGAAGCAAGGAGCCATTGTGACACTGCAGGGGCTCATGGCATCAAGGAGACAATTGTGACAGTACAGAACCTCCTAGAAACAAGGCTCCATGGTGACACCGTGGCGAATCATGGAATCAAGGAGCCCCTTGTGACACAGAGAGGCCGCCTGGAAGCAATGGTCCATTGTTACACTGCGGATTCAAGAAGACCATGGGGACAGCACGGAACCTCATGGAACCCTCCGTCCATTGGGACACAGCGGGGCCTCATGGACACAAGGGGACCATTGTGGCAAAGCAGGGCCTCATGGAAGCATGGAGAGCATTGTGACATTGTGGGCAATCATGGAAGCATGGAGAGCATTGTGCCACTAAGGAAACTGATGGAACCAAGGCCATCACTGGGACACAATGGAAGCACATGGAATCAAGGCTCCATGATGACTTTGGAGGGCCTCATGGAGCACAGCATCCATTGTGACACAGCAAGACCTCGTGGAACCAAGGAGCCTTTGAGATACTCCAGATGCGCATGGAAGCCAGGGTGCACTGAGACACAGCGGGGCCTTGTTGGAACCAAAGACACCTCTGCAAAAAGCAGGGTAGCTCACAGAACCAAGGAGTCCATTGTTACATTGTAGAAAATTATACATTAAATTCTAGAAAACCTATGGAACCAAGGGGCTATTGTGACACAGTGGGGCCACATGGAAGCAATTGTCCATTATGACAATGTGGATCAAAGGTGAGCATGGTGACACTGCGGAACCTCATGGAAGCAAGGAGCCTTTGTGACGCTGTGGGGCCTCATGGAATCAAGGAGACCATGGTGACACAGGTGATGCACATGAAGCCAAGGAGCCATTGTGACCCAGTGGGGCCTCATGGAATCAAGGAGACCATGGTGACACAGGTGATGCACATGAAGCCAAGGAGCCATTGTGACACAGTGGGGCCTCATGGAATCAAGGAGACCATGGTGACACAGGTGATGCACATGAAGCCAAGGAGCCATTGTGACACAGTGGGGCCTCATGGAATCAAGGAGACCATGGTGACACAGGTGATGCACATGAAGCCAAGGAGCCATTGTGACACAGTGGGGCCTCATGGAATCAAGGAGACCATGGTGACACAGGTGATGCACATGAAGCCAAGGAGCCATTGTGACACAGTGGGGCCTCATGGAATCAAGGAGACCATGGTGACACAGGTGATGCACATGAAGCCAAGGAGCCATTGTGACACAGTGGGGCCTCATGGAATCAAGGAGACCATGGTGACACAGGTGATGCACATGAAGCCAAGGAGCCATTGTGACACAGTGGGGCCTCATGGAATCAAGGAGACCATGGTGACACAGGTGATGCACATGAAGCCAAGGAGCCATTGTGACACAGTGGGGCCTCATGGAATCAAGGACACTATTGTGACACAGCTGATGCACATGAAGCCATGGAGCCATTGTGACACAGCGGGGCTTCTTCCCTTGAGCTCTGCAGCTGGCGGTCCCAGCCCACGGCACCATGTGCCATCTGCTCTCCTCAGGGCTCTGCCTGCACACAGGCCCAGAGAAGTTTTCCTGTTTGTAAGGAAAGAATGGAAAAGCCTGAGCAGGTTTCCTAAACAACAAACCCTACATGCTCAGTCCAGGCTGCCTGGAATGATGTCCCCTTTCTACAAGGGACACTGTGAGCAGGAATGATCTCTGGGAGCAGAATTTTCGCTGTCTTTCCACTGAATTCTCTGCCCCTGTCCTTTGCCTGGCTCTCTGTTGCAGATGGAGACTGCTGGTGCCTTTCTCAGCTTGAAGCCCTCTTTTGATGCAAGCAGGTGCTCCCAGGTGTGTTCAGCAGCTGTTGCTCAGTGTTGATGCAAAGCTTTTGTGTTCCTCATGGAAGCAAGGAGCCATTGTGACACTGCAGGGGCTCATGGGATCAAGGAGACAATTGTGACAGTACAGAACCTCCTAGAAACAAGGCTCCATGGTGACACCGTGGGGAATCATGGAATCAAGGAGCCCCTTGTGACACAGAGAGGCCGCCTGGAAGCAATGGTCCATTGTTACACTGCGGATTCAAGAAGACCATGGGGACAGCACGGAACCTCATGGAACCCTCCGTCCACTGGGACACAGCGGGGCCTCATGGACACAAGGGGACCATTGTGGCAAAGCAGGGCCTCATGGAAGCATGGAGAGCATTGTGACATTGTGGGCAATCATGGAAGCATGGAGAGCATTGTGCCACTAAGGAAACTGATGGAACCAAGGCCATCACTGGGACACAATGGAAGCACATGGAATCAAGGCTCCATGATGACTTTGGAGGGCCTCATGGAGCACAGCATCCATTGTGACACAGCAAGACCTCGTGGAACCAAGGAGCCTTTGTGATACTCCAGATGCGCATGGAAGCCAGGGTGCACTGAGACACAGCGGGGCCTTGTTGGAACCAAAGACACCTCTGCAAAAAGCAGGGGAGCTCACAGAACCAAGGAGTCCATTGTTCCATTGTAGAAAATTATACATTACATTCTAGAAAACCTATGGAACCAAGGGGCTATTGTGACACAGTGGGGCCACATGGAAGCAATTGTCCATTATGACACTGTGGATCAAAGGTGAGTATGGTGACACTGCGGAACCTCATGGAAGCAAGGAGCCTTTGTGACGCAGTGGGTCCTCATGGAATCAAGGAGACCATGGTGACACAGGTGATGCACATGAGGCCAAGGAGCCATTGTGACACAGTGGGGCCTCATGGAATCAAGGAGACCATGGTGACACAGGTGATGCACATGAAGCCAAGGAGCCATTGTGACACAGTGGGGCCTCATGGACTCAAGGAGACCATGGTGACACAGGTGATGCACATGAAGCCAAGGAGCCATTGTGACACAGTGGGGCCTCATGGAATCAAGGAGACCATGGTGACACAGGTGATGCACATGAAGCCAAGGAGCCATTGTGACACAGCGGGGCTTCTTCCCTTGAGCTCTGCAGCTGGCGGTCCCAGCCCACAGCACCATGTGCCATCTGCTCTCCTTAGGGCTCTGCCTGCACACAGGCCCAGAGAAGTTTTCCTGTTTGTAAGGAAAGAATGGAAAAGCCTGAGCAGGTTTCCTCAACAACACACCCTACATGCTCAGTCCAGGCTGCGTGGAATGATGTCCCCTTTCTACAAGGGACCCTGTGAGCAGGAATGATCTCTGAAAGCAGAATTCTCGCAGTCTTTCCACGGAATTCTCTGCCCCTGTCCTTTGCCTGGCTCTCTGTTGCAGATGGAAGCTGCTGCTGCCTTTCTCAGCTTGAAGCCCTCTTTTGATGCAAGCAGGTGCTCCCAGGTGTGTTCAGCAGCTGTTGCTCAGTGTTGATGCAAAGCTTTTGTGTTCCTCATGGAAGCAAGGAGCCATTGTGTCACTGCAGGGGCTCATGGGATCAAGGAGACAATTGTGACACTACAGAACCTCCTAGAAACAAGGCTCCATGGTGACACCGTGGGGAATCATGGAATCAAGGAGCCCCTTGTGACACAGAGAGGCCGCCTGGAAGCAATGGTCCATTGTTACACTGCGGATTCAAGAAGACCATGGGGACAGCACGGAACCTCATGGAACCCTCCGTCCATTGGGACACAGCGGGGCCTCATGGACACAAGGGGACCATTGTGGCAAAGCAGGGCCTCATGGAAGCATGGAGAGCATTGTGACATTGTGGGCAATCATGGAAGCATGGAGAGCATTGTGCCACTAAGGAAACTGATGGAACCAAGGCCATCACTGGGCCACAATGGAAGCACATGGAATCAAGGCTCCATGATGACTTTGGAGGGCCTCATGGAGCACAGCATCCATTGTGACACAGCAAGACCTCGTGGAACCAAGGAGCCTTTGTGATACTCCAGATGCGCATGGAAGCCAGGGTGCACTGAGACACAGCGGGGCCTTGTTGGAACCAAAGACACCTCTGCAAAAAGCAGGGTAGCTCACAGAACCAAGGAGTCCATTGTTCCATTGTAGAAAATTATACATTACATTCTAGAAAACCTATGGAACCAAGGGGCTATTGTGACACAGTGGGGCCACATGGAAGCAATTGTCCATTATGACAATGTGGATCAAAGGTGAGCATGGTGACACTGCGGAACCTCATGGAAGCAAGGAGCCATTGTGACGCAGTGGGGCCTCATGGAATCAAGGAGACCATGGTGACACAGGTGATGCACATGAAGCCAAGGAGCCATTGTGACACAGTGGGGCCTCATGGAATCAAGGAGACCATGGTGACACAGGTGATGCACACGAAGCCAAGGAGCCATTGTGACACAGTGGGGCCTCATGGAATCAAGGAGACCATGGTGACACAGGTGATGCACATGAAGCCAAGGAGCCATTGTGACACAGTGGGGCCTCATGGAATCAAGGAGACCATGGTGACACAGGTGATGCACATGAAGCCAAGGAGCCATTGTGACACAGTGGGGCCTCATGGAATCAAGGAGACCATGGTGACACAGGTGATGCACATGAAGCCAAGGAGCCATTGTGACCCAGTGGGGCCTCATGGAATCAAGGAGACCATGGTGACACAGGTGATGCACATGAAGCCAAGGAGCCATTGTGACACAGTGGGGCCTCATGGAATCAAGGACACTATTGTGACACAGGTGATGCACATGAAGCCAAGGAGCCATTGTGACACAGCGGGGCTTCTTCCCTTGAGCTCTGCAGCTGGCGGTCCCAGCCCACGGCACCATGTGCCATCTGCTCTCCTTAGGGCTCTGCCTGCACACAGGCCCAGAGAAGTTTTCCTGTTTGTAAGGAAAGAATGGAAAAGCCTGAGCAGGTTTCCTAAACAACAAACCCCACATGCTCAGTCCAGGCTGCCTGGAATGATGTCCCCTTTCTACAAGGGACACTGTGAGCAGGAATGATCTCTGGGAGCAGAATTTTCGCTGTCTTTCCACTGAATTCTCTGTCCCTGTCCTTTGCCTGGCTCTCTGTTGCAGATGGAGACTGCTGGTGCCTTTCTCAGCTTGAAGCCCTCTTTTGATGCAAGCAGGTGCTCCCAGGTGTGTTCAGCAGCTGTTGCTCAGTGTTGATGCAAAGCTTTTGTGTTCCTCATGGAAGCAAGGAGCCATTGTGACACTGCAGGGGCTCATGGGATCAAGGAGACAATTGTGACAGTACAGAACCTCCTAGAAACAAGGCTCCATGGTGACACCGTGGGGAATCATGGAATCAAGGAGCCCCTTGTGACACAGAGAGGCCGCCTGGAAGCAATGGTCCATTGTTACACTGCGGATTCAAGAAGACCATGGGGACAGCACGGAACCTCATGGAACCCTCCGTCCATTGGGACACAGCGGGGCCTCATGGACACAAGGGGAGCATTGTGGCAAAGCAGGGCCTCATGGAAGCATGGAGAGCATTGTGACATTGTGGGCAATCATGGAAGCATGGAGAGCATTGTGCCACTAAGGAAACTGATGGAACCAAGGCCATCACTGGGACACAATGGAAGCACATGGAATCAAGGCTCCATGATGACTTTGGAGGGCCTCATGGAGCACAGCATCCATTGTGACACAGCAAGACCTCGTGGAACCAAGGAGCCTTTGTGATACTCCAGATGCGCATGGAAGCCAGGGTGCACTGAGACACAGCGGGGCCTTGTTGGAACCAAAGACACCTCTGCAAAAAGCAGGGGAGCTCACAGAACCAAGGAGTCCATTGTTCCATTGTAGAAAATTATACATTACATTCTAGAAAACCTATGGAACCAAGGGGCTATTGTGACACAGTGGGGCCACATGGAAGCAATTGTCCATTATGACAATGTGGATCAAAGGTGAGCATGGTGACACTGCGGAACCTCATGGAAGCAAGGAGCCATTGTGACGCAGTGGGGCCTCATGGAATCAAGGAGACCATGGTGACACAGGTGATGCACACGAAGCCAAGGAGCCATTGTGACACAGTGGGGCCTCATGGAATCAAGGAGACCATGGTGACACAGGTGATGCACATGAAGCCAAGGAGCCATTGTGACCCAGTGGGGCCTCATGGAATCAAGGAGACCATGGTGACACAGGTGATGCACATGAAGCCAAGGAGCCATTGTGACACAGTGGGGCCTCATGGAATCAAGGACACTATTGTGACACAGGTGATGCACATGAAGCCAAGGAGCCATTGTGACACAGTGGGGCCTCATGGAATCAAGGAGACCATGGTGACACAGGTGATGCACATGAAGCCAAGGAGCCATTGTGACACAGTGGGGCCTCATGGAATCAAGGAGACCATGGTGACACAGGTGATGCACATGAAGCCAAGGAGCCATTGTGACACAGTGGGGCCTCATGGAATCAAGGAGACCATGGTGACACAGGTGATGCACATGAAGCCAAGGAGCCATTGTGACACAGTGGGGCCTCATGGAATCAAGGAGACCATGGTGACACAGGTGATGCACATGAAGCCAAGGAGCCATTGTGACACAGCGGGGCTTCTTCCCTTGAGCTCTGCAGCTGGCGGTCCCAGCCCACAGCACCATGTGCCATCTGCTCTCCTTAGGGCTCTGCCTGCACACAGGCCCAGAGAAGTTTTCCTGTTTGTAAGGAAAGAATGGAAAAGCCTGAGCAGGTTTCCTCAACAACAAACCCTACATGCTCAGTCCAGGCTGCCTGGAATGATGTCCCCTTTCTACAAGGGACCCTGTGAGCAGGAATGATCTCTGAAAGCAGAATTCTCGCAGTCTTTCCACTGAATTCTCTGTCCCTGTCCTTTGCCTGGCTCTCTGTTGCAGATGGAAGCTGCTGCTGCCATTCTCAGCTTGAAGCCCTCTTTTGATGCAAGCAGGTGCTCCCAGGTGTGTTCAGCAGCTGTTGCTCAGTGTTGATGCAAAGCTTTTGTGTTCCTCATGGAAGCAAGGAGCCATTGTGACACTGCAGGGGCTCATGGCATCAAGGAGACAATTGTGACACTACAGAACCTCCTAGAAACAAGGCTCCATGGTGACACCGTGGGGAATCATGGAATCAAGGAGCCCCTTGTGACACAGAGAGGCCGCCTGGAAGCAATGGTCCATTGTTACACTGCGGATTCAAGAAGACCATGGGGACAGCACGGAACCTCATGGAACCCTCCGTCCATTGGGACACAGCGGGGCCTCATGGACACAAGGGGACCATTGTGGCAAAGCAGGGCCTCATGGAAGCATGGAGAGCATTGTGACATTGTGGGCAATCATGGAAGCATGGAGAGCATTGTGCCACTAAGGAAACTGATGGAACCAAGGCCATCACTGGGACACAATGGAAGCACATGGAATCAAGGCTCCATGATGACTTTGGAGGGCCTCATGGAGCACAGCATCCATTGTGACACAGCAAGACCTCGTGGAACCAAGGAGCCTTTGAGATACTCCAGATGCGCATGGAAGCCAGGGTGCACTGAGACACAGCGGGGCCTTGTTGGAACCAAAGACACCTCTGCAAAAAGCAGGGTAGCTCACAGAACCAAGGAGTCCATTGTTCCATTGTAGAAAATTATCCATTACATTCTAGAAAACCTATGGAACCAAGGGGCTATTGTGACACAGTGGGGCCACATGGAAGCAATTGTCCATTATGACAATGTGGATCAAAGGTGAGCATGGTGACACTGCGGAACCTCATGGAAGCAAGGAGCCTTTGTGACGCAGTGGGGCCTCATGGAATCAAGGAGACCATGGTGACACAGGTGATGCACATGAAGCCAAGGAGCCATTGTGACACAGTGGGGCCTCATGGAATCAAGGAGACCATGGTGACACAGGTGATGCACACGAAGCCAAGGAGCCATTGTGACACAGTGGGGCCTCATGGAATCAAGGAGACCATGGTGACACAGGTGATGCACATGAAGCCAAGGAGCCATTGTGACACAGTGGGGCCTCATGGAATCAAGGAGACCATGGTGACACAGGTGATGCACATGAAGCCAAGGAGCCATTGTGACACAGTGGGGCCTCATGGAATCAAGGAGACCATGGTGACACAGGTGATGCACATGAAGCCAAGGAGCCATTGTGACACAGTGGGGCCTCATGGAATCAAGGAGACCATGGTGACACAGGTGATGCACATGAAGCCAAGGAGCCATTGTGACACAGTGGGGCCTCATGGAATCAAGGAGACCATGGTGACACAGGTGATGCACATGAAGCCAAGGAGCCATTGTGACACAGCGGGGCTTCTTCCCTTGAGCTCTGCAGGTGGCGGTCCCAGCCCACAGCACCATGTGCCAACTGCTCTCCTTAGGGCTCTGCCTGCACACAGGCCCAGAGAAGTTTTCCTGTTTGTAAGGAAAGAATGGAAAAGCCTGAGCAGGTTTCCTCAACAACAAACCCTACATGCTCCGTCCAGGCTGCGTGGAATGATGTCCCCTTTCTACAAGGGACACTGTGAGCAGGAATGATCTCTGGGAGCAGAATTCTCGCAGTCTTTCCACTGAATTCTCTGTCCCTGTCCTTTGCCTGGCTCTCTGTTGCAGATGGAAGCTGCTGCTGCCATTCTCAGCTTGAAGCCCTCTTTTGATGCAAGCAGGTGCTCCCAGGTGTGTTCAGCAGCTGTTGCTCAGTGTTGATGCAAAGCTTTTGTGTTCCTCATGGAAGCAAGGAGCCATTGTGACACTGCAGGGGCTCATGGGATCAAGGAGACAATTGTGACACTACAGAACCTCCTAGAAACAAGGCTCCATGGTGACACCGTGGGGAATCATGGAATCAAGGAGCCCCTTGTGACACAGAGAGGCCGCCTGGAAGCAATGGTCCATTGTTACACTGCGGATTCAAGAAGACCATGGGGACAGCACGGAACCTCATGGAACCCTCCGTCCATTGGGACACAGCGGGGCCTCATGGACACAAGGGGAGCATTGTGGCAAAGCAGGGCCTCATGGAAGCATGGAGAGCATTGTGACATTGTGGGCAATCATGGAAGCATGGAGAGCATTGTGCCACTAAGGAAACTGATGGAACCAAGGCGATCCCTGGGACACAATGGAAGCACATGGAATCAAGGCTCCATGATGACTTTGGAGGGCCTCATGGAGCACAGCATCCATTGTGACACAGCAAGACCTCGTGGAACCAAGGAGCCTTTGTGATACTCCAGATGCGCATGGAAGCCAGGGTGCACTGAGACACAGCGGGGCCTTGTTGGAACCAAAGACACCTCTGCAAAAAGCAGGGGAGCTCACAGAACCAAGGAGTCCATTGTTCCATTGTAGAAAATTATACATTACATTCTAGAAAACCTATGGAACCAAGGGGCTATTGTGACACAGTGGGGCCACATGGAAGCAATTGTCCATTATGACAATGTGGATCAAAGGTGAGCATGGTGACACTGCGGAACCTCATGGAAGCAAGGAGCCTTTGTGACGCAGTGGGGCCTCATGGAATCAAGGAGACCATGGTGACACAGGTGATGCACATGAAGCCAAGGAGCCATTGTGACACAGTGGGGCCTCATGGAATCAAGGAGACCATGGTGACACAGGTGATGCACATGAAGCCAAGGAGCCATTGTGACCCAGTGGGGCCTCATGGAATCAAGGAGACCATGGTGACACAGGTGATGCACATGAAGCCAAGGAGCCATTGTGACACAGTGGGGCCTCATGGAATCAAGGAGACCATGGTGACACAGGTGATGCACATGAAGCCAAGGAGCCATTGTGACACAGTGGGGCCTCATGGAATCAAGGAGACCATGGTGACACAGGTGATGCACATGAAGCCAAGGAGCCATTGTGACACAGTGGGGCCTCATGGAATCAAGGAGACCATGGTGACACAGGTGATGCACATGAAGCCAAGGAGCCATTGTGACACAGTGGGGCCTCATGGAATCAAGGACACTATTGTGACACAGCTGATGCACATGAAGCCAAGGAGCCATTGTGACACAGCGGGGCTTCTTCCCTTGAGCTCTGCAGCTGGCCGTCCCAGCCCACAGCACCATATGCCAACTGCTCTCCTTAGGGCTCTGCCTGCACACAGGCCCAGAGAAGTTTTCCTGTTTGTAAGGAAAGAATGGAAAAGCCTGAGCAGGTTTCCTAAACAACAAACCCTACATGCTCAGTCCAGGCTGCCTGGAATGATGTCCCCTTTCTACAAGGGACACTGTGAGCAGGAATGATCTCTGGGAGCAGAATTCTCGCAGTCTTTCCACTGAATTCTCTGTCCCTGTCCTTTGCCTGGCTCTCTGTTGCAGATGGAAGCTGCTGCTGCCATTCTCAGCTTGAAGCCCTCTTTTGATGCAAGCAGGTGCTCCCAGGTGTGTTCAGCAGCTGTTGCTCAGTGTTGATGCAAAGCTTTTGTGTTCCTCATGGAAGCAAGGAGCCATTGTGACACTGCAGGGGCTCATGGGATCAAGGAGACAATTGTGACAGTACAGAACCTCCTAGAAACAAGGCTCCATGGTGACACCGTGGGGAATCATGGAATCAAGGAGCCCCTTGTGACACAGAGAGGCCGCCTGGAAGCAATGGTCCATTGTTACACTGCGGATTCAAGAAGACCATGGGGACAGCACGGAACCTCATGGAACCCTCCATCCACTGGGACACAGCGGGGCCTCATGGACACAAGGGGACCATTGTGGCAAAGCAGGGCCTCATGGAAGCATGGAGAGCATTGTGACATTGTGGGCAATCATGGAAGCATGGAGAGCATTGTGCCACTAAGGAAACTGATGGAACCAAGGCCATCACTGAGCCACAATGGAAGCACATGGAATCAAGGCTCCATGATGACTTTGGAGGGCCTCATGGAGCACAGCATCCATTGTGACACAGCAAGACCTCGTGGAACCAAGGAGCCTTTGTGATACTCCAGATGCGCATGGAAGCCAGGGTGCACTGAGACACAGCGGGGCCTTGTTGGAACCAAAGACACCTCTGCAAAAAGCAGGGGAGCTCACAGAACCAAGGAGTCCATTGTTACATTGTAGAAAATTATCCATTACATTCTAGAAAACCTATGGAACCAAGGGGCTATTGTGACACAGTGGGGCCACATGGAAGCAATTGTCCATTATGACAATGTGGATCAAAGGTGAGCATGGTGACACTGCGGAACCTCATGGAAGCAAGGAGCCATTGTGACGCAGTGGGGCCTCATGGAATCAAGGAGACCATGGTGACACAGGTGATGCACATGAAGCCAAGGAGCCATTGTGACCCAGTGGGGCCTCATGGAATCAAGGAGACCATGGTGACACAGGTGATGCACATGAAGCCAAGGAGCCATTGTGACACAGCGGGGCTTCTTCCCTTGAGCTCTGCAGCTGGCGGTCCCAGCCCACAGCACCATGTGCCAACTGCTCTCCTCAGGGCTCTGCCTGCACACAGGCCCAGAGAAGTTTTCCTGTTTGTAAGGAAAGAATGGAAAAGCCTGAGCAGGTTTCCTCAACAACAAACCCTACATGCTCAGTCCAGGCTGCCTGGAGTGATGTCCCCTTTCTACAAGGGACACTGTGAGCAGGAATGATCTCTGGGAGCAGAATTCTCGCAGTCTTTCCACGGAATTCTCTGTCCCTGTCCTTTGCCTGGCTCTCTGTTGCAGATGGAAGCTGCTGCTGCCATTCTCAGCTTGAAGCCCTCTTTTGATGCAAGCAGGTGCTCCCAGGTGTGTTCAGCAGCTGTTGCTCAGTGTTGATGCAAAGGTTTTGTGTTCCTCATGGAAGCAAGGAGCCATTCTGACACTGCAGGGGCTCATGGGATCAAGGAGACAATTGTGACAGTACAGAACCTCCTAGAAACAAGGCTCCATGGTGACACCGTGGGGAATCATGGAATCAAGGAGCCCCTTGTGACACAGAGAGGCCGCCTGGAAGCAATGGTCCATTGTTACACTGCGGATTCAAGAAGAGCATGGGGACAGCACGGAACCTCATGGAACCCTCCATCCACTGGGACACAGCGGGGCCTCATGGACACAAGGGGACCATTGTGGCAAAGCAGGGCCTCATGGAAGCATGGAGAGCATTGTGACATTGTGGGCAATCATGGAAGCATGGAGAGCATTGTGCCACTAAGGAAACTGATGGAACCAAGGCCATCACTGGGCCACAATGGAAGCACATGGAATCAAGGCTCCATGATGACTTTGGAGGGCCTCATGGAGCACAGCATCCATTGTGACACAGCAAGACCTCGTGGAACCAAGGAGCCTTTGTGATACTCCAGATGCGCATGGAAGCCAGGGTGCACTGAGACACAGCGGGGCCTTGTTGGAACCAAAGACACCTCTGCAAAAAGCAGGGGAGCTCACAGAACCAAGGAGTCCATTGTTACATTGTAGAAAATTATACATTACATTCTAGAAAACCTATGGAACCAAGGGGCTATTGTGACACAGTGGGGCCACATGGAAGCAATTGTCCATTATGACAATGTGGATCAAAGGTGAGCATGGTGACACTGCAGAACCTCATGGAAGCAAGGAGCCTTTGTGACGCAGTGGGGCCTCATGGAATCAAGGAGACCATGGTGACACAGGTGATGCACATGAAGCCAAGGAGCCATTGTGACACAGTGGGGCCTCATGGAATCAAGGAGACCATGGTGACACAGGTGATGCACATGAAGCCAAGGAGCCATTGTGACACAGTGGGGCCTCATGGAATCAAGGAGACCATGGTGACACAGGTGATGCACATGAAGCCAAGGAGCCATTGTGACACAGTGGGGCCTCATGGAATCAAGGAGACCATGGTGACACAGGTGATGCACATGAAGCCAAGGAGCCATTGTGACACAGTGGGGCCTCATGGAATCAAGGAGACCATGGTGACACAGGTGATGCACATGAAGCCAAGGAGCCATTGTGACACAGCGGGGCTTCTTCCCTTCAGCTCTGCAGCTGGCTGTCCCAGCCCACAGCACCATGTGCCATCTGCTCTCCTTAGGGCTCTGCCTGCACACAGGCCCAGAGAAGTTTTCCTGTTTGTAAGGAAAGAATGGAAAAGCCTGAGCAGGTTTCCTCAACAACAAACCCTACATGCTCAGTCCAGGCTGCCTGGAATGATGTCCCCTTTCTACAAGGGACCCTGTGAGCAGGAATGATCTCTGGGAGCAGAATTCTCGCAGTCTTTCCACTGAATTCTCTGTCCCTGTCCTTTGCCTGGCTCTCTGTTGCAGATGGAAGCTGCTGCTGCCATTCTCAGCTTGAAGCCCTCTTTTGATGCAAGCAGGTGCTCCCAGGTGTGTTCAGCAGCTGTTGCTCAGTGTTGATGCAAAGCTTTTGTGTTCCTCATGGAAGCAAGGAGCCATTGTGACACTGCAGGGGCTCATGGCATCAAGGAGACAATTGTGACAGTACAGAACCTCCTAGAAACAAGGCTCCATGGTGACACCGTGGGGAATCATGGAATCAAGGTGCCCCTTGTGACACAGAGAGGCCGCCTGGAAGCAATGGTCCATTGTTACACTGCGGATTCAAGAAGAGCATGGGGACAGCACGGAACCTCATGGAACCCTCCATCCATTGGGACACAGCGGGGCCTCATGGACACAAGGGGACCATTGTGGCAAAGCAGGGCCTCATGGAAGCATGGAGAGCATTGTGACATTGTGGGCAATCATGGAAGCATGGAGAGCATTGTGCCACTAAGGAAACTGATGGAACCAAGGCGATCACTGGGACACAATGGAAGCACATGGAATCAAGGCTCCATGATGACTTTGGAGGGCCTCATGGAGCACAGCATCCATTGTGACACAGCAAGACCTCGTGGAACCAAGGAGCCTTTGTGATACTCCAGATGCGCATGGAAGCCAGGGTGCACTGAGACACAGCGGGGCCTTGTTGGAACCAAAGACACCTCTGCAAAAAGCAGGGGAGCTCACAGAACCAAGGAGTCCATTGTTCCATTGTAGAAAATTATACATTACATTCTAGAAAACCTATGGAACCAAGGGGCTATTGTGACACAGTGGGGCCACATGGAAGCAATTGTCCATTATGACAATGTGGATCAAAGGTGAGCATGGTGACACTGCGGAACCTCATGGAAGCAAGGAGCCATTGTGACGCAGTGGGGCCTCATGGAATCAAGGAGACCATGGTGACACAGGTGATGCACATGAAGCCAAGGAGCCATTGTGACACAGTGGGGCCTCATGGAATCAAGGAGACCATGGTGACACAGGTGATGCACACGAAGCCAAGGAGCCATTGTGACACAGTGGGGCCTCATGGAATCAAGGAGACCATGGTGACACAGGTGATGCACATGAAGCCAAGGAGCCATTGTGACACAGCGGGGCTTCTTCCCTTGAGCTCTGCAGCTGGCGGTCCCAGCCCACAGCACCATGTGCCAACTGCTCTCCTTAGGGCTCTGCCTGCACACAGGCCCAGAGAAGTTTTCCTGTTTGTAAGGAAAGAATGGAAAAGCCTGAGCAGGTTTCCTCAACAACAAACCCTACATGCTCAGTCCAGGCTGCCTGGAATGATGTCCCCTTTCTACAAGGGACACTGTGAGCAGGAATGATCTCTGGGAGCAGAATTCTCGCAGTCTTTCCACTGAATTCTCTGTCCCTGTCCTTTGCCTGGCTCTCTGTTGCAGATGGAAGCTGCTGCTGCCATTCTCAGCTTGAAGCCCTCTTTTGATGCAAGCAGGTGCTCCCAGGTGTGTTCAGCAGCTGTTGCTCAGTGTTGATGCAAAGCTTTTGTGTTCCTCATGGAAGCAAGGAGCCATTGTGACACTGCAGGGGCTCATGGCATCAAGGAGACAATTGTGACACTACAGAACCTCCTAGAAACGAGGCTCCATGGTGACACCGTGGGGAATCATGGAATCAAGGAGCCCCTTGTGACACAGAGAGGCCGCCTGGAAGCAATGGTCCATTGTTACACTGCGGATTCAAGAAGACCATGGGGACAGCACGGAACCTCATGGAACCCTCCGTCCACTGGGACACAGCGGGGCCTCATGGACACAAGGGGACCATTGTGGCAAAGCAGGGCCTCATGGAAGCATGGAGAGCATTGTGACATTGTGGGCAATCATGGAAGCATGGAGAGCATTGTGCCACTAAGGAAACTGATGGAACCAAGGCGATCCCTGGGCCACAATGGAAGCACATGGAATCAAGTCTCCATGAATACTTTTTAGGGCCTCATGGAGCACAGCATCCATTGTGACACAGCAAGACCTCGTGGAACCAAGGAGCCTTTGTGATACTCCAGATGCGCATGGAAGCCAGGGTGCACTGAGACACAGCGGGGCCTTGTTGGAACCAAAGACACCTCTGCAAAAAGCAGGGGAGCTCACAGAACCAAGGAGTCCATTGTTCCATTGTAGAAAATTATACATTACATTCTAGAAAACCTATGGAACCAAGGGGCTATTATGACACAGTGGGGCCACATGGAAGCAATTGTCCATTATGACAATGTGGATCAAAGGTGAGCATGGTGACACTGCGGAACCTCATGGAAGCAAGGAGCCATTGTGACGCAGTGGGGCCTCATGGAATCAAGGAGACCATGGTGACACAGGTGATGCACATGAAGCCAAGGAGCCATTGTGACACAGTGGGGCCTCATGGAATCAAGGAGACCATGGTGACACAGGTGATGCACATGAAGCCAAGGAGCCATTGTGACACAGTGGGGCCTCATGGAATCAAGGAGACCATGGTGACACAGGTGATGCACATGAAGCCAAGGAGCCATTGTGACACAGTGGGGCCTCATGGAATCAAGGAGACCATGGTGACACAGGTGATGCACATGAAGCCAAGGAGCCATTGTGACCCAGTGGGGCCTCATGGAATCAAGGAGACCATGGTGACACAGGTGATGCACATGAAGCCAAGGAGCCATTGTGACACAGCGGGGCTTCTTCCCTTGAGCTCTGCAGCTGGCGGTCCCAGCCCACGGCACCATGTGCCATCTGCTCTCCTTAGGGCTCTGCCTGCACACAGGCCCAGAGAAGTTTTCCTGTTTGTAAGGAAAGAATGGAAAAGCCTGAGCAGGTTTCCTCAACAACAAACCCTACATGCTCAGTCCAGGCTGCCTGGAATGATGTCCCCTTTCTACAAGGGACCCTGTGAGCAGGAATGATCTCTGGGAGCAGAATTCTCGCAGTCTTTCCACTGAATTCTCTGTCCCTGTCCTTTCCCTGGCTCTCTGTTGCAGATGGAAGCTGCTGCTGCCATTCTCAGCTTGAAGCCCTCTTTTGATGCAAGCAGGTGCTCCCAGGTGTGTTCAGCAGCTGTTGCTCAGTGTTGATGCAAAGCTTTTGTGTTCCTCATGGAAGCAAGGAGCCATTGTGACACTGCAGGGGCTCATGGGATCAAGGAGACAATTGTGACACTACAGAACCTCCTAGAAACAAGGCTCCATGGTGACACCGTGGCGAATCATGGAATCAAGGAGCCCCTTGTGACACAGAGAGGCCGCCTGGAAGCAATGGTCCATTGTTACACTGCGGATTCAAGAAGACCATGGGGACAGCACGGAACCTCATGGAACCCTCCATCCATTGGGACACAGCGGGGCCTCATGGACACAAGGGGACCATTGTGGCAAAGCAGGGCCTCATGGAAGCATGGAGAGCATTGTGACATTGTGGGCAATCATGGAAGCATGGAGAGCATTGTGCCACTAAGGAAACTGATGGAACCAAGGCGATCCCTGGGCCACAATGGAAGCACATGGAATCAAGGCTCCATGATGACTTTGGAGGGCCTCATGGAGCACAGCATCCATTGTGACACAGCAAGACCTCGTGGAACCAAGGAGCCTTTGTGATACTCCAGATGCGCATGGAAGCCAGGCTGCACTGAGACACAGCGGGGCCTTGTTGGAACCAAAGACACCTCTGCAAAAAGCAGGGGAGCTCACAGAACCAAGGAGTCCATTGTTCCATTGTAGAAAATTATACATTACATTCTAGAAAACCTATGGAACCAAGGGGCTATTGTGACACAGTGGGGCCACATGGAAGCAATTGTCCATTATGACAATGTGGATCAAAGGTGAGCATGGTGACACTGCGGAACCTCATGGAAGCAAGGAGCCATTGTGACGCAGTGGGGCCTCATGGAATCAAGGAGACCATGGTGACACAGGTGATGCACACGAAGCCAAGGAGCCATTGTGACACAGTGGGGCCTCATGGAATCAAGGAGACCATGGTGACACAGGTGATGCACATGAAGCCAAGGAGCCATTGTGACACAGCGGGGCTTCTTCCCTTCAGCTCTGCAGCTGGCGGTCCCAGCCCACAGCACCATGTGCCAACTGCTCTCCTTAGGGCTCTGCCTGCACACAGGCCCAGAGAAGTTTTCCTGTTTGTAAGGAAAGAATGGAAAAGCCTGAGCAGGTTTCCTCAACAACAAACCCTACATGCTCAGTCCAGGCTGCCTGGAATGATGTCCCCTTTCTACAAGGGACACTGTGAGCAGGAATGATCTCTGGGAGCAGAATTCTCGCAGTCTTTCCACGGAATTCTCTGTCCCTGTCCTTTGCCTGGCTCTCTGTTGCAGATGGAAGCTGCTGCTGCCATTCTCAGCTTGAAGCCCTCTTTTGATGCAAGCAGGTGCTCCCAGGTGTGTTCAGCAGCTGTTGCTCAGTGTTGATGCAAAGCTTTTGTGTTCCTCATGGAAGCAAGGAGCCATTGTGACACTGCAGGGGCTCATGGCATCAAGGAGACAATTGTGACACTACAGAACCTCCTAGAAACAAGGCTCCATGGTGACACCGTGGGGAATCATGGAATCAAGGAGCCCCTTGTGACACAGAGAGGCCGCCTGGAAGCAATGGTCCATTGTTACACTGCGGATTCAAGAAGACCATGGGGACAGCACGGAACCTCATGGAACCCTCCATCCACTGGGACACAGCGGGGCCTCATGGACACAAGGGGACCATTGTGGCAAAGCAGGGCCTCATGGAAGCATGGAGAGCATTGTGACATTGTGGGCAATCATGGAAGCATGGAGAGCATTGTGCCACTAAGGAAACTGATGGAACCAAGGCCATCACTGGGCCACAATGGAAGCACATGGAATCAAGGCTCCATGATGACTTTGGAGGGCCTCATGGAGCACAGCATCCATTGTGACACAGCAAGACCTCGTGGAACCAAGGAGCCTTTGTGATACTCCAGATGCGCATGGAAGCCAGGGTGCACTGAGACACAGCGGGGCCTTGTTGGAACCAAAGACACCTCTGCAAAAAGCAGGGTAGCTCACAGAACCAAGGAGTCCATTGTTCCATTGTAGAAAATTATACATTACATTCTAGAAAACCTATGGAACCAAGGGGCTATTGTGACACAGTGGGGCCACATGGAAGCAATTGTCCATTATGACAATGTGGATCAAAGGTGAGCATGGTGACACTGCAGAACCTCATGGAAGCAAGGAGCCTTTGTGACGCAGTGGGGCCTCATGGAATCAAGGAGACCATGGTGACACAGGTGATGCACATGAAGCCAAGGAGCCATTGTGACCCAGTGGGGCCTCATGGAATCAAGGAGACCATGGTGACACAGGTGATGCACATGAAGCCAAGGAGCCATTGTGACACAGTGGGGCCTCATGGAATCAAGGAGACCATGGTGACACAGGTGATGCACATGAAGCCAAGGAGCCATTGTGACACAGTGGGGCCTCATGGAATCAAGGAGACCATGGTGACACAGGTGATGCACATGAAGCCAAGGAGCCATTGTGACCCAGTGGGGCCTCATGGAATCAAGGACACTATTGTGACACAGCTGATGCACATGAAGCCAAGGAGCCATTGTGACACAGCGGGGCTTCTTCCCTTGAGCTCTGCAGCTGGCGGTCCCAGCCCACGGCACCATGTGCCATCTGCTCTCCTCAGGGCTCTGCCTGCACACAGGCCCAGAGAAGTTTTCCTGTTTGTAAGGAAAGAATGGAAAAGCCTGAGCAGGTTTCCTAAACAACAAACCCTACATGCTCAGTCCAGGCTGCCTGCAATGATGTCCCCTTTCTACAAGGGACACTGTGAGCAGGAATGATCTCTGGGAGCAGAATTCTCGCAGTCTTTCCACTGAATTCTCTGCCCCTGTCCTTTGCCTGGCTCTCTGTTGCAGATGGAGACTGCTGGTGCCTTTCTCAGCTTGAAGCCCTCTTTTGATGCAAGCAGGTTCTCCCAGGTGTGTTCAGCAGCTGTTGCTCAGTGTTGATGCAAAGCTTTTGTGTTCCTCATGGAAGCAAGGAGCCATTGTGACACTGCAGGGGCTCATGGGATCAAGGAGACAATTGTGACAGTACAGAACCTCCTAGAAACAAGGCTCCATGGTGACACCGTGGGGAATCATGGAATCAAGGAGCCCCTTGTGACACAGAGAGGCCGCCTGGAAGCAATGGTCCATTGTTACACTGCGGATTCAAGAAGACCATGGGGACAGCACGGAACCTCATGGAACCCTCCGTCCATTGGGACACAGCGGGGCCTCATGGACACAAGGGGACCATTGTGGCAAAGCAGGGCCTCATGGAAGCATGGAGAGCATTGTGACATTGTGGGCAATCATGGAAGCATGGAGAGCATTGTGCCACTAAGGAAACTGATGGAACCAAGGCGATCCCTGGGACACAATGGAAGCACATGGAATCAAGGCTCCATGATGACTTTTTAGGGCCTCATGGAGCACAGCATCCATTGTGACACAGCAAGACCTCGTGGAACCAAGGAGCCTTTGTGATACTCCAGATGCGCATGGAAGCCAGGGTGCACTGAGCCACAGCGGGGCCTTGTTGGAACCAAAGACACCTCTGCAAAAAGCAGGGTAGCTCACAGAACCAAGGAGTCCATTGTTACATTGTAGAAAATTATACATTACATTCTAGAAAACCTATGGAACCAAGGGGCTATTGTGACACAGTGGGGCCACATGGAAGCAATTGTCCATTATGACAATGTGGATCAAAGGTGAGCATGGTGACACTGCGGAACCTCATGGAAGCAAGGAGCCATTGTGACGCAGTGGGGCCTCATGGAATCAAGGAGACCATGGTGACACAGGTGATGCACATGAAGCCAAGGAGCCATTGTGACACAGTGGGGCCTCATGGAATCAAGGAGACCATGGTGACACAGGTGATGCACATGAAGCCAAGGAGCCATTGTGACACAGTGGGGCCTCATGGAATCAAGGACACTATTGTGACACAGGTGATGCACATGAAGCCAAGGAGCCATTGTGACACAGTGGGGCCTCATGGAATCAAGGAGACCATGGTGACACAGGTGATGCACATGAAGCCAAGGAGCCATTGTGACAAAGTTGGGCCTCATGGAATCAAGGAGACCATGGTGACACAGGTGATGCACATGAAGCCAAGGAGCCATTGTGACACAGTGGGGCCTCATGGAATCAAGGAGACCATGGTGACACAGGTGATGCACATGAAGCCAAGGAGCCATTGTGACCCAGTGGGGCCTCATGGAATCAAGGAGACCATGGTGACACAGGTGATGCACATGAAGCCAAGGAGCCATTGTGACACAGCGGGGCTTCTTCCCTTCAGCTCTGCAGCTGGCTGTCCCAGCCCACGGCACCATGTGCCATCTGCTCTCCTTAGGGCTCTGCCTGCACACAGGCCCAGAGAAGTTTTCCTGTTTGTAAGGAAAGAATGGAAAAGCCTGAGCAGGTTTCCTCAACAACAAACCCTACATGCTCAGTCCAGGCTGCCTGGAATGATGTCCCCTTTCTACAAGGGACCCTGTGAGCAGGAATGATCTCTGGGAGCAGAATTCTCGCAGTCTTTCCACTGAATTCTCTGTCCCTGTCCTTTGCCTGGCTCTCTGTTGCAGATGGAAGCTGCTGCTGCCATTCTCAGCTTGAAGCCCTCTTTTGATGCAAGCAGGTGCTCCCAGGTGTGTTCAGCAGCTGTTGCTCAGTGTTGATGCAAAGCTTTTGTGTTCCTCATGGAAGCAAGGAGCCATTGTGACACTGCAGGGGCTCATGGGATCAAGGAGACAATTGTGACAGTACAGAACCTCCTAGAAACAAGGCTCCATGGTGACACCGTGGGGAATCATGGAATCAAGGAGCCCCTTGTGACACAGAGAGGCCGCCTGGAAGCAATGGTCCATTGTTACACTGCGGATTCAAGAAGACCATGGGGACAGCACGGAACCTCATGGAACCCTCCATCCATTGGGACACAGCGGGGCCTCATGGACACAAGGGGACCATTGTGGCAAAGCAGGGCCTCATGGAAGCATGGAGAGCATTGTGACATTGTGGGCAATCATGGAAGCATGGAGAGCATTGTGCCACTAAGGAAACTGATGGAACCAAGGCCATCACTGGGCCACAATGGAAGCACATGGAATCAAGGCTCCATGATGACTTTGGAGGGCCTCATGGAGCACAGCATCCATTGTGACACAGCAAGACCTCGTGGAACCAAGGAGCCTTTGTGATACTCCAGATGCGCATGGAAGCCAGGGTGCACTGAGACACAGCGGGGCCTTGTTGGAACCAAAGACACCTCTGCAAAAAGCAGGGGAGCTCACAGAACCAAGGAGTCCATTGTTACATTGTAGAAAATTATACATTACATTCTAGAAAACCTATGGAACCAAGGGGCTATTGTGACACAGTGGGGCCACATGGAAGCAATTGTCCATTATGACAATGTGGATCAAAGGTGAGCATGGTGACACTGCGGAACCTCATGGAAGCAAGGAGCCATTGTGACACAGTGGGGCCTCATGGAATCAAGGAGACCATGGTGACACAGGTGATGCACATGAAGCCAAGGAGCCATTGTGACACAGTGGGGCCTCATGGAATCAAGGAGACCATGGTGACACAGGTGATGCACACGAAGCCAAGGAGCCATTGTGACACAGTGGGGCCTCATGGAATCAAGGAGACCATGGTGACACAGGTGATGCACATGAAGCCAAGGAGCCATTGTGACACAGCGGGGCTTCTTCCCTTGAGCTCTGCAGCTGGCGGTCCCAGCCCACAGCACCATGTGCCAACTGCTCTCCTTAGGGCTCTGCCTGCACACAGGCCCAGAGAAGTTTTCCTGTTTGTAAGGAAAGAATGGAAAAGCCTGAGCAGGTTTCCTAAACAACAAACCCTACATGCTCAGTCCAGGCTGCCTGCAATGATGTCCCCTTTCTAAAAGGGACACTGTGAGCAGGAATGATCTCTGGGAGCAGAATTCTCGCAGTCTTTCCACTGAATTCTCTGTCCCTGTCCTTTGCCTGGCTCTCTGTTGCAGATGGAAGCTGCTGCTGCCATTCTCAGCTTGAAGCCCTCTTTTGATGCAAGCAGGTGCTCCCAGGTGTGTTCAGCAGCTGTTGCTCAGTGTTGATGCAAAGCTTTTGTGTTCCTCATGGAAGCAAGGAGCCATTGTGACACTGCAGGGGCTCATGGCATCAAGGAGACAATTGTGACAGTACAGAACCTCCTAGAAACGAGGCTCCATGGTGACACCGTGGGGAATCATGGAATCAAGGAGCCCCTTGTGACACAGAGAGGCCGCCTGGAAGCAATGGTCCATTGTTACACTGCGGATTCAAGAAGACCATGGGGACAGCACGGAACCTCATGGAACCCTCCGTCCACTGGGACACAGCGGGGCCTCATGGACACAAGGGGACCATTGTGGCAAAGCAGGGCCTCATGGAAGCATGGAGAGCATTGTGACATTGTGGGCAATCATGGAAGCATGGAGAGCATTGTGCCACTAAGGAAACTGATGGAACCAAGGCGATCCCTGGGCCACAATGGAAGCACATGGAATCAAGTCTCCATGAATACTTTTTAGGGCCTCATGGAGCACAGCATCCATTGTGACACAGCAAGACCTCGTGGAACCAAGGAGCCTTTGTGATACTCCAGATGCGCATGGAAGCCAGGGTGCACTGAGACACAGCGGGGCCTTGTTGGAACCAAAGACACCTCTGCAAAAAGCAGGGGAGCTCACAGAACCAAGGAGTCCATTGTTCCATTGTAGAAAATTATACATTACATTCTAGAAAACCTATGGAACCAAGGGGCTATTGTGACACAGTGGGGCCACATGGAAGCAATTGTCCATTATGACAATGTGGATCAAAGGTGAGCATGGTGACACTGCGGAACCTCATGGAAGCAAGGAGCCATTGTGACGCAGTGGGGCCTCATGGAATCAAGGAGACCATGGTGACACAGGTGATGCACATGAAGCCAAGGAGCCATTGTGACACATTGGGGCCTCATGGAATCAAGGAGACCATGGTGACACAGGTGATGCACATGAAGCCAAGGAGCCATTGTGACACAGTGGGGCCTCATGGAATCAAGGAGACCATGGTGACACAGGTGATGCACATGAAGCCAAGGAGCCATTGTGACACAGTGGGGCCTCATGGAATCAAGGAGACCATGGTGACACAGGTGATGCACATGAAGCCAAGGAGCCATTGTGACCCAGTGGGGCCTCATGGAATCAAGGAGACCATGGTGACACAGGTGATGCATATGAAGCCAAGGAGCCATTGTGACACAGCGGGGCTTCTTCCCTTGAGCTCTGCAGCTGGCGGTCCCAGCCCACGGCACCATGTGCCATCTGCTCTCCTCAGGGCTCTGCCTGCACACAGGCCCAGAGAAGTTTTCCTGTTTGTAAGGAAAGAATGGAAAAGCCTGAGCAGGTTTCCTAAACAACAAACCCTACATGCTCAGTCCAGGCTGCCTGCAATGATGTCCCCTTTCTACAAGGGACACTGTGAGCAGGAATGATCTCTGGGAGCAGAATTCTCGCAGTCTTTCCACTGAATTCTCTGCCCCTGTCCTTTGCCTGGCTCTCTGTTGCAGATGGAGACTGCTGGTGCCTTTCTCAGCTTGAAGCCCTCTTTTGATGCAAGCAGGTTCTCCCAGGTGTGTTCAGCAGCTGTTGCTCAGTGTTGATGCAAAGCTTTTGTGTTCCTCATGGAAGCAAGGAGCCATTGTGACACTGCAGGGGCTCATGGGATCAAGGAGACAATTGTGACAGTACAGAACCTCCTAGAAACAAGGCTCCATGGTGACACCGTGGGGAATCATGGAATCAAGGAGCCCCTTGTGACACAGAGAGGCCGCCTGGAAGCAATGGTCCATTGTTACACTGCGGATTCAAGAAGACCATGGGGACAGCACGGAACCTCATGGAACCCTCCGTCCATTGGGACACAGCGGGGCCTCATGGACACAAGGGGACCATTGTGGCAAAGCAGGGCCTCATGGAAGCATGGAGAGCATTGTGACATTGTGGGCAATCATGGAAGCATGGAGAGCATTGTGCCACTAAGGAAACTGATGGAACCAAGGCGATCCCTGGGCCACAATGGAAGCACATGGAATCAAGTCTCCATGAATACTTTTTAGGGCCTCATGGAGCACAGCATCCATTGTGACACAGCAAGACCTCGTGGAACCAAGGAGCCTTTGTGATACTCCAGATGCGCATGGAAGCCAGGGTGCACTGAGACACAGCGGGGCCTTGTTGGAACCAAAGACACCTCTGCAAAAAGCAGGGGAGCTCACAGAACCAAGGAGTCCATTGTTACATTGTAGAAAATTATACATTACATTCTAGAAAACCTATGGAACCAAGGGGCTATTGTGACACAGTGGGGCCACATGGAAGCAATTGTCCATTATGACAATGTGGATCAAAGGTGAGCATGGTGACACTGCGGAACCTCATGGAAGCAAGGAGCCATTGTGACGCAGTGGGGCCTCATGGAATCAAGGAGACCATGGTGACACAGGTGATGCACATGAAGCCAAGGAGCCATTGTGACGCATTGGGGCCTCATGGAATCAAGGAGACCATGGTGACACAGGTGATGCACATGAAGCCAAGGAGCCATTGTGACACAGTGGGGCCTCATGGAATCAAGGACACTATTGTGACACAGGTGATGCACATGAAGCCAAGGAGCCATTGTGACACAGTGGGGCCTCATGGAATCAAGGAGACCATGGTGACACAGGTGATGCACATGAAGCCAAGGAGCCATTGTGACAAAGTTGGGCCTCATGGAATCAAGGAGACCATGGTGACACAGGTGATGCACATGAAGCCAAGGAGCCATTGTGACACAGTGGGGCCTCATGGAATCAAGGAGACCATGGTGACACAGGTGATGCACATGAAGCCAAGGAGCCATTGTGACACAGTGGGGCCTCATGGAATCAAGGAGACCATGGTGACACAGGTGATGCACATGAAGCCAAGGAGCCATTGTGACACAGCGGGGCTTCTTCCCTTCAGCTCTGCAGCTGGCTGTCCCAGCCCACGGCACCATGTGCCATCTGCTCTCCTTAGGGCTCTGCCTGCACACAGGCCCAGAGAAGTTTTCCTGTTTGTAAGGAAAGAATGGAAAAGCCTGAGCAGGTTTCCTCAACAACAAACCCTACATGCTCAGTCCAGGCTGCCTGGAATGATGTCCCCTTTCTACAAGGGACCCTGTGAGCAGGAATGATCTCTGGGAGCAGAATTCTCGCAGTCTTTCCACTGAATTCTCTGTCCCTGTCCTTTGCCTGGCTCTCTGTTGCAGATGGAAGCTGCTGCTGCCATTCTCAGCTTGAAGCCCTCTTTTGATGCAAGCAGGTGCTCCCAGGTGTGTTCAGCAGCTGTTGCTCAGTGTTGATGCAAAGCTTTTGTGTTCCTCATGGAAGCAAGGAGCCATTGTGACACTGCAGGGGCTCATGGGATCAAGGAGACAATTGTGACAGTACAGAACCTCCTAGAAACAAGGCTCCATGGTGACACCGTGGGGAATCATGGAATCAAGGAGCCCCTTGTGACACAGAGAGGCCGCCTGGAAGCAATGGTCCATTGTTACACTGCGGATTCAAGAAGACCATGGGGACAGCACGGAACCTCATGGAACCCTCCATCCATTGGGACACAGCGGGGCCTCATGGACACAAGGGGACCATTGTGGCAAAGCAGGGCCTCATGGAAGCATGGAGAGCATTGTGACATTGTGGGCAATCATGGAAGCATGGAGAGCATTGTGCCACTAAGGAAACTGATGGAACCAAGGCCATCACTGGGCCACAATGGAAGCACATGGAATCAAGGCTCCATGATGACTTTGGAGGGCCTCATGGAGCACAGCATCCATTGTGACACAGCAAGACCTCGTGGAACCAAGGAGCCTTTGTGATACTCCAGATGCGCATGGAAGCCAGGGTGCACTGAGACACAGCGGGGCCTTGTTGGAACCAAAGACACCTCTGCAAAAAGCAGGGGAGCTCACAGAACCAAGGAGTCCATTGTTACATTGTAGAAAATTATACATTACATTCTAGAAAACCTATGGAACCAAGGGGCTATTGTGACACAGTGGGGCCACATGGAAGCAATTGTCCATTATGACAATGTGGATCAAAGGTGAGCATGGTGACACTGCGGAACCTCATGGAAGCAAGGAGCCATTGTGACGCAGTGGGGCCTCATGGAATCAAGGAGACCATGGTGACACAGGTGATGCACATGAAGCCAAGGAGCCATTGTGACCCAGTGGGGCCTCATGGAATCAAGGAGACCATGGTGACACAGGTGATGCACATGAAGCCAAGGAGCCATTGTGACACAGTGGGGCCTCATGGAATCAAGGAGACCATGGTGACACAGGTGATGCACATGAAGCCAAGGAGCCATTGTGACACAACCGGTCTTCTTCCCTTGAGCTCTGCAGCTGGCCGTCCCAGCCCACGGCACCATGTGCCATCTGCTCTCCTCAGGGCTCTGCCTGCACACAGGCCCAGGGAAGTTTTCCTGTTTGTAAGGAAAGAATGGAAAAGCCTGAGCAGGTTTCCTGAACAACAAACCCACATACTCAGTCCAGCCTGCTTGCAATGATGTCCCCTTTCTACAAGGGACACTGTGAGCAGGAATGATCTCTGAGAGCAGAATTCTCACAGTCTTTCCACTGAATTCTCTGTCCCTGTCCTTTGCCTGGCTCTCTGTTGCAGATGGAAGCTGCTGCTGCCATTCTCAGCTTGAAGCCCTCTTTTGATGCAAGCAGGTGCTCCCAGGTGTGTTCAGCAGCTGTTGCTCAGTGTTGATGCAAAGCTTTTGTGTTCCTCATGGAAGCAAGGAGCCATTGTGACACTGCAGGGGCTCATGGGATCAAGGAGACAATTGTGACAGTACAGAACCTCCTAGAAACAAGGCTCCATGGTGACACCGTGGCGAATCATGGAATCAAGGAGCCCCTTGTGACACAGAGAGGCCGCCTGGAAGCAATGGTCCATTGTTACACTGCGGATTCAAGAAGACCATGGGGACAGCACGGAACCTCATGGAACCATCCATCCATTGGGACACAGCGGGGCCTCATGGACACAAGGGGACCATTGTGGCAAAGCAGGGCCTCATGGAAGCATGGAGAGCATTGTGACATTGTGGGCAATCATGGAAGCATGGAGAGCATTGTGCCACTAAGGAAACTGATGGAACCAAGGCGATCACTGGGACACAATGGAAGCACATGGAATCAAGGCTCCATGATGACTTTGGAGGGCCTCATGGAGCACAGCATCCATTGTGACACAGCAAGACCTCGTGGAAGCAAGGAGCCTTTGTGATACTCCAGATGCGCATGGAAGCCAGGCTGCACTGAGACACAGCGGGGCCTTGTTGGAACCAAAGACACCAGTGCAAAAAGCAGGGTAGCTCACAGAACCAAGGAGTCCATTGTTACATTGTAGAAAATTATACATTACATTCTAGAAAACCTATGGAACCAAGGGGCTATTGTGACACAGTGGGGCCACATGGAAGCAATTGTCCATTATGACAATGTGGATCAAAGGTGAGCATGGTGACACTGCGGAACCTCATGGAAGCAAGGAGCCATTGTGACACAGTGGGGCCTCATGGAATCAAGGAGACCATGGTGACACAGGTGATGCACATGAAGCCAAGGAGCCATTGTGACACAGTGGGGCCTCATGGAATCAAGGAGACCATGGTGACACAGGTGATGCACATGAAGCCAAGGAGCCATTGTGACCCAGCGGGGCTTCTTCCCTTCAGCTCTGCAGCTGGCTGTCCCAGCCCACAGCACCATGTGCCAAGTGCTCTCCTCAGGGCTCTGCCTGCACACAGGCCCAGAGAAGTTTTCCTGTTTGTAAGGAAAGAATGGAAAAGCCTGAGCAGGTTTCCTAAACAACAAACCCCACATGCTGAGTCCAGGCTGCCTGCAATGATGTCCCCTTTCTACAAGGGACACTGTGAGCAGGAATGTTGGGGTTTTAGTTTAGTCTTAGGTTTTCCTGTTAAAGGAATTTTCTCCCATATGCATGTTGCTAGGGGACAAATAGCTGTACTTAAGAAAGACAAAAAGGGGAGTGGGGCGGGCCTGGCTACTCTTTTGTCTACACCTGGGTGTGGGGACAGTTCGCTCTGAGCGTCCGGAGAGAGAAGCTGCAGAGAAAGGAGCTGCTGCTTCTTTCTTTTTGGCCGTTCTTTCTTCCTGCTGGAAGCAACGCCGGGACCCCAAAAGCCGCTTTTCCCTGCCCTGCTGGAGACCGAGCTGTGGCTGTGCTGCTCCGCTGCTGCTTCGAGCTTTCGCTACGCTGTAGCCCTGCCCGCCCTGCCTGCCTGGGCCTCCGTGGGTTTTTCCCATCTGGATACATCTCGTCTGCCACCCGGGATTTGCGTTCGTCCCTGCCGTTTCAGCCTGCTGTTCCTGAGAGTCCGGGATCGGCTGCCCAGCGGTTTGTGAAGCCTTTGTTCCATCCTTCCCGGGATCCCAGGGCACCAGAGCCGCGGGTTTCCCGAGCTCGCTCCGGAGCGCCCCCTGCAGCCGCGGGGGAACCATCGCACCTGCCCTGCTCACCGGGAGCCGCCAGCGCCCCTGCCGGCTGCGAGCGGAACTGCACCCGAGGGGAAACAGCCTGACAGCCGAGAAGGCTGGCACTGGGTTTGTGATTGCTGTTACTGCCATAGTTGTTGTTGTTTTGTTTGACTGGTTATATACATATATATATAGAGTAAAGAACTGTTATTCCTATTTCCCACATCTTTGCCTAAAGGCCCTTGATTTCAAAATATAATAACTTGGAGGGAAAAGGGGTTATATCTGCCACTTCAAGGGGGGCCTCTGCCTTCCTTAGCAGACGCCTGTCTTTAAAAACCGAGAGACAGGAATGATCTCTGGGAGCAGAATTCTCGCAGTCTTTCCACTGAATTCTCTGTCCCTGTCCTTTGCCTGGCTCTCTGTTGCAGATGGAAGCTGCTACTGCCTTTCTCTGCTTGAAGCCCTCTTTTGATGCAAGCAGGTGCTCCCAGGTGTGTTCAGCAGCTGTTGCTCAGTGTTGATGCAAAGCTTTTGTGTTCCTCATGGAAGCAAGGAGCCATTGTGACACTGCAGGGGCTCATGGGATCAAGGAGACAATTGTGACACTACAGAACCTCCTAGAAACAAGACTCCATGATGACACCGTGGGGAATCATGGAACCACATGGAAATGTGTTCCTCATGAGACGCAGCAGGGCCTTGTTGGAACCAAAGACACCTCTGCAAAAAGCAGGGTAGCTCACAGAACCAAGGAGTCCATTGTTACAATAGAAAACCTATGGAAGCAAGGAGACCATTGTGACCCAGTGGGGCCTCATGGAATCAAGGAGACCATGGTGACACAGGTGATGCACATGAAGTCAAGGAGCCATTGTGACACAGTGGGGCCTCATGGAATCAAGGAGACCATGGTGACACAGGTGATGCACATGAAGCCAAGGAGCCATTGTGACACAGCGGGGCTTCTTCCCTTCAGCTCTGCAGCTGGCTGTCCCAGCCCACAGCACCATGTGCCAAGTGCTCTCCTCAGGGCTCTGCCTGCACACAGGCCCAGAGAAGTTTTCCTGTTTGTAAGGAAAGAATGAAAAAGCCTGAGCAGGTTCCCTAGACAACCAAACCCACATGCTGAGTCCAGGCTGCCTGCAATGATGTCCCCTTTCTACAAGGGACACTGTGAGCAGGAATGATCTCTGGGAGCAGAATTCTCGCAGTCTTTCCACGGAATTCTCTGTCCCTGTCCTTTGCCTGGCTCTCTGTTGCAGATGGAAGCTGCTGGTGCCATTCTCAGCTTGAAGCCCTCTTTTGATGCAAGCAGATGCTCCCAGGTGCGTTCAGCAGCTGTTGCTCAGTGTTGATGCAAAGCTTTTGTGTTCCTCATGGAAGCAAGGAGCCATTGTGACACTGCAGGGGCTCATGGCATCAAGGAGACAATTGTGACACTACAGAACCTCCTAGAAACAAGGCTCCTTGGGGACACCATGGGGAATCATGGAACCACATGGAAATGTGTTCCTCATGAGACACAGCAGGGCCTTGTTGGAACCAAAGACACCTCTGCAAAAAGCAGGGTAGCTCACAGAACCAAGGAGTCCATTGTTACAATAGAAAACCTATGGAAGCAAGGAGACCATTGTGACACAGTGGGGCCACATGGAAGCCAAGGAGCCATTGTGACCCAGTGGGGCCTCATGGAATCAAGGAGACCATGGTGACACAGGTGATGCACATGAAGCCAAGGAGCCATTGTGACCCAGTGGGGCCTCATGGAATCAAGGAGACCATGGTGACACAGGTGATGCACATGAAGCCAAGGAGCCATTGTGACACAGCGGGGCTTCTTCCCTTCAGCTCTGCAGCTGGCTGTCCCAGCCCACAGCACTATGTGCCAACTGCTCTCCTCAGGACTCTGCCTGCACACAGGCCCAGAGAAGTTTTCCTGTTTGTAAGGAAAGAATGGAAAAGCCTGAGCAGCTTTCCTAAACAACAAACCCCACATGCTGAGTCCAGGCTGCCTGCAATGATGTCCCCTTTCTACAAGGGACACTGTGAGCAGGAATGATCTCTGAGAGCAGAATTCTCACAGTCTTTCCACGGAATTCTCTGTCCCTGTCCTTTCCCTGGCTCTCTGTTGCAGATGGAAGCTGCTGGTGCCTTTCTCATCTTGAAGCCCTCGTTTGATGCAAGCAGATGCTCCCAGGTGTGTTCAGCAGCTGTTGCTCAGTGTTGATGCAAAGCTTTTGTGTTCCTCATGGAAGCAAGGAGCCATTGTGACACTGCAGGGGCTCATGGCATCAAGGAGACAATTGTGACAGTACAGAACCTCCTAGAAACAAGACTCCATGATGACACCGTGGGGAATCATGGAACCACATGGAAATGTGTTCCTCATGAGACGCAGCAGGGCCTTGTTGGAACCAAAGACACCTCTACCAAAAGCAGGGTAGCTCACAGAACCAAGGAGTCCATTGTTACAATAGAAAACCTATGGAAGCAAGGAGACCATGGTGACACAGGTGATGCACATGAAGCCAAGGAGCCATTGTGACCCAGTGGGGCCTCATGGAATCAAGGAGACCATGGTGACACAGGTGATGCACATGAAGCCAAGGAGCCATTGTGACACAGTGGGGCCTCATGGAATCAAGGAGACCATGGTGACACAGGTGATGCACATGAAGCCAAGGAGCCATTGTGACACAGCGGGGCTTCTTCCCTTGAGCTCTGCAGCTGGCGGTCCCAGCCCACAGCACCATGTGCCAACTGCTCTCCTTAGGGCTCTGCCTGCACACAGGCCCAGAGAAGTTTTCCTGTTTGTAAGGAAAGAATGGAAAAGCCTGAGCAGGTTTCCTCAACAACAAACCCTACATGCTCAGTCCAGGCTGCCTGGAATGATGTCCCCTTTCTACAAGGGACACTGTGAGCAGGAATGATCTCTGGGAGCAGAATTCTCGCAGTCTTTCCACTGAATTCTCTGTCCCTGTCCTTTGCCTGGCTCTCTGTTGCAGATGGAAGCTGCTGCTGCCATTCTCAGCTTGAAGCCCTCTTTTGATGCAAGCAGGTGCTCCCAGGTGTGTTCAGCAGCTGTTGCTCAGTGTTGATGCAAAGCTTTTGTGTTCCTCATGGAAGCAAGGAGCCATTGTGACACTGCAGGGGCTCATGGGATCAAGGAGACAATTGTGACAGTACAGAACCTCCTAGAAACAAGGCTCCATGGTGACACCGTGGCGAATCATGGAATCAAGGAGCCCCTTGTGACACAGAGAGGCCGCCTGGAAGCAATGGTCCATTGTTACACTGCGGATTCAAGAAGACCATGGGGACAGCACGGAACCTCATGGAACCATCCATCCATTGGGACACAGCGGGGCCTCATGGACACAAGGGGACCATTGTGGCAAAGCAGGGCCTCATGGAAGCATGGAGAGCATTGTGACATTGTGGGCAATCATGGAAGCATGGAGAGCATTGTGCCACTAAGGAAACTGATGGAACCAAGGCGATCACTGGGACACAATGGAAGCACATGGAATCAAGGCTCCATGATGACTTTGGAGGGCCTCATGGAGCACAGCATCCATTGTGACACAGCAAGACCTCGTGGAAGCAAGGAGCCTTTGTGATACTCCAGATGCGCATGGAAGCCAGGCTGCACTGAGACACAGCGGGGCCTTGTTGGAACCAAAGACACCAGTGCAAAAAGCAGGGTAGCTCACAGAACCAAGGAGTCCATTGTTACATTGTAGAAAATTATACATTACATTCTAGAAAACCTATGGAACCAAGGGGCTATTGTGACACAGTGGGGCCACATGGAAGCAATTGTCCATTATGACAATGTGGATCAAAGGTGAGCATGGTGACACTGCGGAACCTCATGGAAGCAAGGAGCCATTGTGACACAGTGGGGCCTCATGGAATCAAGGAGACCATGGTGACACAGGTGATGCACATGAAGCCAAGGAGCCATTGTGACACAGTGGGGCCTCATGGAATCAAGGAGACCATGGTGACACAGGTGATGCACGAAGCCAAGGAGCCATTGTGACCCAGCGGGGCTTCTTCCCTTCAGCTCTGCAGCTGGCTGTCCCAGCCCACAGCACCATGTGCCAAGTGCTCTCCTCAGGGCTCTGCCTGCACACAGGCCCAGAGAAGTTTTCCTGTTTGTAAGGAAAGAATGGAAAAGCCTGAGCAGGTTTCCTAAACAACAAACCCCACATGCTGAGTCCAGGCTGCCTGCAATGATGTCCCCTTTCTACAAGGGACACTGTGAGCAGGAATGTTGGGGTTTTAGTTTAGTCTTAGGTTTTCCTGTTAAAGGAATTTTCTCCCATATGCATGTTGCTAGGGGACAAATAGCTGTACTTAAGAAAGACAAAAAGGGGAGTGGGGCGGGCCTGGCTACTCTTTTGTCTACACCTGGGTGTGGGGACAGTTCGCTCTGAGCGTCCGGAGAGAGAAGCTGCAGAGAAAGGAGCTGCTGCTTCTTTCTTTTTGGCCGTTCTTTCTTCCTGCTGGAAGCAACGCCGGGACCCCAAAAGCCGCTTTTCCCTGCCCTGCTGGAGACCGAGCTGTGGCTGTGCTGCTCCGCTGCTGCTTCGAGCTTTCGCTACGCTGTAGCCCTGCCCGCCCTGCCTGCCTGGGCCTCCGTGGGTTTTTCCCATCTGGATACATCTCGTCTGCCACCCGGGATTTGCGTTCGTCCCTGCCGTTTCAGCCTGCTGTTCCTGAGAGTCCGGGATCGGCTGCCCAGCGGTTTGTGAAGCCTTTGTTCCATCCTTCCCGGGATCCCAGGGCACCAGAGCCGCGGGTTTCCCGAGCTCGCTCCGGAGCGCCCCCTGCAGCCGCGGGGGAACCATCGCACCTGCCCTGCTCACCGGGAGCCGCCAGCGCCCCTGCCGGCTGCGAGCGGAACTGCACCCGAGGGGAAACAGCCTGACAGCCGAGAAGGCTGGCACTGGGTTTGTGATTGCTGTTACTGCCATAGTTGTTGTTGTTTTGTTTGACTGGTTATATACATATATATATAGAGTAAAGAACTGTTATTCCTATTTCCCACATCTTTGCCTAAAGGCCCTTGATTTCAAAATATAATAACTTGGAGGGAAAAGGGGTTATATCTGCCACTTCAAGGGGGGCCTCTGCCTTCCTTAGCAGACGCCTGTCTTTAAAAACCGAGAGACAGGAATGATCTCTGGGAGCAGAATTCTCGCAGTCTTTCCACTGAATTCTCTGTCCCTGTCCTTTGCCTGGCTCTCTGTTGCAGATGGAAGCTGCTACTGCCTTTCTCTGCTTGAAGCCCTCTTTTGATGCAAGCAGGTGCTCCCAGGTGTGTTCAGCAGCTGTTGCTCAGTGTTGATGCAAAGCTTTTGTGTTCCTCATGGAAGCAAGGAGCCATTGTGACACTGCAGGGGCTCATGGGATCAAGGAGACAATTGTGACACTACAGAACCTCCTAGAAACAAGACTCCATGATGACACCGTGGGGAATCATGGAACCACATGGAAATGTGTTCCTCATGAGACGCAGCAGGGCCTTGTTGGAACCAAAGACACCTCTGCAAAAAGCAGGGTAGCTCACAGAACCAAGGAGTCCATTGTTACAATAGAAAACCTATGGAAGCAAGGAGACCATTGTGACCCAGTGGGGCCTCATGGAATCAAGGAGACCATGGTGACACAGGTGATGCACATGAAGTCAAGGAGCCATTGTGACACAGTGGGGCCTCATGGAATCAAGGAGACCATGGTGACACAGGTGATGCACATGAAGCCAAGGAGCCATTGTGACACAGCGGGGCTTCTTCCCTTCAGCTCTGCAGCTGGCTGTCCCAGCCCACAGCACCATGTGCCAAGTGCTCTCCTCAGGGCTCTGCCTGCACACAGGCCCAGAGAAGTTTTCCTGTTTGTAAGGAAAGAATGAAAAAGCCTGAGCAGGTTCCCTAGACAACCAAACCCACATGCTGAGTCCAGGCTGCCTGCAATGATGTCCCCTTTCTACAAGGGACACTGTGAGCAGGAATGATCTCTGGGAGCAGAATTCTCGCAGTCTTTCCACGGAATTCTCTGTCCCTGTCCTTTGCCTGGCTCTCTGTTGCAGATGGAAGCTGCTGGTGCCATTCTCAGCTTGAAGCCCTCTTTTGATGCAAGCAGATGCTCCCAGGTGCGTTCAGCAGCTGTTGCTCAGTGTTGATGCAAAGCTTTTGTGTTCCTCATGGAAGCAAGGAGCCATTGTGACACTGCAGGGGCTCATGGCATCAAGGAGACAATTGTGACACTACAGAACCTCCTAGAAACAAGGCTCCTTGGGGACACCATGGGGAATCATGGAACCACATGGAAATGTGTTCCTCATGAGACACAGCAGGGCCTTGTTGGAACCAAAGACACCTCTGCAAAAAGCAGGGTAGCTCACAGAACCAAGGAGTCCATTGTTACAATAGAAAACCTATGGAAGCAAGGAGACCATTGTGACACAGTGGGGCCACATGGAAGCCAAGGAGCCATTGTGACCCAGTGGGGCCTCATGGAATCAAGGAGACCATGGTGACACAGGTGATGCACATGAAGCCAAGGAGCCATTGTGACCCAGTGGGGCCTCATGGAATCAAGGAGACCATGGTGACACAGGTGATGCACATGAAGCCAAGGAGCCATTGTGACACAGCGGGGCTTCTTCCCTTCAGCTCTGCAGCTGGCTGTCCCAGCCCACAGCACTATGTGCCAACTGCTCTCCTCAGGACTCTGCCTGCACACAGGCCCAGAGAAGTTTTCCTGTTTGTAAGGAAAGAATGGAAAAGCCTGAGCAGCTTTCCTAAACAACAAACCCCACATGCTGAGTCCAGGCTGCCTGCAATGATGTCCCCTTTCTACAAGGGACACTGTGAGCAGGAATGATCTCTGAGAGCAGAATTCTCACAGTCTTTCCACGGAATTCTCTGTCCCTGTCCTTTCCCTGGCTCTCTGTTGCAGATGGAAGCTGCTGGTGCCTTTCTCATCTTGAAGCCCTCGTTTGATGCAAGCAGATGCTCCCAGGTGTGTTCAGCAGCTGTTGCTCAGTGTTGATGCAAAGCTTTTGTGTTCCTCATGGAAGCAAGGAGCCATTGTGACACTGCAGGGGCTCATGGCATCAAGGAGACAATTGTGACAGTACAGAACCTCCTAGAAACAAGACTCCATGATGACACCGTGGGGAATCATGGAACCACATGGAAATGTGTTCCTCATGAGACGCAGCAGGGCCTTGTTGGAACCAAAGACACCTCTACCAAAAGCAGGGTAGCTCACAGAACCAAGGAGTCCATTGTTACAATAGAAAACCTATGGAAGCAAGGAGACCATGGTGACACAGGTGATGCACATGAAGCCAAGGAGCCATTGTGACCCAGTGGGGCCTCATGGAATCAAGGAGACCATGGTGACACAGGTGATGCACATGAAGCCAAGGAGCCATTGTGACACAGTGGGGCCTCATGGAATCAAGGAGACCATGGTGACACAGGTGATGCACATGAAGCCAAGGAGCCATTGTGACACAGCGGGGCTTCTTCCCTTGAGCTCTGCAGCTGGCGGTCCCAGCCCACAGCACCATGTGCCAACTGCTCTCCTTAGGGCTCTGCCTGCACACAGGCCCAGAGAAGTTTTCCTGTTTGTAAGGAAAGAATGGAAAAGCCTGAGCAGGTTTCCTCAACAACAAACCCTACATGCTCAGTCCAGGCTGCCTGGAATGATGTCCCCTTTCTACAAGGGACACTGTGAGCAGGAATGATCTCTGGGAGCAGAATTCTCGCAGTCTTTCCACTGAATTCTCTGTCCCTGTCCTTTGCCTGGCTCTCTGTTGCAGATGGAAGCTGCTGCTGCCATTCTCAGCTTGAAGCCCTCTTTTGATGCAAGCAGGTGCTCCCAGGTGTGTTCAGCAGCTGTTGCTCAGTGTTGATGCAAAGCTTTTGTGTTCCTCATGGAAGCAAGGAGCCATTGTGACACTGCAGGGGCTCATGGCATCAAGGAGACAATTGTGACAGTACAGAACCTCCTAGAAACGAGGCTCCATGGTGACACCGTGGGGAATCATGGAATCAAGGAGCCCCTTGTGACACAGAGAGGCCGCCTGGAAGCAATGGTCCATTGTTACACTGCGGATTCAAGAAGACCATGGGGACAGCACGGAACCTCATGGAACCCTCCGTCCACTGGGACACAGCGGGGCCTCATGGACACAAGGGGAGCATTGTGGCAAAGCAGGGCCTCATGGAAGCATGGAGAGCATTGTGACATTGTGGGCAATCATGGAAGCATGGAGAGCATTGTGCCACTAAGGAAACTGATGGAACCAAGGCGATCCCTGGGCCACAATGGAAGCACATGGAATCAAGTCTCCATGAATACTTTTTAGGGCCTCATGGAGCACAGCATCCATTGTGACACAGCAAGACCTCGTGGAACCAAGGAGCCTTTGTGATACTCCAGATGCGCATGGAAGCCAGGGTGCACTGAGACACAGCGGGGCCTTGTTGGAACCAAAGACACCTCTGCAAAAAGCAGGGGAGCTCACAGAACCAAGGAGTCCATTGTTCCATTGTAGAAAATTATACATTACATTCTAGAAAACCTATGGAACCAAGGGGCTATTGTGACACAGTAGGGCCACATGGAAGCAATTGTCCATTATGACAATGTGGATCAAAGGTGAGCATGGTGACACTGCGGAACCTCATGGAAGCAAGGAGCCATTGTGACGCAGTGGGGCCTCATGGAATCAAGGAGACCATGGTGACACAGGTGATGCACATGAAGCCAAGGAGCCATTGTGACACATTGGGGCCTCATGGAATCAAGGAGACCATGGTGACACAGGTGATGCACATGAAGCCAAGGAGCCATTGTGACACAGTGGGGCCTCATGGAATCAAGGAGACCATGGTGACACAGGTGATGCACATGAAGCCAAGGAGCCATTGTGACACAGTGGGGCCTCATGGAATCAAGGAGACCATGGTGACACAGGTGATTCACATGAAGCCAAGGAGCCATTGTGACACAGTGGGGCCTCATGGAATCAAGGAGACCATGGTGACACAGGTGATGCACATGAAGCCAAGGAGCCATTGTGACACAGCGGGGCTTCTTCCCTTCAGCTCTGCAGCTGGCTGTCCCAGCCCACGGCACCATGTGCCATCTGCTCTCCTTAGGGCTCTGCCTGCACACAGGCCCAGAGAAGTTTTCCTGTTTGTAAGGAAAGAATGGAAAAGCCTGAGCAGGTTTCCTCAACAACAAACCCTACATGCTCAGTCCAGGCTGCCTGGAATGATGTCCCCTTTCTACAAGGGACCCTGTGAGCAGGAATGATCTCTGGGAGCAGAATTCTCGCAGTCTTTCCACTGAATTCTCTGTCCCTGTCCTTTGCCTGGCTCTCTGTTGCAGATGGAAGCTGCTGCTGCCATTCTCTGCTTGAAGCCCTCTTTTGATGCAAGCAGGTGCTCCCAGGTGTGTTCAGCAGCTGTTGCTCAGTGTTGATGCAAAGCTTTTGTGTTCCTCATGGAAGCAAGGAGCCATTGTGACACTGCAGGGGCTCATGGGATCAAGGAGACAATTGTGACAGTACAGAACCTCCTAGAAACAAGGCTCCATGGTGACACCGTGGGGAATCATGGAATCAAGGAGCCCCTTGTGACACAGAGAGGCCGCCTGGAAGCAATGGTCCATTGTTACACTGCGGATTCAAGAAGACCATGGGGACAGCACGGAACCTCATGGAACCCTCCATCCATTGGGACACAGCGGGGCCTCATGGACACAAGGGGACCATTGTGGCAAAGCAGGGCCTCATGGAAGCATGGAGAGCATTGTGACATTGTGGGCAATCATGGAAGCATGGAGAGCATTGTGCCACTAAGGAAACTGATGGAACCAAGGCCATCACTGGGCCACAATGGAAGCACATGGAATCAAGGCTCCATGATGACTTTGGAGGGCCTCATGGAGCACAGCGTCCATTGTGACACAGCAAGACCTCGTGGAACCAAGGAGCCTTTGTGATACTCCAGATGCGCATGGAAGCCAGGGTGCACTGAGACACAGCGGGGCCTTGTTGGAACCAAAGACACCTCTGCAAAAAGCAGGGGAGCTCACAGAACCAAGGAGTCCATTGTTCCATTGTAGAAAATTATACATTACATTCTAGAAAACCTATGGAACCAAGGGGCTATTGTGACACAGTGGGGCCACATGGAAGCAATTGTCCATTATGACAATGTGGATCAAAGGTGAGCATGGTGACACTGCGGAACCTCATGGAAGCAAGGAGCCATTGTGACGCAGTGGGGCCTCATGGAATCAAGGAGACCATGGTGACACAGGTGATGCACACGAAGCCAAGGAGCCATTGTGACACAGTGGGGCCTCATGGAATCAAGGAGACCATGGTGACACAGGTGATGCACATGAAGCCAAGGAGCCATTGTGACACAGCGGGGCTTCTTCCCTTGAGCTCTGCAGCTGGCGGTCCCAGCCCATGGCACTATGTGCCATCTGCTCTCCTCAGGGCTCTGCCTGCACACAGGCCCAGAGAAGTTTTCCTGTTTGTAAGGAAAGAATGGAAAAGCCTGAGCAGGTTTCCTAAACAACAAACCCTACATGCTCAGTCCAGGCTGCCTGCAATGATGTCCCCTTTCTAAAAGGGACACTGTGAGCAGGAATGATCTCTGGGAGCAGAATTCTCGCAGTCTTTCCACTGAATTCTCTGCCCCTGTCCTTTGCCTGGCTCTCTGTTGCAGATGGAGACTGCTGGTGCCTTTCTCAGCTTGAAGCCCTCTTTTGATGCAAGCAGGTTCTCCCAGGTGTGTTCAGCAGCTGTTGCTCAGTGTTGATGCAAAGCTTTTGTGTTCCTCATGGAAGCAAGGAGCCATTGTGACACTGCAGGGGCTCATGGGATCAAGGAGACAATTGTGACAGTACAGAACCTCCTAGAAACAAGGCTCCATGGTGACACCGTGGGGAATCATGGAATCAAGGAGCCCCTTGTGACACAGAGAGGCCGCCTGGAAGCAATGGTCCATTGTTACACTGCGGATTCAAGAAGACCATGGGGACAGCACGGAACCTCATGGAACCCTCCGTCCATTGGGACACAGCGGGGCCTCATGGACACAAGGGGACCATTGTGGCAAAGCAGGGCCTCATGGAAGCATGGAGAGCATTGTGACATTGTGGGCAATCATGGAAGCATGGAGAGCATTGTGCCACTAAGGAAACTGATGGAACCAAGGCGATCCCTGGGCCACAATGGAAGCACATGGAATCAAGTCTCCATGAATACTTTTTAGGGCCTCATGGAGCACAGCATCCATTGTGACACAGCAAGACCTCGTGGAACCAAGGAGCCTTTGTGATACTCCAGATGCGCATGGAAGCCAGGGTGCACTGAGCCACAGCGGGGCCTTGTTGGAACCAAAGACACCTCTGCAAAAAGCAGGGGAGCTCACAGAACCAAGGAGTCCATTGTTACATTGTAGAAAATTATACATTACATTCTAGAAAACCTATGGAACCAAGGGGCTATTGTGACACAGTGGGGCCACATGGAAGCAATTGTCCATTATGACAATGTGGATCAAAGGTGAGCATGGTGACACTGCGGAACCTCATGGAAGCAAGGAGCCATTGTGACGCAGTGGGGCCTCATGGAATCAAGGAGACCATGGTGACACAGGTGATGCACATGAAGCCAAGGAGCCATTGTGACACAGTGGGGCCTGATGGAATCAAGGAGACCATGGTGACACAGGTGATGCACATGAAGCCAAGGAGCCATTGTGACACAGTGGGGCCTCATGGAATCAAGGACACTATTGTGACACAGGTGATGCACATGAAGCCAAGGAGCCATTGTGACACAGTGGGGCCTCATGGAATCAAGGAGACCATGGTGACACAGGTGATGCACATGAAGCCAAGGAGCCATTGTGACAAAGTTGGGCCTCATGGAATCAAGGAGACCATGGTGACACAGGTGATGCACATGAAGCCAAGGAGCCATTGTGACACAGTGGGGCCTCATGGAATCAAGGAGACCATGGTGACACAGGTGATGCACATGAAGCCAAGGAGCCATTGTGACACAGCGGGGCTTCTTCCCTTCAGCTCTGCAGCTGGCTGTCCCAGCCCACGGCACCATGTGCCATCTGCTCTCCTTAGGGCTCTGCCTGCACACAGGCCCAGAGAAGTTTTCCTGTTTGTAAGGAAAGAATGGAAAAGCCTGAGCAGGTTTCCTCAACAACAAACCCTACATGCTCAGTCCAGGCTGCCTGGAATGATGTCCCCTTTCTACAAGGGACACTGTGAGCAGGAATGATCTCTGGGAGCAGAATTCTCACAGTCTTTCCACTGAATTCTCTGTCCCTGTCCTTTGCCTGGCTCTCTGTTGCAGATGGAAGCTGCTGCTGCCATTCTCTGCTTGAAGCCCTCTTTTGATGCAAGCAGGTGCTCCCAGGTGTGTTCAGCAGCTGTTGCTCAGTGTTGATGCAAAGCTTTTGTGTTCCTCATGGAAGCAAGGAGCCATTGTGACACTGCAGGGTCTCATGGGATCAAGGAGACAATTGTGACAGTACAGAACCTCCTAGAAACAAGGCTCCATGGTGACACCGTGGGGAATCATGGAATCAAGGAGCCCCTTGTGACACAGAGAGGCCGCCTGGAAGCAATGGTCCATTGTTACACTGCGGATTCAAGAAGACCATGGGGACAGCACGGAACCTCATGGAACCCTCCATCCATTGGGACACAGCGGGGCCTCATGGACACAAGGGGACCATTGTGGCAAAGCAGGGCCTCATGGAAGCATGGAGAGCATTGTGACATTGTGGGCAATCATGGAAGCATGGAGAGCATTGTGCCACTAAGGAAACTGATGGAACCAAGGCCATCACTGGGCCACAATGGAAGCACATGGAATCAAGGCTCCATGATGACTTTGGAGGGCCTCATGGAGCACAGCATCCATTGTGACACAGCAAGACCTCGTGGAACCAAGGAGCCTTTGTGATACTCCAGATGCGCATGGAAGCCAGGCTGCACTGAGACACAGCGGGGCCTTGTTGGAACCAAAGACACCTCTGCAAAAAGCAGGGGAGCTCACAGAACCAAGGAGTCCATTGTTACATTGTAGAAAATTATACATTACATTCTAGAAAACCTATGGAACCAAGGGGCTATTGTGACACAGTGGGGCCACATGGAAGCAATTGTCCATTATGACAATGTGGATCAAAGGTGAGCATGGTGACACTGCGGAACCTCATGGAAGCAAGGAGCCATTGTGACGCAGTGGGGCCTCATGGAATCAAGGAGACCATGGTGACACAGGTGATGCACATGAAGCCAAGGAGCCATTGTGACACAGTGGGGCCTCATGGAATCAAGGAGACCATGGTGACACAGGTGATGCACACGAAGCCAAGGAGCCATTGTGACACAGTGGGGCCTCATGGAATCAAGGAGACCATGGTGACACAGGTGATGCACATGAAGCCAAGGAGCCATTGTGACACAGCGGGGCTTCTTCCCTTGAGCTCTGCAGCTGGCGGTCCCAGCCCACAGCACCATGTGCCAACTGCTCTCCTTAGGGCTCTGCCTGCACACAGGCCCAGAGAAGTTTTCCTGTTTGTAAGGAAAGAATGGAAAAGCCTGAGCAGGTTTCCTAAACAACAAACCCTACATGCTCAGTCCAGGCTGCCTGGAATGATGTCCCCTTTCTACAAGGGACACTGTGAGCAGGAATGATCTCTGGGAGCAGAATTCTCGCAGTCTTTCCACGGAATTCTCTGTCCCTGTCCTTTGCCTGGCTCTCTGTTGCAGATGGAAGCTGCTGCTGCCATTCTCAGCTTGAAGCCCTCTTTTGATGCAAGCAGGTGCTCCCAGGTGTGTTCAGCAGCTGTTGCTCAGTGTTGATGCAAAGCTTTTGTGTTCCTCATGGAAGCAAGGAGCCATTGTGACACTGCAGGGGCTCATGGCATCAAGGAGACAATTGTGACAGTACAGAACCTCCTAGAAACGAGGCTCCATGGTGACACCGTGGGGAATCATGGAATCAAGGAGCCCCTTGTGACACAGAGAGGCCGCCTGGAAGCAATGGTCCATTGTTACACTGCGGATTCAAGAAGACCATGGGGACAGCACGGAACCTCATGGAACCCTCCGTCCACTGGGTCACAGCGGGGCCTCATGGACACAAGGGGACCATTGTGGCAAAGCAGGGCCTCATGGAAGCATGGAGAGCATTGTGACATTGTGGGCAATCATGGAAGCATGGAGAGCATTGTGCCACTAAGGAAACTGATGGAACCAAGGCGATCCCTGGGCCACAATGGAAGCACATGGAATCAAGTCTCCATGAATACTTTTTAGGGCCTCATGGAGCACAGCATCCATTGTGACACAGCAAGACCTCGTGGAACCAAGGAGCCTTTGTGATACTCCAGATGCGCATGGAAGCCAGGGTGCACTGAGCCACAGCGGGGCCTTGTTGGAACCAAAGACACCTCTGCAAAAAGCAGGGTAGCTCACAGAACCAAGGAGTCCATTGTTACATTGTAGAAAATTATCCATTACATTCTAGAAAACCTATGGAACCAAGGGGCTATTGTGACACAGTGGGGCCACATGGAAGCAATTGTCCATTATGACAATGTGGATCAAAGGTGAGCATGGTGACACTGCGGAACCTCATGGAAGCAAGGAGCCATTGTGACGCAGTGGGGCCTCATGGAATCAAGGAGACCATGGTGACACAGGTGATGCACATGAAGCCAAGGAGCCATTGTGACGCATTGGGGCCTCATGGAATCAAGGAGACCATGGTGACACAGGTGATGCACATGAAGCCAAGGAGCCATTGTGACACAGTGGGGCCTCATGGAATCAAGGACACTATTGTGACACAGGTGATGCACATGAAGCCAAGGAGCCATTGTGACACAGTGGGGCCTCATGGAATCAAGGAGACCATGGTGACACAGGTGATGCACATGAAGCCAAGGAGCCATTGTGACAAAGTTGGGCCTCATGGAATCAAGGAGACCATGGTGACACAGGTGATGCACATGAAGCCAAGGAGCCATTGTGACACAGTGGGGCCTCATGGAATCAAGGAGACCATGGTGACACAGGTGATGCACATGAAGCCAAGGAGCCATTGTGACACAGTGGGGCCTCATGGAATCAAGGAGACCATGGTGACACAGGTGATGCACATGAAGCCAAGGAGCCATTGTGACACAGCGGGGCTTCTTCCCTTCAGCTCTGCAGCTGGCTGTCCCAGCCCACGGCACCATGTGCCATCTGCTCTCCTTAGGGCTCTGCCTGCACACAGGCCCAGAGAAGTTTTCCTGTTTGTAAGGAAAGAATGGAAAAGCCTGAGCAGGTTTCCTCAACAACAAACCCTACATGCTCAGTCCAGGCTGCCTGGAATGATGTCCCCTTTCTACAAGGGACCCTGTGAGCAGGAATGATCTCTGGGAGCAGAATTCTCGCAGTCTTTCCACTGAATTCTCTGTCCCTGTCCTTTGCCTGGCTCTCTGTTGCAGATGGAAGCTGCTGGTGCCATTCTCAGCTTGAAGCCCTCTTTTGATGCAAGCAGGTGCTCCCAGGTGTGTTCAGCAGCTGTTGCTCAGTGTTGATGCAAAGCTTTTGTGTTCCTCATGGAAGCAAGGAGCCATTGTGACACTGCAGGGGCTCATGGAATCAAGGAGACAATTGTGACAGTACAGAACCTCCTAGAAACAAGGCTCCATGGTGACACCGTGGGGAATCATGGAATCAAGGAGCCCCTTGTGACACAGAGAGGCCGCCTGGAAGCAATGGTCCATTGTTACACTGCGGATTCAAGAAGACCATGGGGACAGCACGGAACCTCATGGAACCCTCCATCCATTGGGACACAGCGGGGCCTCATGGACACAAGGGGACCATTGTGGCAAAGCAGGGCCTCATGGAAGCATGGAGAGCATTGTGACATTATGGGCAATCATGGAAGCATGGAGAGCATTGTGCCACTAAGGAAACTGATGGAACCAAGGCCATCACTGGGCCACAATGGAAGCACATGGAATCAAGGCTCCATGATGACTTTGGAGGGCCTCATGGAGCACAGCATCCATTGTGACACAGCAAGACCTCGTGGAACCAAGGAGCCTTTGTGATACTCCAGATGCGCATGGAAGCCAGGGTGCACTGAGACACAGCGGGGCCTTGTTGGAACCAAAGACACCTCTGCAAAAAGCAGGGGAGCTCACAGAACCAAGGAGTCCATTGTTCCATTGTAGAAAATTATACATTACATTCTAGAAAACCTATGGAACCAAGGGGCTATTGTGACACAGTGGGGCCACATGGAAGCAATTGTCCATTATGACAATGTGGATCAAAGGTGAGCATGGTGACACTGCGGAACCTCATGGAAGCAAGGAGCCATTGTGACGCAGTGGGGCCTCATGGAATCAAGGAGACCATGGTGACACAGGTGATGCACATGAAGCCAAGGAGCCATTGTGACCCAGTGGGGCCTCATGGAATCAAGGAGACCATGGTGACACAGGTGATGCACATGAAGCCAAGGAGCCATTGTGACCCAGTGGGGCCTCATGGAATCAAGGAGACCATGGTGACACAGGTGATGCACATGAAGCCAAGGAGCCATTGTGACCCAGTGGGGCCTCATGGAATCAAGGAGACCATGGTGACACAGGTGATGCACATGAAGCCAAGGAGCCATTGTGACACAGCGGGGCTTCTTCCCTTCAGCTCTGCAACTGGCTGTCCCAGCCCACAGCACTATGTGCCAACTGCTCTCCTCAGGACTCTGCCTGCACACAGGCCCAGAGAAGTTTTCCTGTTTGTAAGGAAAGAATGGAAAAGCCTGAGCAGCTTTCCTAAACAACAAACCCCACATGCTGAGTCCAGGCTGCCTGCAATGATGTCCCCTTTCTACAAGGGACACTGTGAGCAGGAATGATCTCTGAGAGCAGAATTCTCACAGTCTTTCCACGGAATTCTCTGTCCCTGTCCTTTCCCTGGCTCTCTGTTGCAGATGGAAGCTGCTGGTGCCTTTCTCATCTTGAAGCCCTCGTTTGATGCAAGCAGATGCTCCCAGGTGTGTTCAGCAGCTGTTGCTCAGTGTTGATGCAAAGCTTTTGTGTTCCTCATGGAAGCAAGGAGCCATTGTGACACTGCAGGGGCTCATGGCATCAAGGAGACAATTGTGACAGTACAGAACCTCCTAGAAACAAGGCTCCATGGTGACACCGTGGGGAATCATGGAATCAAGGAGCCCCTTGTGACACAGAGAGGCCGCCTGGAAGCAATGGTCCATTGTTACACTGCGGATTCAAGAAGACCATGGGGACAGCACGGAACCTCATGGAACCATCCGTCCATTGGGACACAGCGGGGCCTCATGGACACAAGGGGACCATTGTGGCAAAGCAGGGCCTCATGGAAGCATGGAGAGCATTGTGACATTGTGGGCAATCGTGGAAGCATGGAGAGCATTGTGCCACTAAGGAAACTGATGGAACCAAGGCGATCCCTGGGACACAATGGAAGCACATGGAATCAAGGCTCCATGATGACTTTGGAGGGCCTCATGGAGCACAGCATCCATTGTGACACAGCAAGACCTCGTGGAACCAAGGAGCCTTTGTGATACTCCAGATGCGCATGGAAGCCAGGGTGCACTGAGACACAGCAGGGCCTTGTTGGAACCAAAGACACCTCTGCAAAAAGCAGGGTAGCTCACAGAACCAAGGAGTCCATTGTTACATTGTAGAAAATTATACATTACATTCTAGAAAACCTATGGAACCAAGGGGCTATTGTGACACAGTGGGGCCACATGGAAGCAATTGTCCATTATGACAATGTGGATCAAAGGTGAGCATGGTGACACTGCGGAACCTCATGGAAGCAAGGAGCCATTGTGACACAGGTGATGCACATGAAGCCAAGGAGCCATTGTGACACAGTGGGGCCTCATGGAATCAAGGAGACCATGGTGACACAGGTGATGCACATGAAGCCAAGGAGCCATTGTGACACAGTGGGGCCTCATGGAATCAAGGAGACCATGGTGACACAGGTGATGCACATGAAGCCAAGGAGCCATTGTGACACAGTGGGGCCTCATGGAATCAAGGAGACCATGGTGACACAGGTGATGCACATGAAGCCAAGGAGCCATTGTGACACAACCGGTCTTCTTCCCTTGAGCTCTGCAGCTGGCCGTCCCAGCCCACGGCACCATGTGCCATCTGCTCTCCTCAGGGCTCTGCCTGCACACAGGCCCAGAGAAGTTTTCCTGTTTGTAAGGAAAGAATGGAAAAGCCTGAGCAGGTTTCCTCAACAACAAACCCACATACTCAGTCCAGCCTGCTTGCAATGATGTCCCCTTTCTACAAGGGACACTGTGAGCAGGAATGATCTCTGAGAGCAGAATTCTCACAGTCTTTCCACTGAATTCTCTGTCCCTGTCCTTTGCCTGGCTCTCTGTTGCAGATGGAAGCTGCTGCTGCCATTCTCAGCTTGAAGCCCTCTTTTGATGCAAGCAGGTGCTCCCAGGTGTGTTCAGCAGCTGTTGCTCAGTGTTGATGCAAAGCTTTTGTGTTCCTCATGGAAGCAAGGAGCCATTGTGACACTGCAGGGGCTCATGGCATCAAGGAGACAATTGTGACACTACAGAACCTCCTAGAAACAAGGCTCCATGGTGACACCGTGGCGAATCATGGAATCAAGGAGCCCCTTGTGACACAGAGAGGCCGCCTGGAAGCAATGGTCCATTGTTACACTGCGGATTCAAGAAGACCATGGGGACAGCACGGAACCTCATGGAACCATCCGTCCATTGGGACACAGCGGGGCCTCATGGACACAAGGGGACCATTGTGGCAAAGCAGGGCCTCATGGAAGCATGGAGAGCATTGTGACATTGTGGGCAATCATGGAAGCATGGAGAGCATTGTGCCACTAAGGAAACTGATGGAACCAAGGCCATCACTGGGCCACAATGGAAGCACATGGAATCAAGGCTCCATGATGACTTTGGAGGGCCTCATGGAGCACAGCATCCATTGTGACACAGCAAGACCTCGTGGAACCAAGGAGCCTTTGTGATACTCCAGATGCGCATGGAAGCCAGGCTGCACTGAGACACAGCGGGGCCTTGTTGGAACCAAAGACACCTCTGCAAAAAGCAGGGGAGCTCACAGAACCAAGGAGTCCATTGTTACATTGTAGAAAATTATACATTACATTCTAGAAAACCTATGGAACCAAGGGGCTATTGTGACACAGTAGGGCCACATGGAAGCAATTGTCCATTATGACAATGTGGATCAAAGGTGAGCATGGTGACACTGCGGAACCTCATGGAAGCAAGGAGCCATTGTGACACAGTGGGGCCTCATGGAATCAAGGAGACCATGGTGACACAGGTGATGCACATGAAGCCAAGGAGCCATTGTGACCCAGTGGGGCCTCATGGAATCAAGGAGACCATGGTGACACAGGTGATGCACATGAAGCCAAGGAGCCATTGTGACCCAGTGGGGCCTCATGGAATCAAGGAGACCATGGTGACACAGGTGATGCACATGAAGCCAAGGAGCCATTGTGACACAGTGGGGCCTCATGGAATCAAGGAGACCATGGTGACACAGGTGATGCACATGAAGCCAAGGAGCCATTGTGACACAGTGGGGCCTCATGGAATCAAGGAGACCATGGTGACACAGGTGATGCACATGAAGCCAAGGGGCCATTGTGACACACTGGGGCCTCATGGAATCAAGGAGACCATGGTGACACAGGTGATGCACATGAAGCCAAGGAGCCATTGTGACACAGTGGGGCCTCATGGAATCAAGGAGACCATGGTGACACAGGTGATGCACATGAAGCCAAGGAGCCATTGTGACACAGTGGGGCCTCATGGAATCAAGGAGACCATGGTGACACAGGTGATGCACATGAAGCCAAGGAGCCATTGTGACACAGTGGGGCCTCATGGAATCAAGGAGACCATGGTGACACAGGTGATGCACATGAAGCCAAGGAGCCATTGTGACCCAGCGGGGCTTCTTCCCTTCAGCTCTGCAGCTGGCTGTCCCAGCCCACAGCACCATGTGCCAAGTGCTCTCCTCAGGGCTCTGCCTGCACACAGGCCCAGAGAAGTTTTCCTGTTTGTAAGGAAAGAATGGAAAAGCCTGAGCAGGTTTCCTAAACAACAAACCCCACATGCTGAGTCCAGGCTGCCTGCAATGATGTCCCCTTTCTACAAGGGACACTGTGAGCAGGAATGTTGGGGTTTTAGTTTAGTCTTAGGTTTTCCTGTTAAAGGAATTTTCTCCCATATGCATGTTGCTAGGGGACAAATAGCTGTACTTAAGAAAGACAAAAAGGGGAGTGGGGCGGGCCTGGCTACTCTTTTGTCTACACCTGGGTGTGGGGACAGTTCGCTCTGAGCGTCCGGAGAGAGAAGCTGCAGAGAAAGGAGCTGCTACTTCTTTCTTTTTGGCCGTTCTTTCTTCCTGCTGGAAGCAACGCCGGGACCCCAAAAGCCGCTTTTCCCTGCCCTGCTGGAGACCGAGCTGTGGCTGTCCTGCTCCGCTGCTGCTTCGAGCTTTCGCTACGCTGTAGCCCTGCCCGCCCTGCCTGCCTGGGCCTCCGTGGGTTTTTCCCATCTGGATACATCTCGTCTGCCACCCGGGATTTGCGTTCGTCCCTGCCGTTTCAGCCTGCTGTTCCTGAGAGTCCGGGATCGGCTGCCCAGCGGTTTGTGAAGCCTTTGTTCCATCCTTCCCGGGATCCCAGGGCACCAGAGCCGCGGGTTTCCCGAGCTCGCTCCGGAGCGCCCCCTGCAGCCGCGGGGGAACCATCGCACCTGCCCTGCTCACCGGGAGCCGCCAGCGCCCCTGCCGGCTGCGAGCGGAACTGCACCCGAGGGGAAACAGCCTGACAGCCGAGAAGGCTGGCACTGGGTTTGTGATTGCTGTTACTGCCATAGTTGTTGTTGTTTTGTTTGACTGGTTATATACATATATATATAGAGTAAAGAACTGTTATTCCTATTTCCCACATCTTTGCCTAAAGGCCCTTGATTTCAAAATATAATAACTTGGAGGGAAAAGGGGTTATATCTGCCACTTCAAGGGGGGCCTCTGCCTTCCTTAGCAGACGCCTGTCTTTAAAAACCGAGAGACAGGAATGATCTCTGGGAGCAGAATTCTCGCAGTCTTTCCACTGAATTCTCTGTCCCTGTCCTTTGCCTGGCTCTCTGTTGCAGATGGAAGCTGCTACTGCCTTTCTCTGCTTGAAGCCCTCTTTTGATGCAAGCAGGTGCTCCCAGGTGTGTTCAGCAGCTGTTGCTCAGTGTTGATGCAAAGCTTTTGTGTTCCTCATGGAAGCAAGGAGCCATTGTGACACTGCAGGGGCTCATGGGATCAAGGAGACAATTGTGACACTACAGAACCTCCTAGAAACAAGACTCCATGATGACACCGTGGGGAATCATGGAACCACATGGAAATGTGTTCCTCATGAGACGCAGCAGGGCCTTGTTGGAACCAAAGACACCTCTGCAAAAAGCAGGGTAGCTCACAGAACCAAGGAGTCCATTGTTACAATAGAAAACCTATGGAAGCAAGGAGACCATTGTGACCCAGTGGGGCCTCATGGAATCAAGGAGACCATGGTGACACAGGTGATGCACATGAAGTCAAGGAGCCATTGTGACACAGTGGGGCCTCATGGAATCAAGGAGACCATGGTGACACAGGTGATGCACATGAAGCCAAGGAGCCATTGTGACACAGCGGGGCTTCTTCCCTTCAGCTCTGCAGCTGGCTGTCCCAGCCCACAGCACCATGTGCCAACTGCTCTCCTCAGGGCTCTGCCTGCACACAGGCCCAGAGAAGTTTTCCTGTTTGTAAGGAAAGAATGAAAAAGCCTGAGCAGGTTCCCTAGACAACCAAACCCACATGCTCAGTCCAGGCTGCCTGGAATGATGTCCCCTTTCTACAAGGGACACTGTGAGCAGGAATGATCTCTGGGAGCAGAATTCTCGCAGTCTTTCCACGGAATTCTCTGTCCCTGTCCTTTGCCTGGCTCTCTGTTGCAGATGGAAGCTGCTGCTGCCATTCTCAGCTTGAAGCCCTCTTTTGATGCAAGCAGATGCTCCCAGGTGCGTTCAGCAGCTGTTGCTCAGTGTTGATGCAAAGCTTTTGTGTTCCTCATGGAAGCAAGGAGCCATTGTGACACTGCAGGGGCTCATGGCATCAAGGAGACAATTGTGACACTACAGAACCTCCTAGAAACAAGGCTCCTTGGGGACACCATGGGGAATCATGGAACCACATGGAAATGTGTTCCTCATGAGACACAGCAGGGCCTTGTTGGAACCAAAGACACCTCTGCAAAAAGCAGGGTAGCTCACAGAACCAAGGAGTCCATTGTTACAATAGAAAACCTATGGAAGCAAGGAGACCATTGTGACACAGTGGGGCCACATGGAAGCCAAGGAGCCATTGTGACCCAGTGGGGCCTCATGGAATCAAGGAGACCATGGTGACACAGGTGATGCACATGAAGCCAAGGAGCCATTGTGACCCAGTGGGGCCTCATGGAATCAAGGAGACCATGGTGACACAGGTGATGCACATGAAGCCAAGGAGCCATTGTGACACAGCGGGGCTTCTTCCCTTCAGCTCTGCAGCTGGCTGTCCCAGCCCACAGCACTATGTGCCAACTGCTCTCCTCAGGACTCTGCCTGCACACAGGCCCAGAGAAGTTTTCCTGTTTGTAAGGAAAGAATGGAAAAGCCTGAGCAGCTTTCCTAAACAACAAACCCCACATGCTGAGTCCAGGCTGCCTGCAATGATGTCCCCTTTCTACAAGGGACACTGTGAGCAGGAATGATCTCTGAGAGCAGAATTCTCACAGTCTTTCCACGGAATTCTCTGTCCCTGTCCTTTCCCTGGCTCTCTGTTGCAGATGGAAGCTGCTGGTGCCTTTCTCATCTTGAAGCCCTCGTTTGATGCAAGCAGATGCTCCCAGGTGTGTTCAGCAGCTGTTGCTCAGTGTTGATGCAAAGCTTTTGTGTTCCTCATGGAAGCAAGGAGCCATTGTGACACTGCAGGGGCTCATGGCATCAAGGAGACAATTGTGACAGTACAGAACCTCCTAGAAACAAGACTCCATGATGACACCGTGGGGAATCATGGAACCACATGGAAATGTGTTCCTCATGAGACGCAGCAGGGCCTTGTTGGAACCAAAGACACCTCTACCAAAAGCAGGGTAGCTCACAGAACCAAGGAGTCCATTGTTACAATAGAAAACCTATGGAAGCAAGGAGACCATGGTGACACAGGTGATGCACATGAAGCCAAGGAGCCATTGTGACCCAGTGGGGCCTCATGGAATCAAGGAGACCATGGTGACACAGGTGATGCACATGAAGCCAAGGAGCCATTGTGACACAGTGGGGCCTCATGGAATCAAGGAGACCATGGTGACACAGGTGATGCACATGAAGCCAAGGAGCCATTGTGACACAGCGGGGCTTCTTCCCTTGAGCTCTGCAGCTGGCTGTCCCACACCGAGGCACCATGTGCCAAGTGCTCTCCTCAGGGCTCTGCCTGCACACAGGCCCAGGAGAAGATTTCCTGTTTGTAAGGAAAGAATGGAAAAGCCTGAGCAGGTTCCCTAGACAACCAAACCCACATGCTCAGTCCAGGCTGCCTGCAATGATGTCCCCTTTCTACAAGGAATACTGTGAGCAGGAATGATCTCTGGGAGCAGAATTCTCGCAGTCTTTCCACGGAATTCCCTGTCCCTGTCCTTTGCCTGGCTCTCTGTTGCAGATGGAAGCTGCTGCTGCCATTCTCTGCTTGAAGCCCTCTTTTGATGCAAGCAGGTGCTCCCAGGTGTGTTCAGCAGCTGTTGCTCAGTGTTGATGCAAAGCTTTTGTGTTCCTCATGGAAGCAAGGAGCCATTGTGACACTGCAGGGGCTCATGGCATCAAGGAGACAATTGTGACAGTACAGAACCTCCTAGAAACAAGGCTCCATGGTGACACCGTGGCGAATCATGGAATCAAGGAGCCCCTTGTGACACAGAGAGGCCGCCTGGAAGCAATGGTCCATTGTTACACTGCGGATTCAAGAAGACCATGGGGACAGCACGGAACCTCATGGAACCATCCGTCCATTGGGACACAGCGGGGCCTCATGGACACAAGGGGACCATTGTGGCAAAGCAGGGCCTCATGGAAGCATGGAGAGCATTGTGACATTGTGGGCAATCATGGAAGCATGGAGAGCATTGTGCCACTAAGGAAACTGATGGAACCAAGGCGATCACTGGGACACAATGGAAGCACATGGAATCAAGGCTCCATGATGACTTTGGAGGGCCTCATGGAGCACAGCATCCATTGTGACACAGCAAGACCTCGTGGAACCAAGGAGCCTTTGTGATACTCCAGATGCGCATGGAAGCCAGGCTGCACTGAGACACAGCGGGGCCTTGTTGGAACCAAAGACACCTCTGCAAAAAGCAGGGGAGCTCACAGAACCAAGGAGTCCATTGTTACATTGTAGAAAATTATACATTACATTCTAGAAAACCTATGGAACCAAGGGGCTATTGTGACACAGTAGGGCCACATGGAAGCAATTGTCCATTATGACAATGTGGATCAAAGGTGAGCATGGTGACACTGCGGAACCTCATGGAAGCAAGGAGCCATTGTGACACAGTGGGGCCTCATGGAATCAAGGAGACCATGGTGACACAGGTGATGCACATGAAGCCAAGGAGCCATTGTGACCCAGTGGGGCCTCATGGAATCAAGGAGACCATGGTGACACAGGTGATGCACATGAAGCCAAGGAGCCATTGTGACCCAGTGGGGCCTCATGGAATCAAGGAGACCATGGTGACACAGGTGATGCACATGAAGCCAAGGAGCCATTGTGACACAGTGGGGCCTCATGGAATCAAGGAGACCATGGTGACACAGGTGATGCACATGAAGCCAAGGAGCCATTGTGACACAGTGGGGCCTCATGGAATCAAGGAGACCATGGTGACACAGGGGATGCACATGAAGCCAAGGGGCCATTGTGACACACTGGGGCCTCATGGAATCAAGGAGACCATGGTGACACAGGTGATGCACATGAAGCCAAGGAGCCATTGTGACACAGTGGGGCCTCATGGAATCAAGGACACCATGGTGACACAGGTGATGCACATGAAGCCAAGGAGCCATTGTGACACAGTGGGGCCTCATGGAATCAAGGAGACCATGGTGACACAGGTGATGCACATGAAGCCAAGGAGCCATTGTGACACAGTGGGGCCTCATGGAATCAAGGAGACCATGGTGACACAGGTGATGCACATGAAGCCAAGGAGCCATTGTTACACAGCGGGGCTTCTTCCCTTCAGCTCTGCAGCTGGCTGTCCCACACCGAGGCACCATGTGCCAAGTGCTCTCCTCAGGGCTCTGCCTGCACACAGGCCCAGAGAAGTTTTCCTGTTTCTAAGGAAAGAATGAAAAAGCCTGAGCAGGTTCCCTAGACAACCAAACCCACATGCTGAGTCCAGGCTGCCTGCAATGATGTCCCCTTTCTACAAGGGACACTGTGAGCAGGAATGATGTCTGGGAGCAGAATTCTCGCAGTCTTTCCACGGAATTCCCTGTCCCTGTCCTTTGCCTGGCTCTCTGTTGCAGATGGAAGCTGCTGGTGCCTTTCTCAGCTTGAAGCCCTCTTTTGATGCAAGCAGATGCTCCCAGGTGTGTTCAGCAGCTGTTGCTCAGTGTTGATGCAAAGCTTTTGTGTTCCTCATGGAAGCAAGGAGCCATTGTGACACTGCAGGGGCTCATGGCATCAAGGAGACAATTGTGACACTACAGAACCTCCTAGAAACAAGGCTCCATGGTGACACCGTGGGGAATCATGGAACCACATGGAAATGTGTTCCTCATGAGACGCAGCAGGGCCTTGTTGGAACCAAAGACACCTCTGCAAAAAGCAGGGTAGCTCACAGAACCAAGGAGTCCATTGTTACAATAGAAAACCTATGGAAGCAAGGGGCCATTGTGACACAGTGGGGCCTCATGGAATCAAGGAGACCATGGTGACACAGGTGATGCACATGAAGCCAAGGAGCCATTGTGACACAGTGGGGCCTCATGGAATCAAGGAGACCATGGTGACACAGGTGATTCACATGAAGCCAAGGAGCCATTGTGACACAGTGGGGCCTCATGGAATCAAGGAGACCATGGTGACACAGGTGATGCACATGAACCCAAGGAGCCATTGTGACACAACCGGTCTTCTTCCCTTCAGCTCTGCAGCTGGCCGTCCCAGCCCACGGCACCATGTGCCATCTGCTCTCCTCAGGGCTCTGCCTGCACACAGGCCCAGGAAAGTTTTCCTGATGTAAGGAAAGAATGGAAAAGCCTGAGCAGGTTTCCTGAACAACAAACCCACATACTCAGTCCAGCCTGCTTGCAATGATGTCCCCTTTCTACAAGGGACACTGTGAGCAGGAATGATCTCTGAGAGCAGAATTCTCACAGTCTTTCCACTGAATTCTCTGTCCCTGTCCTTTGCCTGGCTCTCTGTTGCAGATGGAAGCTGCTGCTGCCATTCTCTGCTTGAAGCCCTCTTTTGATGCAAGCAGGTGCTCCCAGGTGTGTTCAGCAGCTGTTGCTCAGTGTTGATGCAAAGCTTTTGTGTTCCTCATGGAAGCAAGGAGCCATTGTGACACTGCAGGGGCTCATGGGATCAAGGAGACAATTGTGACACTACAGAACCTCCTAGAAACAAGGCTCCATGGTGACACCGTGGCGAATCATGGAATCAAGGAGCCCCTTGTGACACAGAGAGGCCGCCTGGAAGCAATGGTCCATTGTTACACTGCGGATTCAAGAAGACCATGGGGACAGCACGGAACCTCATGGAACCATCCGTCCATTGGGACACAGCGGGGCCTCATGGACACAAGGGGACCATTGTGGCAAAGCAGGGCCTCATGGAAGCATGGAGAGCATTGTGACATTGTGGGCAATCATGGAAGCATGGAGAGCATTGTGCCACTAAGGAAACTGATGGAACCAAGGCGATCCCTGGGACACAATGGAAGCACATGGAATCAAGGCTCCATGATGACTTTGGAGGGCCTCATGGAGCATAGCATCCATTGTGACACAGCAAGACCTCGTGGAACCAAGGAGCCTTTGTGATACTCCAGATGCGCATGGAAGCCAGGGTGCACTGAGACACAGCGGGGCCTTGTTGGAACCAAAGACACCTCTGCAAAAAGCAGGGGAGCTCACAGAACCAAGGAGTCCATTGTTCCATTGTAGAAAATTATACATTACATTCTAGAAAACCTATGGAACCAAGGGGCTATTGTGACACAGTGGGGCCACATGGAAGCAATTGTCCATTATGACAATGTGGATCAAAGGTGAGCATGGTGACACTGCGGAACCTCATGGAAGCAAGGAGCCATTGTGACACAGTGGGGCCTCATGGAATCAAGGAGACCATGGTGACACAGGTGATGCACATGAAGCCAAGGAGCCATTGTGACACAGTGGGGCCTCATGGAATCAAGGAGACCATGGTGACACAGGTGATGCACATGAAGCCAAGGAGCCATTGTGACCCAGCGGGGCTTCTTCCCTTCAGCTCTGCAGCTGGCTGTCCCAGCCCACAGCACCATGTGCCAAGTGCTCTCCTCAGGGCTCTGCCTGCACACAGGCCCTGAGAAGTTTTCCTGTTTGTAAGGAAAGAATGGAAAAGCCTGAGCAGGTTTCCTAAACAACAAACCCCACATGCTGAGTCCAGGCTGCCTGCAATGATGTCCCCTTTCTACAAGGGACACTGTGAGCAGGAATGTTGGGGTTTTAGTTTAGTCTTAGGTTTTCCTGTTAAAGGAATTTTCTCCCATATGCATGTTGCTAGGGGACAAATAGCTGTACTTAAGAAAGACAAAAAGGGGAGTGGGGCGGGCCTGGCTACTCTTTTGTCTACACCTGGGTGTGGGGACAGTTCGCTCTGAGCGTCCGGAGAGAGAAGCTGCAGAGAAAGGAGCTGCTGCTTCTTTCTTTTTGGCCGTTCTTTCTTCCTGCTGGAAGCAACGCCGGGACCCCAAAAGCCGCTTTTCCCTGCCCTGCTGGAGACCGAGCTGTGGCTGTGCTGCTCCGCTGCTGCTTCGAGCTTTCGCTACGCTGTAGCCCTGCCCGCCCTGCCTGCCTGGGCCTCCGTGGGTTTTTCCCATCTGGATACATCTCGTCTGCCACCCGGGATTTGCGTTCGTCCCTGCCGTTTCAGCCTGCTGTTCCTGAGAGTCCGGGATCGGCTGCCCAGCGGTTTGTGAAGCCTTTGTTCCATCCTTCCCGGGATCCCAGGGCACCAGAGCCGCGGGTTTCCCGAGCTCGCTCCGGAGCGCCCCCTGCAGCCGCGGGGGAACCATCGCACCTGCCCTGCTCACCGGGAGCCGCCAGCGCCCCTGCCGGCTGCGAGCGGAACTGCACCCGAGGGGAAACAGCCTGACAGCCGAGAAGGCTGGCACTGGGTTTGTGATTGCTGTTACTGCCATAGTTGTTGTTGTTTTGTTTGACTGGTTATATACATATATATATAGAGTAAAGAACTGTTATTCCTATTTCCCACATCTTTGCCTAAAGGCCCTTGATTTCAAAATATAATAACTTGGAGGGAAAAGGGGTTATATCTGCCACTTCAAGGGGGGCCTCTGCCTTCCTTAGCAGACGCCTGTCTTTAAAAACCGAGAGACAGGAATGATCTCTGGGAGCAGAATTCTCGCAGTCTTTCCACTGAATTCTCTGTCCCTGTCCTTTGCCTGGCTCTCTGTTGCAGATGGAAGCTGCTACTGCCTTTCTCTGCTTGAAGCCCTCTTTTGATGCAAGCAGGTGCTCCCAGGTGTGTTCAGCAGCTGTTGCTCAGTGTTGATGCAAAGCTTTTGTGTTCCTCATGGAAGCAAGGAGCCATTGTGACACTGCAGGGGCTCATGGGATCAAGGAGACAATTGTGACACTACAGAACCTCCTAGAAACAAGACTCCATGATGACACCGTGGGGAATCATGGAACCACATGGAAATGTGTTCCTCATGAGACGCAGCAGGGCCTTGTTGGAACCAAAGACACCTCTGCAAAAAGCAGGGTAGCTCACAGAACCAAGGAGTCCATTGTTACAATAGAAAACCTATGGAAGCAAGGAGACCATTGTGACCCAGTGGGGCCTCATGGAATCAAGGAGACCATGGTGACACAGGTGATGCACATGAAGTCAAGGAGCCATTGTGACACAGTGGGGCCTCATGGAATCAAGGAGACCATGGTGACACAGGTGATGCACATGAAGCCAAGGAGCCATTGTGACACAGCGGGGCTTCTTCCCTTCAGCTCTGCAGCTGGCTGTCCCAGCCCACAGCACCATGTGCCAAGTGCTCTCCTCAGGGCTCTGCCTGCACACAGGCCCAGAGAAGTTTTCCTGTTTGTAAGGAAAGAATGAAAAAGCCTGAGCAGGTTCCCTAGACAACCAAACCCACATGCTCAGTCCAGGCTGCCTGCAATGATGTCCCCTTTCTACAAGGGACACTGTGAGCAGGAATGATCTCTGGGAGCAGAATTCTCGCAGTCTTTCCACGGAATTCTCTGTCCCTGTCCTTTGCCTGGCTCTCTGTTGCAGATGGAAGCTGCTGCTGCCATTCTCAGCTTGAAGCCCTCTTTTGATGCAAGCAGATGCTCCCAGGTGCGTTCAGCAGCTGTTGCTCAGTGTTGATGCAAAGCTTTTGTGTTCCTCATGGAAGCAAGGAGCCATTGTGACACTGCAGGGGCTCATGGCATCAAGGAGACAATTGTGACACTACAGAACCTCCTAGAAACAAGGCTCCTTGGGGACACCATGGGGAATCATGGAACCACATGGAAATGTGTTCCTCATGAGACACAGCAGGGCCTTGTTGGAACCAAAGACACCTCTGCAAAAAGCAGGGTAGCTCACAGAACCAAGGAGTCCATTGTTACAATAGAAAACCTATGGAAGCAAGGAGACCATTGTGACACAGTGGGGCCACATGGAAGCCAAGGAGCCATTGTGACCCAGTGGGGCCTCATGGAATCAAGGAGACCATGGTGACACAGGTGATGCACATGAAGCCAAGGAGCCATTGTGACCCAGTGGGGCCTCATGGAATCAAGGAGACCATGGTGACACAGGTGATGCACATGAAGCCAAGGAGCCATTGTGACACAGCGGGGCTTCTTCCCTTCAGCTCTGCAGCTGGCTGTCCCAGCCCACAGCACTATGTGCCAACTGCTCTCCTCAGGATTCTGCCTGCACACAGGCCCAGAGAAGTTTTCCTGTTTGTAAGGAAAGAATGGAAAAGCCTGAGCAGCTTTCCTAAACAACAAACCCTACATGCTCAGTCCAGGCTGCCTGGAATGATGTCCCCTTTCTACAAGGGACACTGTGAGCAGGAATGATCTCTGGGAGCAGAATTCTCGCAGTCTTTCCACGGAATTCTCTGTCCCTGTCCTTTGCCTGGCTCTCTGTTGCAGATGGAAGCTGCTGCTGCCATTCTCAGCTTGAAGCCCTCTTTTGATGCAAGCAGGTGCTCCCAGGTGTGTTCAGCAGCTGTTGCTCAGTGTTGATGCAAAGCTTTTGTGTTCCTCATGGAAGCAAGGAGCCATTGTGACACTGCAGGGGCTCATGGCATCAAGGAGACAATTGTGACAGTACAGAACCTCCTAGAAACGAGGCTCCATGGTGACACCGTGGGGAATCATGGAATCAAGGAGCCCCTTGTGACACAGAGAGGCCGCCTGGAAGCAATGGTCCATTGTTACACTGCGGATTCAAGAAGACCATGGGGACAGCACGGAACCTCATGGAACCCTCCGTCCACTGGGTCACAGCGGGGCCTCATGGACACAAGGGGACCATTGTGGCAAAGCAGGGCCTCATGGAAGCATGGAGAGCATTGTGACATTGTGGGCAATCATGGAAGCATGGAGAGCATTGTGCCACTAAGGAAACTGATGGAACCAAGGCGATCCCTGGGCCACAATGGAAGCACATGGAATCAAGTCTCCATGAATACTTTTTAGGGCCTCATGGAGCACAGCATCCATTGTGACACAGCAAGACCTCGTGGAACCAAGGAGCCTTTGTGATACTCCAGATGCGCATGGAAGCCAGGGTGCACTGAGCCACAGCGGGGCCTTGTTGGAACCAAAGACACCTCTGCAAAAAGCAGGGTAGCTCACAGAACCAAGGAGTCCATTGTTACATTGTAGAAAATTATACATTACATTCTAGAAAACCTATGGAACCAAGGGGCTATTGTGACACAGTGGGGCCACATGGAAGCAATTGTCCATTATGACAATGTGGATCAAAGGTGAGCATGGTGACACTGCGGAACCTCATGGAAGCAAGGAGCCATTGTGACGCAGTGGGGCCTCATGGAATCAAGGAGACCATGGTGACACAGGTGATGCACATGAAGCCAAGGAGCCATTGTGACGCATTGGGGCCTCATGGAATCAAGGAGACCATGGTGACACAGGTGATGCACATGAAGCCAAGGAGCCATTGTGACACAGTGGGGCCTCATGGAATCAAGGACACTATTGTGACACAGGTGATGCACATGAAGCCAAGGAGCCATTGTGACACAGTGGGGCCTCATGGAATCAAGGAGACCATGGTGACACAGGTGATGCACATGAAGCCAAGGAGCCATTGTGACAAAGTTGGGCCTCATGGAATCAAGGAGACCATGGTGACACAGGTGATGCACATGAAGCCAAGGAGCCATTGTGACACAGTGGGGCCTCATGGAATCAAGGAGACCATGGTGACACAGGTGATGCACATGAAGCCAAGGAGCCATTGTGACACAGTGGGGCCTCATGGAATCAAGGAGACCATGGTGACACAGGTGATGCACATGAAGCCAAGGAGCCATTGTGACACAGCGGGGCTTCTTCCCTTCAGCTCTGCAGCTGGCTGTCCCAGCCCACGGCACCATGTGCCATCTGCTCTCCTTAGGGCTCTGCCTGCACACAGGCCCAGAGAAGTTTTCCTGTTTGTAAGGAAAGAATGGAAAAGCCTGAGCAGGTTTCCTCAACAACAAACCCTACATGCTCAGTCCAGGCTGCCTGGAATGATGTCCCCTTTCTACAAGGGACCCTGTGAGCAGGAATGATCTCTGGGAGCAGAATTCTCGCAGTCTTTCCACTGAATTCTCTGTCCCTGTCCTTTGCCTGGCTCTCTGTTGCAGATGGAAGCTGCTGCTGCCATTCTCAGCTTGAAGCCCTCTTTTGATGCAAGCAGGTGCTCCCAGGTGTGTTCAGCAGCTGTTGCTCAGTGTTGATGCAAAGCTTTTGTGTTCCTCATGGAAGCAAGGAGCCATTGTGACACTGCAGGGGCTCATGGAATCAAGGAGACAATTGTGACAGTACAGAACCTCCTAGAAACAAGGCTCCATGGTGACACCGTGGGGAATCATGGAATCAAGGAGCCCCTTGTGACACAGAGAGGCCGCCTGGAAGCAATGGTCCATTGTTACACTGCGGATTCAAGAAGACCATGGGGACAGCACGGAACCTCATGGAACCCTCCATCCATTGGGACACAGCGGGGCCTCATGGACACAAGGGGACCATTGTGGCAAAGCAGGGCCTCATGGAAGCATGGAGAGCATTGTGACATTGTGGGCAATCATGGAAGCATGGAGAGCATTGTGCCACTAAGGAAACTGATGGAACCAAGGCCATCACTGGGCCACAATGGAAGCACATGGAATCAAGGCTCCATGATGACTTTGGAGGGCCTCATGGAGCACAGCATCCATTGTGACACAGCAAGACCTCGTGGAACCAAGGAGCCTTTGTGATACTCCAGATGCGCATGGAAGCCAGGGTGCACTGAGACACAGCGGGGCCTTGTTGGAACCAAAGACACCTCTGCAAAAAGCAGGGGAGCTCACAGAACCAAGGAGTCCATTGTTACATTGTAGAAAATTATACATTACATTCTAGAAAACCTATGGAACCAAGGGGCTATTGTGACACAGTGGGGCCACATGGAAGCAATTGTCCATTATGACAATGTGGATCAAAGGTGAGCATGGTGACACTGCGGAACCTCATGGAAGCAAGGAGCCATTGTGACGCAGTGGGGCCTCATGGAATCAAGGAGACCATGGTGACACAGGTGATGCACATGAAGCCAAGGAGCCATTGTGACCCAGTGGGGCCTCATGGAATCAAGGAGACCATGGTGACACAGGTGATGCACATGAAGCCAAGGAGCCATTGTGACCCAGTGGGGCCTCATGGAATCAAGGAGACCATGGTGACACAGGTGATGCACATGAAGCCAAGGAGCCATTGTGACCCAGTGGGGCCTCATGGAATCAAGGAGACCATGGTGACACAGGTGATGCACATGAAGCCAAGGAGCCATTGTGACACAGCGGGGCTTCTTCCCTTCAGCTCTGCAACTGGCTGTCCCAGCCCACAGCACTATGTGCCAACTGCTCTCCTCAGGACTCTGCCTGCACACAGGCCCAGAGAAGTTTTCCTGTTTGTAAGGAAAGAATGGAAAAGCCTGAGCAGCTTTCCTAAACAACAAACCCCACATGCTGAGTCCAGGCTGCCTGCAATGATGTCCCCTTTCTACAAGGGACACTGTGAGCAGGAATGATCTCTGAGAGCAGAATTCTCACAGTCTTTCCACGGAATTCTCTGTCCCTGTCCTTTCCCTGGCTCTCTGTTGCAGATGGAAGCTGCTGGTGCCTTTCTCATCTTGAAGCCCTCGTTTGATGCAAGCAGATGCTCCCAGGTGTGTTCAGCAGCTGTTGCTCAGTGTTGATGCAAAGCTTTTGTGTTCCTCATGGAAGCAAGGAGCCATTGTGACACTGCAGGGGCTCATGGCATCAAGGAGACAATTGTGACAGTACAGAACCTCCTAGAAACAAGGCTCCATGGTGACACCGTGGGGAATCATGGAATCAAGGAGCCCCTTGTGACACAGAGAGGCCGCCTGGAAGCAATGGTCCATTGTTACACTGCGGATTCAAGAAGACCATGGGGACAGCACGGAACCTCATGGAACCATCCGTCCATTGGGACACAGCGGGGCCTCATGGACACAAGGGGACCATTGTGGCAAAGCAGGGCCTCATGGAAGCATGGAGAGCATTGTGACATTGTGGGCAATCGTGGAAGCATGGAGAGCATTGTGCCACTAAGGAAACTGATGGAACCAAGGCGATCCCTGGGACACAATGGAAGCACATGGAATCAAGGCTCCATGATGACTTTGGAGGGCCTCATGGAGCACAGCATCCATTGTGACACAGCAAGACCTCGTGGAACCAAGGAGCCTTTGTGATACTCCAGATGCGCATGGAAGCCAGGGTGCACTGAGACACAGCAGGGCCTTGTTGGAACCAAAGACACCTCTGCAAAAAGCAGGGTAGCTCACAGAACCAAGGAGTCCATTGTTACATTGTAGAAAATTATACATTACATTCTAGAAAACCTATGGAACCAAGGGGCTATTGTGACACAGTGGGGCCACATGGAAGCAATTGTCCATTATGACAATGTGGATCAAAGGTGAGCATGGTGACACTGCGGAACCTCATGGAAGCAAGGAGCCATTGTGACACAGGTGATGCACATGAAGCCAAGGAGCCATTGTGACACAGTGGGGCCTCATGGAATCAAGGAGACCATGGTGACACAGGTGATGCACATGAAGCCAAGGAGCCATTGTGACACAGTGGGGCCTCATGGAATCAAGGAGACCATGGTGACACAGGTGATGCACATGAAGCCAAGGAGCCATTGTGACACAGTGGGGCCTCATGGAATCAAGGAGACCATGGTGACACAGGTGATGCACATGAAGCCAAGGAGCCATTGTGACACAACCGGTCTTCTTCCCTTGAGCTCTGCAGCTGGCCGTCCCAGCCCACGGCACCATGTGCCATCTGCTCTCCTCAGGGCTCTGCCTGCACACAGGCCCAGAGAAGTTTTCCTGTTTGTAAGGAAAGAATGGAAAAGCCTGAGCAGGTTTCCTCAACAACAAACCCACATACTCAGTCCAGCCTGCTTGCAATGATGTCCCCTTTCTACAAGGGACACTGTGAGCAGGAATGATCTCTGAGAGCAGAATTCTCACAGTCTTTCCACTGAATTCTCTGTCCCTGTCCTTTGCCTGGCTCTCTGTTGCAGATGGAAGCTGCTGCTGCCATTCTCAGCTTGAAGCCCTCTTTTGATGCAAGCAGGTGCTCCCAGGTGTGTTCAGCAGCTGTTGCTCAGTGTTGATGCAAAGCTTTTGTGTTCCTCATGGAAGCAAGGAGCCATTGTGACACTGCAGGGGCTCATGGCATCAAGGAGACAATTGTGACACTACAGAACCTCCTAGAAACAAGGCTCCATGGTGACACCGTGGCGAATCATGGAATCAAGGAGCCCCTTGTGACACAGAGAGGCCGCCTGGAAGCAATGGTCCATTGTTACACTGCGGATTCAAGAAGACCATGGGGACAGCACGGAACCTCATGGAACCATCCGTCCATTGGGACACAGCGGGGCCTCATGGACACAAGGGGACCATTGTGGCAAAGCAGGGCCTCATGGAAGCATGGAGAGCATTGTGACATTGTGGGCAATCATGGAAGCATGGAGAGCATTGTGCCACTAAGGAAACTGATGGAACCAAGGCCATCACTGGGCCACAATGGAAGCACATGGAATCAAGGCTCCATGATGACTTTGGAGGGCCTCATGGAGCACAGCATCCATTGTGACACAGCAAGACCTCGTGGAACCAAGGAGCCTTTGTGATACTCCAGATGCGCATGGAAGCCAGGCTGCACTGAGACACAGCGGGGCCTTGTTGGAACCAAAGACACCTCTGCAAAAAGCAGGGGAGCTCACAGAACCAAGGAGTCCATTGTTACATTGTAGAAAATTATACATTACATTCTAGAAAACCTATGGAACCAAGGGGCTATTGTGACACAGTAGGGCCACATGGAAGCAATTGTCCATTATGACAATGTGGATCAAAGGTGAGCATGGTGACACTGCGGAACCTCATGGAAGCAAGGAGCCATTGTGACACAGTGGGGCCTCATGGAATCAAGGAGACCATGGTGACACAGGTGATGCACATGAAGCCAAGGAGCCATTGTGACCCAGTGGGGCCTCATGGAATCAAGGAGACCATGGTGACACAGGTGATGCACATGAAGCCAAGGAGCCATTGTGACCCAGTGGGGCCTCATGGAATCAAGGAGACCATGGTGACACAGGTGATGCACATGAAGCCAAGGAGCCATTGTGACACAGTGGGGCCTCATGGAATCAAGGAGACCATGGTGACACAGGTGATGCACATGAAGCCAAGGAGCCATTGTGACACAGTGGGGCCTCATGGAATCAAGGAGACCATGGTGACACAGGTGATGCACATGAAGCCAAGGGGCCATTGTGACACACTGGGGCCTCATGGAATCAAGGAGACCATGGTGACACAGGTGATGCACATGAAGCCAAGGAGCCATTGTGACACAGTGGGGCCTCATGGAATCAAGGAGACCATGGTGACACAGGTGATGCACATGAAGCCAAGGAGCCATTGTGACACAGTGGGGCCTCATGGAATCAAGGAGACCATGGTGACACAGGTGATGCACATGAAGCCAAGGAGCCATTGTGACACAGTGGGGCCTCATGGAATCAAGGAGACCATGGTGACACAGGTGATGCACATGAAGCCAAGGAGCCATTGTGACCCAGCGGGGCTTCTTCCCTTCAGCTCTGCAGCTGGCTGTCCCAGCCCACAGCACCATGTGCCAAGTGCTCTCCTCAGGGCTCTGCCTGCACACAGGCCCAGAGAAGTTTTCCTGTTTGTAAGGAAAGAATGGAAAAGCCTGAGCAGGTTTCCTAAACAACAAACCCCACATGCTGAGTCCAGGCTGCCTGCAATGATGTCCCCTTTCTACAAGGGACACTGTGAGCAGGAATGTTGGGGTTTTAGTTTAGTCTTAGGTTTTCCTGTTAAAGGAATTTTCTCCCATATGCATGTTGCTAGGGGACAAATAGCTGTACTTAAGAAAGACAAAAAGGGGAGTGGGGCGGGCCTGGCTACTCTTTTGTCTACACCTGGGTGTGGGGACAGTTCGCTCTGAGCGTCCGGAGAGAGAAGCTGCAGAGAAAGGAGCTGCTACTTCTTTCTTTTTGGCCGTTCTTTCTTCCTGCTGGAAGCAACGCCGGGACCCCAAAAGCCGCTTTTCCCTGCCCTGCTGGAGACCGAGCTGTGGCTGTCCTGCTCCGCTGCTGCTTCGAGCTTTCGCTACGCTGTAGCCCTGCCCGCCCTGCCTGCCTGGGCCTCCGTGGGTTTTTCCCATCTGGATACATCTCGTCTGCCACCCGGGATTTGCGTTCGTCCCTGCCGTTTCAGCCTGCTGTTCCTGAGAGTCCGGGATCGGCTGCCCAGCGGTTTGTGAAGCCTTTGTTCCATCCTTCCCGGGATCCCAGGGCACCAGAGCCGCGGGTTTCCTGAGCTCGCTCCGGAGCGCCCCCTGCAGCCGCGGGGGAACCATCGCACCTGCCCTGCTCACCGGGAGCCGCCAGCGCCCCTGCCGGCTGCGAGCGGAACTGCACCCGAGGGGAAACAGCCTGACAGCCGAGAAGGCTGGCACTGGGTTTGTGATTGCTGTTACTGCCATAGTTGTTGTTGTTTTGTTTGACTGGTTATATACATATATATATAGAGTAAAGAACTGTTATTCCTATTTCCCACATCTTTGCCTAAAGGCCCTTGATTTCAAAATATAATAACTTGGAGGGAAAAGGGGTTATATCTGCCACTTCAAGGGGGGCCTCTGCCTTCCTTAGCAGACGCCTGTCTTTAAAAACCGAGAGACAGGAATGATCTCTGGGAGCAGAATTCTCGCAGTCTTTCCACTGAATTCTCTGTCCCTGTCCTTTGCCTGGCTCTCTGTTGCAGATGGAAGCTGCTACTGCCTTTCTCTGCTTGAAGCCCTCTTTTGATGCAAGCAGGTGCTCCCAGGTGTGTTCAGCAGCTGTTGCTCAGTGTTGATGCAAAGCTTTTGTGTTCCTCATGGAAGCAAGGAGCCATTGTGACACTGCAGGGGCTCATGGCATCAAGGAGACAATTGTGACACTACAGAACCTCCTAGAAACAAGACTCCATGATGACACCGTGGGGAATCATGGAACCACATGGAAATGTGTTCCTCATGAGACGCAGCAGGGCCTTGTTGGAACCAAAGACACCTCTGCAAAAAGCAGGGTAGCTCACAGAACCAAGGAGTCCATTGTTACAATAGAAAACCTATGGAAGCAAGGAGACCATTGTGACCCAGTGGGGCCTCATGGAATCAAGGAGACCATGGTGACACAGGTGATGCACATGAAGTCAAGGAGCCATTGTGACACAGTGGGGCCTCATGGAATCAAGGAGACCATGGTGACACAGGTGATGCACATGAAGCCAAGGAGCCATTGTGACACAGCGGGGCTTCTTCCCTTCAGCTCTGCAGCTGGCTGTCCCAGCCCACAGCACCATGTGCCAAGTGCTCTCCTCAGGGCTCTGCCTGCACACAGGCCCAGAGAAGTTTTCCTGTTTGTAAGGAAAGAATGAAAAAGCCTGAGCAGGTTCCCTAGACAACCAAACCCACATGCTCAGTCCAGGCTGCCTGGAATGATGTCCCCTTTCTACAAGGGACACTGTGAGCAGGAATGATCTCTGGGAGCAGAATTCTCGCAGTCTTTCCACGGAATTCTCTGTCCCTGTCCTTTGCCTGGCTCTCTGTTGCAGATGGAAGCTGCTGCTGCCATTCTCAGCTTGAAGCCCTCTTTTGATGCAAGCAGATGCTCCCAGGTGCGTTCAGCAGCTGTTGCTCAGTGTTGATGCAAAGCTTTTGTGTTCCTCATGGAAGCAAGGAGCCATTGTGACACTGCAGGGGCTCATGGCATCAAGGAGACAATTGTGACACTACAGAACCTCCTAGAAACAAGGCTCCTTGGGGACACCATGGGGAATCATGGAACCACATGGAAATGTGTTCCTCATGAGACACAGCAGGGCCTTGTTGGAACCAAAGACACCTCTGCAAAAAGCAGGGTAGCTCACAGAACCAAGGAGTCCATTGTTACAATAGAAAACCTATGGAAGCAAGGAGACCATTGTGACACAGTGGGGCCACATGGAAGCCAAGGAGCCATTGTGACCCAGTGGGGCCTCATGGAATCAAGGAGACCATGGTGACACAGGTGATGCACATGAAGCCAAGGAGCCATTGTGACCCAGTGGGGCCTCATGGAATCAAGGAGACCATGGTGACACAGGTGATGCACATGAAGCCAAGGAGCCATTGTGACACAGCGGGGCTTCTTCCCTTCAGCTCTGCAGCTGGCTGTCCCAGCCCACAGCACTATGTGCCAACTGCTCTCCTCAGGACTCTGCCTGCACACAGGCCCAGAGAAGTTTTCCTGTTTGTAAGGAAAGAATGGAAAAGCCTGAGCAGCTTTCCTAAACAACAAACCCCACATGCTGAGTCCAGGCTGCCTGCAATGATGTCCCCTTTCTACAAGGGACACTGTGAGCAGGAATGATCTCTGAGAGCAGAATTCTCACAGTCTTTCCACGGAATTCTCTGTCCCTGTCCTTTCCCTGGCTCTCTGTTGCAGATGGAAGCTGCTGGTGCCTTTCTCATCTTGAAGCCCTCGTTTGATGCAAGCAGATGCTCCCAGGTGTGTTCAGCAGCTGTTGCTCAGTGTTGATGCAAAGCTTTTGTGTTCCTCATGGAAGCAAGGAGCCATTGTGACACTGCAGGGGCTCATGGCATCAAGGAGACAATTGTGACAGTACAGAACCTCCTAGAAACAAGACTCCATGATGACACCGTGGGGAATCATGGAACCACATGGAAATGTGTTCCTCATGAGACGCAGCAGGGCCTTGTTGGAACCAAAGACACCTCTACCAAAAGCAGGGTAGCTCACAGAACCAAGGAGTCCATTGTTACAATAGAAAACCTATGGAAGCAAGGAGACCATGGTGACACAGGTGATGCACATGAAGCCAAGGAGCCATTGTGACCCAGTGGGGCCTCATGGAATCAAGGAGACCATGGTGACACAGGTGATGCACATGAAGCCAAGGAGCCATTGTGACACAGTGGGGCCTCATGGAATCAAGGAGACCATGGTGACACAGGTGATGCACATGAAGCCAAGGAGCCATTGTGACACAGCGGGGCTTCTTCCCTTCAGCTCTGCAGCTGGCTGTCCCACACCGAGGCACCATGTGCCAAGTGCTCTCCTCAGGGCTCTGCCTGCACACAGGCCCAGGAGAAGATTTCCTGTTTGTAAGGAAAGAATGGAAAAGCCTGAGCAGGTTCCCTAGACAACCAAACCCACATGCTCAGTCCAGGCTGCCTGCAATGATGTCCCCTTTCTACAAGGAATACTGTGAGCAGGAATGATCTCTGGGAGCAGAATTCTCGCAGTCTTTCCACGGAATTCCCTGTCCCTGTCCTTTGCCTGGCTCTCTGTTGCAGATGGAAGCTGCTGCTGCCATTCTCTGCTTGAAGCCCTCTTTTGATGCAAGCAGGTGCTCCCAGGTGTGTTCAGCAGCTGTTGCTCAGTGTTGATGCAAAGCTTTTGTGTTCCTCATGGAAGCAAGGAGCCATTGTGACACTGCAGGGGCTCATGGCATCAAGGAGACAATTGTGACAGTACAGAACCTCCTAGAAACAAGGCTCCATGGTGACACCGTGGCGAATCATGGAATCAAGGAGCCCCTTGTGACACAGAGAGGCCGCCTGGAAGCAATGGTCCATTGTTACACTGCGGATTCAAGAAGACCATGGGGACAGCACGGAACCTCATGGAACCATCCGTCCATTGGGACACAGCGGGGCCTCATGGACACAAGGGGACCATTGTGGCAAAGCAGGGCCTCATGGAAGCATGGAGAGCATTGTGACATTGTGGGCAATCATGGAAGCATGGAGAGCATTGTGCCACTAAGGAAACTGATGGAACCAAGGCGATCACTGGGACACAATGGAAGCACATGGAATCAAGGCTCCATGATGACTTTGGAGGGCCTCATGGAGCACAGCATCCATTGTGACACAGCAAGACCTCGTGGAACCAAGGAGCCTTTGTGATACTCCAGATGCGCATGGAAGCCAGGCTGCACTGAGACACAGCGGGGCCTTGTTGGAACCAAAGACACCTCTGCAAAAAGCAGGGGAGCTCACAGAACCAAGGAGTCCATTGTTACATTGTAGAAAATTATACATTACATTCTAGAAAACCTATGGAACCAAGGGGCTATTGTGACACAGTAGGGCCACATGGAAGCAATTGTCCATTATGACAATGTGGATCAAAGGTGAGCATGGTGACACTGCGGAACCTCATGGAAGCAAGGAGCCATTGTGACACAGTGGGGCCTCATGGAATCAAGGAGACCATGGTGACACAGGTGATGCACATGAAGCCAAGGAGCCATTGTGACACAGTGGGGCCTCATGGAATCAAGGAGACCATGGTGACACAGGTGATGCACATGAAGCCAAGGAGCCATTGTGACCCAGTGGGGCCTCATGGAATCAAGGAGACCATGGTGACACAGGTGATGCACATGAAGCCAAGGAGCCATTGTGACACAGTGGGGCCTCATGGAATCAAGGAGACCATGGTGACACAGGTGATGCACATGAAGCCAAGGAGCCATTGTGACACAGTGGGGCCTCATGGAATCAAGGAGACCATGGTGACACAGGTGATGCACATGAAGCCAAGGAGCCATTGTGACACAGTGGGGCCTCATGGAATCAAGGAGACCATGGTGACACAGGTGATGCACATGAAGCCAAGGAGCCATTGTGACACAGTGGGGCCTCATGGAATCAAGGAGACCATGGTGACACAGGTGATGCACATGAAGCCAAGGAGCCATTGTTACACAGCGGGGCTTCTTCCCTTCAGCTCTGCAGCTGGCTGTCCCACACCGAGGCACCATGTGCCAAGTGCTCTCCTCAGGGCTCTGCCTGCACACAGGCCCAGAGAAGTTTTCCTGTTTCTAAGGAAAGAATGAAAAAGCCTGAGCAGGTTCCCTAGACAACCAAACCCACATGCTGAGTCCAGGCTGCCTGCAATGATGTCCCCTTTCTACAAGGGGACACTGTGAGCAGGAATGATGTCTGGGAGCAGAATTCTCGCAGTCTTTCCACGGAATTCCCTGTCCCTGTCCTTTGCCTGGCTCTCTGTTGCAGATGGAAGCTGCTGGTGCCTTTCTCAGCTTGAAGCCCTCTTTTGATGCAAGCAGATGCTCCCAGGTGTGTTCAGCAGCTGTTGCTCAGTGTTGATGCAAAGCTTTTGTGTTCCTCATGGAAGCAAGGAGCCATTGTGACACTGCAGGGGCTCATGGCATCAAGGAGACAATTGTGACACTACAGAACCTCCTAGAAACAAGGCTCCATGGTGACACCGTGGGGAATCATGGAACCACATGGAAATGTGTTCCTCATGAGACGCAGCAGGGCCTTGTTGGAACCAAAGACACCTCTGCAAAAAGCAGGGTAGCTCACAGAACCAAGGAGTCCATTGTTACAATAGAAAACCTATGGAAGCAAGGGGCCATTGTGACACAGTGGGGCCTCATGGAATCAAGGAGACCATGGTGACACAGGTGATGCACATGAAGCCAAGGAGCCATTGTGACACAGTGGGGCCTCATGGAATCAAGGAGACCATGGTGACACAGGTGATTCACATGAAGCCAAGGAGCCATTGTGACACAGTGGGGCCTCATGGAATCAAGGAGACCATGGTGACACAGGTGATGCACATGAACCCAAGGAGCCATTGTGACACAACCGGTCTTCTTCCCTTCAGCTCTGCAGCTGGCCGTCCCAGCCCACGGCACCATGTGCCATCTGCTCTCCTCAGGGCTCTGCCTGCACACAGGCCCAGGAAAGTTTTCCTGATGTAAGGAAAGAATGGAAAAGCCTGAGCAGGTTTCCTGAACAACAAACCCACATACTCAGTCCAGCCTGCTTGCAATGATGTCCCCTTTCTACAAGGGACACTGTGAGCAGGAATGATCTCTGAGAGCAGAATTCTCACAGTCTTTCCACTGAATTCTCTGTCCCTGTCCTTTGCCTGGCTCTCTGTTGCAGATGGAAGCTGCTGCTGCCATTCTCTGCTTGAAGCCCTCTTTTGATGCAAGCAGGTGCTCCCAGGTGTGTTCAGCAGCTGTTGCTCAGTGTTGATGCAAAGCTTTTGTGTTCCTCATGGAAGCAAGGAGCCATTGTGACACTGCAGGGGCTCATGGGATCAAGGAGACAATTGTGACACTACAGAACCTCCTAGAAACAAGGCTCCATGGTGACACCGTGGCGAATCATGGAATCAAGGAGCCCCTTGTGACACAGAGAGGCCGCCTGGAAGCAATGGTCCATTGTTACACTGCGGATTCAAGAAGACCATGGGGACAGCACGGAACCTCATGGAACCATCCGTCCATTGGGACACAGCGGGGCCTCATGGACACAAGGGGACCATTGTGGCAAAGCAGGGCCTCATGGAAGCATGGAGAGCATTGTGACATTGTGGGCAATCATGGAAGCATGGAGAGCATTGTGCCACTAAGGAAACTGATGGAACCAAGGCGATCCCTGGGACACAATGGAAGCACATGGAATCAAGGCTCCATGATGACTTTGGAGGGCCTCATGGAGCATAGCATCCATTGTGACACAGCAAGACCTCGTGGAACCAAGGAGCCTTTGTGATACTCCAGATGCGCATGGAAGCCAGGGTGCACTGAGACACAGCGGGGCCTTGTTGGAACCAAAGACACCTCTGCAAAAAGCAGGGGAGCTCACAGAACCAAGGAGTCCATTGTTCCATTGTAGAAAATTATACATTACATTCTAGAAAACCTATGGAACCAAGGGGCTATTGTGACACAGTGGGGCCACATGGAAGCAATTGTCCATTATGACAATGTGGATCAAAGGTGAGCATGGTGACACTGCGGAACCTCATGGAAGCAAGGAGCCATTGTGACACAGTGGGGCCTCATGGAATCAAGGAGACCATGGTGACACAGGTGATGCACATGAAGCCAAGGAGCCATTGTGACACAGTGGGGCCTCATGGAATCAAGGAGACCATGGTGACACAGGTGATGCACATGAAGCCAAGGAGCCATTGTGACCCAGCGGGGCTTCTTCCCTTCAGCTCTGCAGCTGGCTGTCCCAGCCCACAGCACCATGTGCCAAGTGCTCTCCTCAGGGCTCTGCCTGCACACAGGCCCTGAGAAGTTTTCCTGTTTGTAAGGAAAGAATGGAAAAGCCTGAGCAGGTTTCCTAAACAACAAACCCCACATGCTGAGTCCAGGCTGCCTGCAATGATGTCCCCTTTCTACAAGGGACACTGTGAGCAGGAATGTTGGGGTTTTAGTTTAGTCTTAGGTTTTCCTGTTAAAGGAATTTTCTCCCATATGCATGTTGCTAGGGGACAAATAGCTGTACTTAAGAAAGACAAAAAGGGGAGTGGGGCGGGCCTGGCTACTCTTTTGTCTACACCTGGGTGTGGGGACAGTTCGCTCTGAGCGTCCGGAGAGAGAAGCTGCAGAGAAAGGAGCTGCTGCTTCTTTCTTTTTGGCCGTTCTTTCTTCCTGCTGGAAGCAACGCCGGGACCCCAAAAGCCGCTTTTCCCTGCCCTGCTGGAGACCGAGCTGTGGCTGTCCTGCTCCGCTGCTGCTTCGAGCTTTCGCTACGCTGTAGCCCTGCCCGCCCTGCCTGCCTGGGCCTCCGTGGGTTTTTCCCATCTGGATACATCTCGTCTGCCACCCGGGATTTGCGTTCGTCCCTGCCGTTTCAGCCTGCTGTTCCTGAGAGTCCGGGATCGGCTGCCCAGCGGTTTGTGAAGCCTTTGTTCCATCCTTCCCGGGATCCCAGGGCACCAGAGCCGCGGGTTTCCCGAGCTCGCTCCGGAGCGCCCCCTGCAGCCGCGGGGGAACCATCGCACCTGCCCTGCTCACCGGGAGCCGCCAGCGCCCCTGCCGGCTGCGAGCGGAACTGCACCCGAGGGGAAACAGCCTGACAGCCGAGAAGGCTGGCACTGGGTTTGTGATTGCTGTTACTGCCATAGTTGTTGTTGTTTTGTTTGACTGGTTATATACATATATATATAGAGTAAAGAACTGTTATTCCTATTTCCCACATCTTTGCCTAAAGGCCCTTGATTTCAAAATATAATAACTTGGAGGGAAAAGGGGTTATATCTGCCACTTCAAGGGGGGCCTCTGCCTTCCTTAGCAGACGCCTGTCTTTAAAAACCGAGAGACAGGAATGATCTCTGGGAGCAGAATTCTCGCAGTCTTTCCACTGAATTCTCTGTCCCTGTCCTTTGCCTGGCTCTCTGTTGCAGATGGAAGCTGCTACTGCCTTTCTCTGCTTGAAGCCCTCTTTTGATGCAAGCAGGTGCTCCCAGGTGTGTTCAGCAGCTGTTGCTCAGTGTTGATGCAAAGCTTTTGTGTTCCTCATGGAAGCAAGGAGCCATTGTGACACTGCAGGGGCTCATGGGATCAAGGAGACAATTGTGACACTACAGAACCTCCTAGAAACAAGACTCCATGATGACACCGTGGGGAATCATGGAACCACATGGAAATGTGTTCCTCATGAGACGCAGCAGGGCCTTGTTGGAACCAAAGACACCTCTGCAAAAAGCAGGGTAGCTCACAGAACCAAGGAGTCCATTGTTACAATAGAAAACCTATGGAAGCAAGGAGACCATTGTGACCCAGTGGGGCCTCATGGAATCAAGGAGACCATGGTGACACAGGTGATGCACATGAAGTCAAGGAGCCATTGTGACACAGTGGGGCCTCATGGAATCAAGGAGACCATGGTGACACAGGTGATGCACATGAAGCCAAGGAGCCATTGTGACACAGCGGGGCTTCTTCCCTTCAGCTCTGCAGCTGGCTGTCCCAGCCCACAGCACCATGTGCCAAGTGCTCTCCTCAGGGCTCTGCCTGCACACAGGCCCAGAGAAGTTTTCCTGTTTGTAAGGAAAGAATGAAAAAGCCTGAGCAGGTTCCCTAGACAACCAAACCCACATGCTCAGTCCAGGCTGCCTGCAATGATGTCCCCTTTCTACAAGGGACACTGTGAGCAGGAATGATCTCTGGGAGCAGAATTCTCGCAGTCTTTCCACGGAATTCTCTGTCCCTGTCCTTTGCCTGGCTCTCTGTTGCAGATGGAAGCTGCTGCTGCCATTCTCAGCTTGAAGCCCTCTTTTGATGCAAGCAGATGCTCCCAGGTGCGTTCAGCAGCTGTTGCTCAGTGTTGATGCAAAGCTTTTGTGTTCCTCATGGAAGCAAGGAGCCATTGTGACACTGCAGGGGCTCATGGCATCAAGGAGACAATTGTGACACTACAGAACCTCCTAGAAACAAGGCTCCTTGGGGACACCATGGGGAATCATGGAACCACATGGAAATGTGTTCCTCATGAGACACAGCAGGGCCTTGTTGGAACCAAAGACACCTCTGCAAAAAGCAGGGTAGCTCACAGAACCAAGGAGTCCATTGTTACAATAGAAAACCTATGGAAGCAAGGAGACCATTGTGACACAGTGGGGCCACATGGAAGCCAAGGAGCCATTGTGACCCAGTGGGGCCTCATGGAATCAAGGAGACCATGGTGACACAGGTGATGCACATGAAGCCAAGGAGCCATTGTGACCCAGTGGGGCCTCATGGAATCAAGGAGACCATGGTGACACAGGTGATGCACATGAAGCCAAGGAGCCATTGTGACACAGCGGGGCTTCTTCCCTTCAGCTCTGCAGCTGGCTGTCCCAGCCCACAGCACTATGTGCCAACTGCTCTCCTCAGGACTCTGCCTGCACACAGGCCCAGAGAAGTTTTCCTGTTTGTAAGGAAAGAATGGAAAAGCCTGAGCAGCTTTCCTAAACAACAAACCCCACATGCTGAGTCCAGGCTGCCTGCAATGATGTCCCCTTTCTACAAGGGACACTGTGAGCAGGAATGATCTCTGAGAGCAGAATTCTCACAGTCTTTCCACGGAATTCTCTGTCCCTGTCCTTTCCCTGGCTCTCTGTTGCAGATGGAAGCTGCTGGTGCCTTTCTCATCTTGAAGCCCTCGTTTGATGCAAGCAGATGCTCCCAGGTGTGTTCAGCAGCTGTTGCTCAGTGTTGATGCAAAGCTTTTGTGTTCCTCATGGAAGCAAGGAGCCATTGTGACACTGCAGGGGCTCATGGCATCAAGGAGACAATTGTGACAGTACAGAACCTCCTAGAAACAAGACTCCATGATGACACCGTGGGGAATCATGGAACCACATGGAAATGTGTTCCTCATGAGACGCAGCAGGGCCTTGTTGGAACCAAAGACACCTCTACCAAAAGCAGGGTAGCTCACAGAACCAAGGAGTCCATTGTTACAATAGAAAACCTATGGAAGCAAGGAGACCATGGTGACACAGGTGATGCACATGAAGCCAAGGAGCCATTGTGACCCAGTGGGGCCTCATGGAATCAAGGAGACCATGGTGACACAGGTGATGCACATGAAGCCAAGGAGCCATTGTGACACAGTGGGGCCTCATGGAATCAAGGAGACCATGGTGACACAGGTGATGCACATGAAGCCAAGGAGCCATTGTGACACAGCGGGGCTTCTTCCCTTCAGCTCTGCAGCTGGCTGTCCCACACCGAGGCACCATGTGCCAAGTGCTCTCCTCAGGGCTCTGCCTGCACACAGGCCCAGGAGAAGATTTCCTGTTTGTAAGGAAAGAATGGAAAAGCCTGAGCAGGTTCCCTAGACAACCAAACCCACATGCTCAGTCCAGGCTGCCTGCAATGATGTCCCCTTTCTACAAGGAATACTGTGAGCAGGAATGATCTCTGGGAGCAGAATTCTCGCAGTCTTTCCACGGAATTCTCTGTCCCTGTCCTTTGCCTGGCTCTCTGTTGCAGATGGAAGCTGCTGCTGCCATTCTCTGCTTGAAGCCCTCTTTTGATGCAAGCAGGTGCTCCCAGGTGTGTTCAGCAGCTGTTGCTCAGTGTTGATGCAAAGCTTTTGTGTTCCTCATGGAAGCAAGGAGCCATTGTGACACTGCAGGGGCTCATGGCATCAAGGAGACAATTGTGACAGTACAGAACCTCCTAGAAACAAGGCTCCATGGTGACACCGTGGCGAATCATGGAATCAAGGAGCCCCTTGTGACACAGAGAGGCCGCCTGGAAGCAATGGTCCATTGTTACACTGCGGATTCAAGAAGACCATGGGGACAGCACGGAACCTCATGGAACCATCCGTCCATTGGGACACAGCGGGGCCTCATGGACACAAGGGGACCATTGTGGCAAAGCAGGGCCTCATGGAAGCATGGAGAGCATTGTGACATTGTGGGCAATCATGGAAGCATGGAGAGCATTGTGCCACTAAGGAAACTGATGGAACCAAGGCGATCACTGGGACACAATGGAAGCACATGGAATCAAGGCTCCATGATGACTTTGGAGGGCCTCATGGAGCACAGCATCCATTGTGACACAGCAAGACCTCGTGGAACCAAGGAGCCTTTGTGATACTCCAGATGCGCATGGAAGCCAGGCTGCACTGAGACACAGCGGGGCCTTGTTGGAACCAAAGACACCTCTGCAAAAAGCAGGGGAGCTCACAGAACCAAGGAGTCCATTGTTACATTGTAGAAAATTATACATTACATTCTAGAAAACCTATGGAACCAAGGGGCTATTGTGACACAGTAGGGCCACATGGAAGCAATTGTCCATTATGACAATGTGGATCAAAGGTGAGCATGGTGACACTGCGGAACCTCATGGAAGCAAGGAGCCATTGTGACACAGTGGGGCCTCATGGAATCAAGGAGACCATGGTGACACAGGTGATGCACATGAAGCCAAGGAGCCATTGTGACACAGTGGGGCCTCATGGAATCAAGGAGACCATGGTGACACAGGTGATGCACATGAAGCCAAGGAGCCATTGTGACACAGTGGGGCCTCATGGAATCAAGGAGACCATGGTGACACAGGTGATGCACATGAAGCCAAGGAGCCATTGTGACACAGTGGGGCCTCATGGAATCAAGGAGACCATGGTGACACAGGTGATGCACATGAAGCCAAGGAGCCATTGTGACACAGTGGGGCCTCATGGAATCAAGGAGACCATGGTGACACAGGGGATGCACATGAAGCCAAGGGGCCATTGTGACACACTGGGGCCTCATGGAATCAAGGAGACCATGGTGACACAGGTGATGCACATGAAGCCAAGGAGCCATTGTGACACAGTGGGGCCTCATGGAATCAAGGACACCATGGTGACACAGGTGATGCACATGAAGCCAAGGAGCCATTGTGACACAGTGGGGCCTCATGGAATCAAGGAGACCATGGTGACACAGGTGATGCACATGAAGCCAAGGAGCCATTGTGACACAGTGGGGCCTCATGGAATCAAGGAGACCATGGTGACACAGGTGATGCACATGAAGCCAAGGAGCCATTGTGACACAGCGGGGCTTCTTCCCTTCAGCTCTGCAGCTGGCTGTCCCACACCGAGGCACCATGTGCCAAGTGCTCTCCTCAGGGCTCTGCCTGCACACAGGCCCAGAGAAGTTTTCCTGTTTCTAAGGAAAGAATGAAAAAGCCTGAGCAGGTTCCCCTGACAACCAAACCCACATGCTGAGTCCAGGCTGCCTGCAATGATGTCCCCTTTCTACAAGGGACACTGTGAGCAGGAATGATGTCTGGGAGCAGAATTCTCGCAGTCTTTCCACGGAATTCCCTGTCCCTGTCCTTTGCCTGGCTCTCTGTTGCAGATGGAAGCTGCTGGTGCCTTTCTCAGCTTGAAGCCCTCTTTTGATGCAAGCAGATGCTCCCAGGTGTGTTCAGCAGCTGTTGCTCAGTGTTGATGCAAAGCTTTTGTGTTCCTCATGGAAGCAAGGAGCCATTGTGACACTGCAGGGGCTCATGGCATCAAGGAGACAATTGTGACACTACAGAACCTCCTAGAAACAAGGCTCCATGGTGACACCGTGGGGAATCATGGAACCACATGGAAATGTGTTCCTCATGAGACGCAGCAGGGCCTTGTTGGAACCAAAGACACCTCTGCAAAAAGCAGGGTAGCTCACAGAACCAAGGAGTCCATTGTTACAATAGAAAACCTATGGAAGCAAGGGGCCATTGTGACACAGTGGGGCCTCATGGAATCAAGGAGACCATGGTGACACAGGTGATGCACATGAAGCCAAGGAGCCATTGTGACACAGTGGGGCCTCATGGAATCAAGGAGACCATGGTGACACAGGTGATTCACATGAAGCCAAGGAGCCATTGTGACACAGTGGGGCCTCATGGAATCAAGGAGACCATGGTGACACAGGTGATGCACATGAACCCAAGGAGCCATTGTGACACAACCGGTCTTCTTCCCTTCAGCTCTGCAGCTGGCCGTCCCAGCCCACGGCACCATGTGCCATCTGCTCTCCTCAGGGCTCTGCCTGCACACAGGCCCAGGAAAGTTTTCCTGATGTAAGGAAAGAATGGAAAAGCCTGAGCAGGTTTCCTGAACAACAAACCCACATACTCAGTCCAGCCTGCTTGCAATGATGTCCCCTTTCTACAAGGGACACTGTGAGCAGGAATGATCTCTGAGAGCAGAATTCTCACAGTCTTTCCACTGAATTCTCTGTCCCTGTCCTTTGCCTGGCTCTCTGTTGCAGATGGAAGCTGCTGCTGCCATTCTCTGCTTGAAGCCCTCTTTTGATGCAAGCAGGTGCTCCCAGGTGTGTTCAGCAGCTGTTGCTCAGTGTTGATGCAAAGCTTTTGTGTTCCTCATGGAAGCAAGGAGCCATTGTGACACTGCAGGGGCTCATGGGATCAAGGAGACAATTGTGACACTACAGAACCTCCTAGAAACAAGGCTCCATGGTGACACCGTGGCGAATCATGGAATCAAGGAGCCCCTTGTGACACAGAGAGGCCGCCTGGAAGCAATGGTCCATTGTTACACTGCGGATTCAAGAAGACCATGGGGACAGCACGGAACCTCATGGAACCATCCGTCCATTGGGACACAGCGGGGCCTCATGGACACAAGGGGAGCATTGTGGCAAAGCAGGGCCTCATGGAAGCATGGAGAGCATTGTGACATTGTGGGCAATCATGGAAGCATGGAGAGCATTGTGCCACTAAGGAAACTGATGGAACCAAGGCGATCCCTGGGACACAATGGAAGCACATGGAATCAAGGCTCCATGATGACTTTGGAGGGCCTCATGGAGCATAGCATCCATTGTGACACAGCAAGACCTCGTGGAACCAAGGAGCCTTTGTGATACTCCAGATGCGCATGGAAGCCAGGGTGCACTGAGACACAGCGGGGCCTTGTTGGAACCAAAGACACCTCTGCAAAAAGCAGGGGAGCTCACAGAACCAAGGAGTCCATTGTTCCATTGTAGAAAATTATACATTACATTCTAGAAAACCTATGGAACCAAGGGGCTATTGTGACACAGTGGGGCCACATGGAAGCAATTGTCCATTATGACAATGTGGATCAAAGGTGAGCATGGTGACACTGCGGAACCTCATGGAAGCAAGGAGCCATTGTGACACAGTGGGGCCTCATGGAATCAAGGAGACCATGGTGACACAGGTGATGCACATGAAGCCAAGGAGCCATTGTGACACAGTGGGGCCTCATGGAATCAAGGAGACCATGGTGACACAGGTGATGCACATGAAGCCAAGGAGCCATTGTGACCCAGCGGGGCTTCTTCCCTTCAGCTCTGCAGCTGGCTGTCCCAGCCCACAGCACCATGTGCCAAGTGCTCTCCTCAGGGCTCTGCCTGCACACAGGCCCAGAGAAGTTTTCCTGTTTCTAAGGAAAGAATGGAAAAGCCTGAGCAGGTTTCCTAAACAACAAACCCCACATGCTGAGTCCAGGCTGCCTGCAATGATGTCCCCTTTCTACAAGGGACACTGTGAGCAGGAATGTTGGGGTTTTAGTTTAGTCTTAGGTTTTCCTGTTAAAGGAATTTTCTCCCATATGCATGTTGCTAGGGGACAAATAGCTGTACTTAAGAAAGACAAAAAGGGGAGTGGGGCGGGCCTGGCTACTCTTTTGTCTACACCTGGGTGTGGGGACAGTTCGCTCTGAGCGTCCGGAGAGAGAAGCTGCAGAGAAAGGAGCTGCTGCTTCTTTCTTTTTGGCCGTTCTTTCTTCCTGCTGGAAGCAACGCCGGGACCCCCAAAAGCCGCTTTTCCCTGCCCTGCTGGAGACCGAGCTGTGGCTGTCCTGCTCCGCTGCTGCTTCGAGCTTTCGCTACGCTGTAGCCCTGCCCGCCCTGCCTGCCTGGGCCTCCGTGGGTTTTTCCCATCTGGATACATCTCGTCTGCCACCCGGGATTTGCGTTCGTCCCTGCCGTTTCAGCCTGCTGTTCCTGAGAGTCCGGGATCGGCTGCCCAGCGGTTTGTGAAGCCTTTGTTCCATCCTTCCCGGGATCCCAGGGCACCAGAGCCGCGGGTTTCCCGAGCTCGCTCCGGAGCGCCCCCTGCAGCCGCGGGGGAACCATCGCACCTGCCCTGCTCACCGGGAGCCGCCAGCGCCCCTGCCGGCTGCGAGCGGAACTGCACCCGAGGGGAAACAGCCTGACAGCCGAGAAGGCTGGCACTGGGTTTGTGATTGCTGTTACTGCCATAGTTGTTGTTGTTTTGTTTGACTGGTTATATACATATATATATAGAGTAAAGAACTGTTATTCCTATTTCCCACATCTTTGCCTAAAGGCCCTTGATTTCAAAATATAATAACTTGGAAGGAAAAGGGGTTATATCTGCCACTTCAAGGGGGGCCTCTGCCTTCCTTAGCAGACGCCTGTCTTTAAAAACCGAGAGACAGGAATGATCTCTGGGAGCAGAATTCTCGCAGTCTTTCCACTGAATTCTCTGTCCCTGTCCTTTGCCTGGCTCTCTGTTGCAGATGGAAGCTGCTACTGCCTTTCTCTGCTTGAAGCCCTCTTTTGATGCAAGCAGGTGCTCCCAGGTGTGTTCAGCAGCTGTTGCTCAGTGTTGATGCAAAGCTTTTGTGTTCCTCATGGAAGCAAGGAGCCATTGTGACACTGCAGGGGCTCATGGGATCAAGGAGACAATTGTGACACTACAGAACCTCCTAGAAACAAGACTCCATGATGACACCGTGGGGAATCATGGAACCACATGGAAATGTGTTCCTCATGAGACGCAGCAGGGCCTTGTTGGAACCAAAGACACCTCTGCAAAAAGCAGGGTAGCTCACAGAACCAAGGAGTCCATTGTTACAATAGAAAACCTATGGAAGCAAGGAGACCATTGTGACCCAGTGGGGCCTCATGGAATCAAGGAGACCATGGTGACACAGGTGATGCACATGAAGCCAAGGAGCCATTGTGACACAGTGGGGCCTCATGGAATCAAGGAGACCATGGTGACACAGGTGATGCACATGAAGCCAAGGAGCCATTGTGACACAGCGGGGCTTCTTCCCTTCAGCTCTGCAGCTGGCTGTCCCAGCCCACAGCACCATGTGCCAAGTGCTCTCCTCAGGGCTCTGCCTGCACACAGGCCCAGAGAAGTTTTCCTGTTTGTAAGGAAAGAATGAAAAAGCCTGAGCAGGTTCCCTAGACAACCAAACCCACATGCTCAGTCCAGGCTGCCTGCAATGATGTCCCCTTTCTACAAGGGACACTGTGAGCAGGAATGATCTCTGGGAGCAGAATTCTCGCAGTCTTTCCACGGAATTCTCTGTCCCTGTCCTTTGCCTGGCTCTCTGTTGCAGATGGAAGCTGCTGCTGCCATTCTCAGCTTGAAGCCCTCTTTTGATGCAAGCAGATGCTCCCAGGTGCGTTCAGCAGCTGTTGCTCAGTGTTGATGCAAAGCTTTTGTGTTCCTCATGGAAGCAAGGAGCCATTGTGACACTGCAGGGGCTCATGGCATCAAGGAGACAATTGTGACACTACAGAACCTCCTAGAAACAAGGCTCCTTGGGGACACCATGGGGAATCATGGAACCACATGGAAATGTGTTCCTCATGAGACACAGCAGGGCCTTGTTGGAACCAAAGACACCTCTGCAAAAAGCAGGGTAGCTCACAGAACCAAGGAGTCCATTGTTACAATAGAAAACCTATGGAAGCAAGGAGACCATTGTGACACAGTGGGGCCACATGGAAGCCAAGGAGCCATTGTGACCCAGTGGGGCCTCATGGAATCAAGGAGACCATGGTGACACAGGTGATGCACATGAAGCCAAGGAGCCATTGTGACCCAGTGGGGCCTCATGGAATCAAGGAGACCATGGTGACACAGGTGATGCACATGAAGCCAAGGAGCCATTGTGACACAGCGGGGCTTCTTCCCTTCAGCTCTGCAGCTGGCTGTCCCAGCCCACAGCACTATGTGCCAACTGCTCTCCTCAGGACTCTGCCTGCACACAGGCCCAGAGAAGTTTTCCTGTTTGTAAGGAAAGAATGGAAAAGCCTGAGCAGCTTTCCTAAACAACAAACCCCACATGCTGAGTCCAGGCTGCCTGCAATGATGTCCCCTTTCTACAAGGGACACTGTGAGCAGGAATGATCTCTGAGAGCAGAATTCTCACAGTCTTTCCACGGAATTCTCTGTCCCTGTCCTTTCCCTGGCTCTCTGTTGCAGATGGAAGCTGCTGGTGCCTTTCTCATCTTGAAGCCCTCGTTTGATGCAAGCAGATGCTCCCAGGTGTGTTCAGCAGCTGTTGCTCAGTGTTGATGCAAAGCTTTTGTGTTCCTCATGGAAGCAAGGAGCCATTGTGACACTGCAGGGGCTCATGGCATCAAGGAGACAATTGTGACAGTACAGAACCTCCTAGAAACAAGACTCCATGATGACACCGTGGGGAATCATGGAACCACATGGAAATGTGTTCCTGATGAGACACAGCAGGGCCTTGTTGGAACCAAAGACACCTCTACCAAAAGCAGGGTAGCTCACAGAACCAAGGAGTCCATTGTTACAATAGAAAACCTATGGAAGCAAGGAGACCATGGTGACACAGGTGATGCACATGAAGCCAAGGAGCCATTGTGACCCAGTGGGGCCTCATGGAATCAAGGAGACCATGGTGACACAGGTGATGCACATGAACCCAAGGAGCCATTGTGACACAACCGGTCTTCTTCCCTTCAGCTCTGCAGCTGGCCGTCCCAGCCCACGGCACCATGTGCCATCTGCTCTCCTCAGGGCTCTGCCTGCACACAGGCCCAGGAAAGTTTTCCTGATGTAAGGAAAGAATGGAAAAGCCTGAGCAGGTTTCCTGAACAACAAACCCACATACTCAGTCCAGCCTGCTTGCAATGATGTCCCCTTTCTACAAGGGACACTGTGAGCAGGAATGATCTCTGAGAGCAGAATTCTCACAGTCTTTCCACTGAATTCTCTGTCCCTGTCCTTTGCCTGGCTCTCTGTTGCAGATGGAAGCTGCTGCTGCCATTCTCTGCTTGAAGCCCTCTTTTGATGCAAGCAGGTGCTCCCAGGTGTGTTCAGCAGCTGTTGCTCAGTGTTGATGCAAAGCTTTTGTGTTCCTCATGGAAGCAAGGAGCCATTGTGACACTGCAGGGGCTCATGGGATCAAGGAGACAATTGTGACAGTACAGAACCTCCTAGAAACAAGGCTCCATGGTGACACCGTGGCGAATCATGGAATCAAGGAGCCCCTTGTGACACAGAGAGGCCGCCTGGAAGCAATGGTCCATTGTTACACTGCGGATTCAAGAAGACCATGGGGACAGCACGGAACCTCATGGAACCATCCGTCCATTGGGACACAGCGGGGCCTCATGGACACAAGGGGAGCATTGTGGCAAAGCAGGGCCTCATGGAAGCATGGAGAGCATTGTGACATTGTGGGCAATCATGGAAGCATGGAGAGCATTGTGCCACTAAGGAAACTGATGGAACCAAGGCGATCCCTGGGACACAATGGAAGCACATGGAATCAAGGCTCCATGATGACTTTGGAGGGCCTCATGGAGCATAGCATCCATTGTGACACAGCAAGACCTCGTGGAACCAAGGAGCCTTTGTGATACTCCAGATGCGCATGGAAGCCAGGGTGCACTGAGACACAGCGGGGCCTTGTTGGAACCAAAGACACCTCTGCAAAAAGCAGGGGAGCTCACAGAACCAAGGAGTCCATTGTTCCATTGTAGAAAATTATACATTACATTCTAGAAAACCTATGGAACCAAGGGGCTATTGTGACACAGTGGGGCCACATGGAAGCAATTGTCCATTATGACAATGTGGATCAAAGGTGAGCATGGTGACACTGCGGAACCTCATGGAAGCAAGGAGCCATTGTGACACAGTGGGGCCTCATGGAATCAAGGAGACCATGGTGACACAGGTGATGCACATGAAGCCAAGGAGCCATTGTGACACAGTGGGGCCTCATGGAATCAAGGAGACCATGGTGACACAGGTGATGCACATGAAGCCAAGGAGCCATTGTGACCCAGCGGGGCTTCTTCCCTTCAGCTCTGCAGCTGGCTGTCCCAGCCCACAGCACCATGTGCCAAGTGCTCTCCTCAGGGCTCTGCCTGCACACAGGCCCAGAGAAGTTTTCCTGTTTCTAAGGAAAGAATGGAAAAGCCTGAGCAGGTTTCCTAAACAACAAACCCCACATGCTGAGTCCAGGCTGCCTGCAATGATGTCCCCTTTCTACAAGGGACACTGTGAGCAGGAATGTTGGGGTTTTAGTTTAGTCTTAGGTTTTCCTGTTAAAGGAATTTTCTCCCATATGCATGTTGCTAGGGGACAAATAGCTGTACTTAAGAAAGACAAAAAGGGGAGTGGGGCGGGCCTGGCTACTCTTTTGTCTACACCTGGGTGTGGGGACAGTTCGCTCTGAGCGTCCGGAGAGAGAAGCTGCAGAGAAAGGAGCTGCTGCTTCTTTCTTTTTGGCCGTTCTTTCTTCCTGCTGGAAGCAACGCCGGGACCCCAAAAGCCGCTTTTCCCTGCCCTGCTGGAGACCGAGCTGTGGCTGTCCTGCTCCGCTGCTGCTTCGAGCTTTCGCTACGCTGTAGCCCTGCCCGCCCTGCCTGCCTGGGCCTCCGTGGGTTTTTCCCATCTGGATACATCTCGTCTGCCACCCGGGATTTGCGTTCGTCCCTGCCGTTTCAGCCTGCTGTTCCTGAGAGTCCGGGATCGGCTGCCCAGCGGTTTGTGAAGCCTTTGTTCCATCCTTCCCGGGATCCCAGGGCACCAGAGCCGCGGGTTTCCCGAGCTCGCTCCGGAGCGCCCCCTGCAGCCGCGGGGGAACCATCGCACCTGCCCTGCTCACCGGGAGCCGCCAGCGCCCCTGCCGGCTGCGAGCGGAACTGCACCCGAGGGGAAACAGCCTGACAGCCGAGAAGGCTGGCACTGGGTTTGTGATTGCTGTTACTGCCATAGTTGTTGTTGTTTTGTTTGACTGGTTATATACATATATATATAGAGTAAAGAACTGTTATTCCTATTTCCCACATCTTTGCCTAAAGGCCCTTGATTTCAAAATATAATAACTTGGAGGGAAAAGGGGTTATATCTGCCACTTCAAGGGGGGCCTCTGCCTTCCTTAGCAGACGCCTGTCTTTAAAAACCGAGAGACAGGAATGATCTCTGGGAGCAGAATTCTCGCAGTCTTTCCACTGAATTCTCTGTCCCTGTCCTTTGCCTGGCTCTCTGTTGCAGATGGAAGCTGCTACTGCCTTTCTCTGCTTGAAGCCCTCTTTTGATGCAAGCAGGTGCTCCCAGGTGTGTTCAGCAGCTGTTGCTCAGTGTTGATGCAAAGCTTTTGTGTTCCTCATGGAAGCAAGGAGCCATTGTGACACTGCAGGGGCTCATGGGATCAAGGAGACAATTGTGACACTACAGAACCTCCTAGAAACAAGACTCCATGATGACACCGTGGGGAATCATGGAACCACATGGAAATGTGTTCCTCATGAGACGCAGCAGGGCCTTGTTGGAACCAAAGACACCTCTGCAAAAAGCAGGGTAGCTCACAGAACCAAGGAGTCCATTGTTACAATAGAAAACCTATGGAAGCAAGGAGACCATTGTGACCCAGTGGGGCCTCATGGAATCAAGGAGACCATGGTGACACAGGTGATGCACATGAAGCCAAGGAGCCATTGTGACACAGTGGGGCCTCATGGAATCAAGGAGACCATGGTGACACAGGTGATGCACATGAAGCCAAGGAGCCATTGTGACACAGCGGGGCTTCTTCCCTTCAGCTCTGCAGCTGGCTGTCCCAGCCCACAGCACCATGTGCCAAGTGCTCTCCTCAGGGCTCTGCCTGCACACAGGCCCAGAGAAGTTTTCCTGTTTGTAAGGAAAGAATGAAAAAGCCTGAGCAGGTTCCCTAGACAACCAAACCCACATGCTCAGTCCAGGCTGCCTGCAATGATGTCCCCTTTCTACAAGGGACACTGTGAGCAGGAATGATCTCTGGGAGCAGAATTCTCGCAGTCTTTCCACGGAATTCTCTGTCCCTGTCCTTTGCCTGGCTCTCTGTTGCAGATGGAAGCTGCTGCTGCCATTCTCAGCTTGAAGCCCTCTTTTGATGCAAGCAGATGCTCCCAGGTGCGTTCAGCAGCTGTTGCTCAGTGTTGATGCAAAGCTTTTGTGTTCCTCATGGAAGCAAGGAGCCATTGTGACACTGCAGGGGCTCATGGCATCAAGGAGACAATTGTGACACTACAGAACCTCCTAGAAACAAGGCTCCTTGGGGACACCATGGGGAATCATGGAACCACATGGAAATGTGTTCCTCATGAGACACAGCAGGGCCTTGTTGGAACCAAAGACACCTCTGCAAAAAGCAGGGTAGCTCACAGAACCAAGGAGTCCATTGTTACAATAGAAAACCTATGGAAGCAAGGAGACCATTGTGACACAGTGGGGCCACATGGAAGCCAAGGAGCCATTGTGACCCAGTGGGGCCTCATGGAATCAAGGAGACCATGGTGACACAGGTGATGCACATGAAGCCAAGGAGCCATTGTGACCCAGTGGGGCCTCATGGAATCAAGGAGACCATGGTGACACAGGTGATGCACATGAAGCCAAGGAGCCATTGTGACACAGCGGGGCTTCTTCCCTTCAGCTCTGCAGCTGGCTGTCCCAGCCCACAGCACTATGTGCCAACTGCTCTCCTCAGGACTCTGCCTGCACACAGGCCCAGAGAAGTTTTCCTGTTTGTAAGGAAAGAATGGAAAAGCCTGAGCAGCTTTCCTAAACAACAAACCCCACATGCTGAGTCCAGGCTGCCTGCAATGATGTCCCCTTTCTACAAGGGACACTGTGAGCAGGAATGATCTCTGAGAGCAGAATTCTCACAGTCTTTCCACGGAATTCTCTGTCCCTGTCCTTTCCCTGGCTCTCTGTTGCAGATGGAAGCTGCTGGTGCCTTTCTCATCTTGAAGCCCTCGTTTGATGCAAGCAGATGCTCCCAGGTGTGTTCAGCAGCTGTTGCTCAGTGTTGATGCAAAGCTTTTGTGTTCCTCATGGAAGCAAGGAGCCATTGTGACACTGCAGGGGCTCATGGCATCAAGGAGACAATTGTGACAGTACAGAACCTCCTAGAAACAAGACTCCATGATGACACCGTGGGGAATCATGGAACCACATGGAAATGTGTTCCTCATGAGACGCAGCAGGGCCTTGTTGGAACCAAAGACACCTCTACCAAAAGCAGGGTAGCTCACAGAACCAAGGAGTCCATTGTTACAATAGAAAACCTATGGAAGCAAGGAGACCATGGTGACACAGGTGATGCACATGAAGCCAAGGAGCCATTGTGACCCAGTGGGGCCTCATGGAATCAAGGAGACCATGGTGACACAGGTGATGCACATGAAGCCAAGGAGCCATTGTGACACAGTGGGGCCTCATGGAATCAAGGAGACCATGGTGACACAGGTGATGCACATGAAGCCAAGGAGCCATTGTGACACAACGGGGCTTCTTCCCTTCAGCTCTGCACCTGGCTGTCCCACACCGAGGCACCATGTGCCAAGTGCTCTCCTCAGGGCTCTGCCTGCACACAGGCCCAGGAGAAGATTTCCTGTTTGTAAGGAAAGAATGGAAAAGCCTGAGCAGGTTCCCTAGACAACCAAACCCACATGCTCAGTCCAGGCTGCCTGCAATGATGTCCCCTTTCTACAAGGAATACTGTGAGCAGGAATGATCTCTGGGAGCAGAATTCTCGCAGTCTTTCCACGGAATTCCCTGTCCCTGTCCTTTGCCTGGCTCTCTGTTGCAGATGGAAGCTGCTGCTGCCATTCTCAGCTTGAAGCCCTCTTTTGATGCAAGCAGGTGCTCCCAGGTGTGTTCAGCAGCTGTTGCTCAGTGTTGATGCAAAGCTTTTGTGTTCCTCATGGAAGCAAGGAGCCATTGTGACACTGCAGGGGCTCATGGGATCAAGGAGACAATTGTGACAGTACAGAACCTCCTAGAAACAAGGCTCCATGGTGACACCGTGGGGAATCATGGAATCAAGGAGCCCCTTGTGACACAGAGAGGCCGCCTGGAAGCAATGGTCCATTGTTACACTGCGGATTCAAGAAGACCATGGGGACAGCACGGAACCTCATGGAACCATCCGTCCATTGGGACACAGCGGGGCCTCATGGACACAAGGGGACCATTGTGGCAAAGCAGGGCCTCATGGAAGCATGGAGAGCATTGTGACATTGTGGGCAATCATGGAAGCATGGAGAGCATTGTGCCACTAAGGAAACTGATGGAACCAAGGCGATCCCTGGGACACAATGGAAGCACATGGAATCAAGGTTCCATGATGACTTTGGAGGGCCTCATGGAGCACAGCATCCATTGTGACACAGCAAGACCTCGTGGAACCAAGGAGCCTTTGTGATACTCCAGATGCGCATGGAAGCCAGGCTGCACTGAGACACAGCGGGGCCTTGTTGGAACCAAAGACACCTCTGCAAAAAGCAGGGGAGCTCACAGAACCAAGGAGTCCATTGTTACATTGTAGAAAATTATACATTACATTCTAGAAAACCTATGGAACCAAGGGGCTATTGTGACACAGTAGGGCCACATGGAAGCAATTGTCCATTATGACAATGTGGATCAAAGGTGAGCATGGTGACACTGCGGAACCTCATGGAAGCAAGGAGCCATTGTGACACAGTGGGGCCTCATGGAATCAAGGAGACCATGGTGACACAGGTGATGCACATGAAGCCAAGGAGCCATTGTGACACAGTGGGGCCTCATGGAATCAAGGAGACCATGGTGACACAGGTGATGCACATGAAGCCAAGGAGCCATTGTGACCCAGTGGGGCCTCATGGAATCAAGGAGACCATGGTGACACAGGTGATGCACATGAAGCCAAGGAGCCATTGTGACACAGTGGGGCCTCATGGAATCAAGGAGACCATGGTGACACAGGTGATGCACATGAAGCCAAGGAGCCATTGTGACACAGTGGGGCCTCATGGAATCAAGGAGACCATGGTGACACAGGGGATGCACATGAAGCCAAGGGGCCATTGTGACACACTGGGGGCTCATGGAATCAAGGAGACCATGGTGACACAGGTGATGCACATGAAGCCAAGGAGCCATTGTGACACAGTGGGGCCTCATGGAATCAAGGAGACCATGGTGACACAGGTGATGCACATGAAGCCAAGGAGCCATTGTGACACAGTGGGGCCTCATGGAATCAAGGAGACCATGGTGACACAGGTGATGCACATGAAGCCAAGGAGCCATTGTGACACAGCGGGGCTTCTTCCCTTGAGCACTGCAGCTGGCTGTCCCACACCGAGGCACCATGTGCCAAGTGCTCTCCTCAGGGCTCTGCCTGCACACAGGCCCAGAGAAGTTTTCCTGTTTCTAAGGAAAGAATGAAAAAGCCTGAGCAGGTTCCCTAGACAACCAAACCCACATGCTGAGTCCAGGCTGCCTGCAATGATGTCCCCTTTCTACAAGGGACACTGTGAGCAGGAATGATGTCTGGGAGCAGAATTCTCGCAGTCTTTCCACGGAATTCCCTGTCCCTGTCCTTTGCCTGGCTCTCTGTTGCAGATGGAAGCTGCTGGTGCCTTTCTCAGCTTGAAGCCCTCTTTTGATGCAAGCAGATGCTCCCAGGTGTGTTCAGCAGCTGTTGCTCAGTGTTGATGCAAAGCTTTTGTGTTCCTCATGGAAGCAAGGAGCCATTGTGACACTGCAGGGGCTCATGGCATCAAGGAGACAATTGTGACACTACAGAACCTCCTAGAAACAAGGCTCCATGGTGACACCGTGGGGAATCATGGAACCACATGGAAATGTGTTCCTCATGAGACGCAGCAGGGCCTTGTTGGAACCAAAGACACCTCTGCAAAAAGCAGGGTAGCTCACAGAACCAAGGAGTCCATTGTTACAATAGAAAACCTATGGAAGCAAGGGGCCATTGTGACACAGTGGGGCCTCATGGAATCAAGGAGACCATGGTGACACAGGTGATGCACATGAAGCCAAGGAGCCATTGTGACACAGTGGGGCCTCATGGAATCAAGGAGACCATGGTGACACAGGTGATTCACATGAAGCCAAGGAGCCATTGTGACACAGTGGGGCCTCATGGAATCAAGGAGACCATGGTGACACAGGTGATGCACATGAACCCAAGGAGCCATTGTGACACAACCGGTCTTCTTCCCTTGAGCTCTGCAGCTGGCCGTCCCAGCCCACGGCACCATGTGCCATCTGCTCTCCTCAGGGCTCTGCCTGCACACAGGCCCAGGAAAGTTTTCCTGATGTAAGGAAAGAATGGAAAAGCCTGAGCAGGTTTCCTGAACAACAAACCCACATACTCAGTCCAGCCTGCTTGCAATGATGTCCCCTTTCTACAAGGGACACTGTGAGCAGGAATGATCTCTGAGAGCAGAATTCTCACAGTCTTTCCACTGAATTCTCTGTCCCTGTCCTTTGCCTGGCTCTCTGTTGCAGATGGAAGCTGCTGCTGCCATTCTCTGCTTGAAGCCCTCTTTTGATGCAAGCAGGTGCTCCCAGGTGTGTTCAGCAGCTGTTGCTCAGTGTTGATGCAAAGCTTTTGTGTTCCTCATGGAAGCAAGGAGCCATTGTGACACTGCAGGGGCTCATGGGATCAAGGAGACAATTGTGACAGTACAGAACCTCCTAGAAACAAGGCTCCATGGTGACACCGTGGCGAATCATGGAATCAAGGAGCCCCTTGTGACACAGAGAGGCCGCCTGGAAGCAATGGTCCATTGTTACACTGCGGATTCAAGAAGACCATGGGGACAGCACGGAACCTCATGGAACCATCCGTCCATTGGGACACAGCGGGGCCTCATGGACACAAGGGGACCATTGTGGCAAAGCAGGGCCTCATGGAAGCATGGAGAGCATTGTGACATTGTGGGCAATCATGGAAGCATGGAGAGCATTGTGCCACTAAGGAAACTGATGGAACCAAGGCGATCCCTGGGACACAATGGAAGCACATGGAATCAAGGCTCCATGATGACTTTGGAGGGCCTCATGGAGCATAGCATCCATTGTGACACAGCAAGACCTCGTGGAACCAAGGAGCCTTTGTGATACTCCAGATGCGCATGGAAGCCAGGCTGCACTGAGACACAGCGGGGCCTTGTTGGAACCAAAGACACCTCTGCAAAAAGCAGGGGAGCTCACAGAACCAAGGAGTCCATTGTTCCATTGTAGAAAATTATACATTACATTCTAGAAAACCTATGGAACCAAGGGGCTATTGTGACACAGTGGGGCCACATGGAAGCAATTGTCCATTATGACAATGTGGATCAAAGGTGAGCATGGTGACACTGCGGAACCTCATGGAAGCAAGGAGCCATTGTGACACAGTGGGGCCTCATGGAATCAAGGAGACCATGGTGACACAGGTGATGCACATGAAGCCAAGGAGCCATTGTGACACAGTGGGGCCTCATGGAATCAAGGAGACCATGGTGACACAGGTGATGCACATGAAGCCAAGGAGCCATTGTGACACAGTGGGGCCTCATGGAATCAAGGAGACCATGGTGACACAGGTGATGCACATGAAGCCAAGGAGCCATTGTGACACAGTGGGGCCTCATGGAATCAAGGAGACCATGGTGACACAGGTGATGCACATGAAGCCAAGGAGCCATTGTGACACAGTGGGGCCTCATGGAATCAAGGAGACCATGGTGACACAGGTGATGCACATGAAGCCAAGGAGCCATTGTGACACAGTGGGGCCTCATGGAATCAAGGAGACCATGGTGACACAGGTGATGCACATGAAGCCAAGGAGCCATTGTGACCCAGTGGGGCCTCATGGAATCAAGGAGACCATGGTGACACAGGTGATGCACATGAAGCCAAGGAGCCATTGTGACACAGCGGGGCTTCTTCCCTTCAGCTCTGCAACTGGCTGTCCCAGCCCACAGCACTATGTGCCAACTGCTCTCCTCAGGACTCTGCCTGCACACAGGCCCAGAGAAGTTTTCCTGTTTGTAAGGAAAGAATGGAAAAGCCTGAGCAGCTTTCCTAAACAACAAACCCCACATGCTGAGTCCAGGCTGCCTGCAATGATGTCCCCTTTCTACAAGGGACACTGTGAGCAGGAATGATCTCTGAGAGCAGAATTCTCACAGTCTTTCCACGGAATTCTCTGTCCCTGTCCTTTCCCTGGCTCTCTGTTGCAGATGGAAGCTGCTGGTGCCTTTCTCATCTTGAAGCCCTCGTTTGATGCAAGCAGATGCTCCCAGGTGTGTTCAGCAGCTGTTGCTCAGTGTTGATGCAAAGCTTTTGTGTTCCTCATGGAAGCAAGGAGCCATTGTGACACTGCAGGGGCTCATGGCATCAAGGAGACAATTGTGACACTACAGAACCTCCTAGAAACAAGGCTCCATGGTGACACCGTGGGGAATCATGGAATCAAGGAGCCCCTTGTGACACAGAGAGGCCGCCTGGAAGCAATGGTCCATTGTTACACTGCGGATTCAAGAAGACCATGGGGACAGCACGGAACCTCATGGAACCATCCGTCCATTGGGACACAGCGGGGCCTCATGGACACAAGGGGACCATTGTGGCAAAGCAGGGCCTCATGGAAGCATGGAGAGCATTGTGACATTGTGGGCAATCGTGGAAGCATGGAGAGCATTGTGCCACTAAGGAAACTGATGGAACCAAGGCGATCCCTGGGACACAATGGAAGCACATGGAATCAAGGCTCCATGATGACTTTGGAGGGCCTCATGGAGCACAGCATCCATTGTGACACAGCAAGACCTCGTGGAACCAAGGAGCCTTTGTGATACTCCAGATGCGCATGGAAGCCAGGCTGCACTGAGACACAGCAGGGCCTTGTTGGAACCAAAGACACCTCTGCAAAAAGCAGGGTAGCTCACAGAACCAAGGAGTCCATTGTTACATTGTAGAAAATTATACATTACATTCTAGAAAACCTATGGAACCAAGGGGCTATTGTGACACAGTGGGGCCACATGGAAGCAATTGTCCATTATGACAATGTGGATCAAAGGTGAGCATGGTGACACTGTGGAACCTCATGGAAGCAAGGAGCCATTGTGACACAGGTGATGCACATGAAGCCAAGGAGCCATTGTGACACAGTGGGGCCTCATGGAATCAAGGAGACCATGGTGACACAGGTGATGCACATGAAGCCAAGGAGCCATTGTGACACAGCGGGGCTTCTTCCCTTCAGCTCTGCAGCTGGCTGTCCCAGCCCACAGCACCATGTGCCAAGTGCTCTCCTCAGGGCTCTGCCTGCACACAGGCCCAGAGAAGTTTTCCTGTTTGTAAGGAAAGAATGAAAAAGCCTGAGCAGGTTCCCTAGACAACCAAACCCACATGCTCAGTCCAGGCTGCCTGCAATGATGTCCCCTTTCTACAAGGGACACTGTGAGCAGGAATGATCTCTGGGAGCAGAATTCTCGCAGTCTTTCCACGGAATTCTCTGTCCCTGTCCTTTGCCTGGCTCTCTGTTGCAGATGGAAGCTGCTGCTGCCATTCTCAGCTTGAAGCCCTCTTTTGATGCAAGCAGATGCTCCCAGGTGCGTTCAGCAGCTGTTGCTCAGTGTTGATGCAAAGCTTTTGTGTTCCTCATGGAAGCAAGGAGCCATTGTGACACTGCAGGGGCTCATGGCATCAAGGAGACAATTGTGACACTACAGAACCTCCTAGAAACAAGGCTCCTTGGGGACACCATGGGGAATCATGGAACCACATGGAAATGTGTTCCTCATGAGACACAGCAGGGCCTTGTTGGAACCAAAGACACCTCTGCAAAAAGCAGGGTAGCTCACAGAACCAAGGAGTCCATTGTTACAATAGAAAACCTATGGAAGCAAGGAGACCATTGTGACACAGTGGGGCCACATGGAAGCCAAGGAGCCATTGTGACCCAGTGGGGCCTCATGGAATCAAGGAGACCATGGTGACACAGGTGATGCACATGAAGCCAAGGAGCCATTGTGACCCAGTGGGGCCTCATGGAATCAAGGAGACCATGGTGACACAGGTGATGCACATGAAGCCAAGGAGCCATTGTGACACAGCGGGGCTTCTTCCCTTCAGCTCTGCAGCTGGCTGTCCCAGCCCACAGCACTATGTGCCAACTGCTCTCCTCAGGACTCTGCCTGCACACAGGCCCAGAGAAGTTTTCCTGTTTGTAAGGAAAGAATGGAAAAGCCTGAGCAGCTTTCCTAAACAACAAACCCCACATGCTGAGTCCAGGCTGCCTGCAATGATGTCCCCTTTCTACAAGGGACACTGTGAGCAGGAATGATCTCTGAGAGCAGAATTCTCACAGTCTTTCCACGGAATTCTCTGTCCCTGTCCTTTCCCTGGCTCTCTGTTGCAGATGGAAGCTGCTGGTGCCTTTCTCATCTTGAAGCCCTCGTTTGATGCAAGCAGATGCTCCCAGGTGTGTTCAGCAGCTGTTGCTCAGTGTTGATGCAAAGCTTTTGTGTTCCTCATGGAAGCAAGGAGCCATTGTGACACTGCAGGGGCTCATGGCATCAAGGAGACAATTGTGACAGTACAGAACCTCCTAGAAACAAGACTCCATGATGACACCGTGGGGAATCATGGAACCACATGGAAATGTGTTCCTCATGAGACGCAGCAGGGCCTTGTTGGAACCAAAGACACCTCTACCAAAAGCAGGGTAGCTCACAGAACCAAGGAGTCCATTGTTACAATAGAAAACCTATGGAAGCAAGGAGACCATGGTGACACAGGTGATGCACATGAAGCCAAGGAGCCATTGTGACACAGTGGGGCCTCATGGAATCAAGGAGACCATGGTGACACAGGTGATGCACATGAAGCCAAGGAGCCATTGTGACACAGTGGGGCCTCATGGAATCAAGGAGACCATGGTGACACAGGTGATGCACATGAAGCCAAGGAGCCATTGTGACACAGCGGGGCTTCTTCCCTTCAGCTCTGCAGCTGGCTGTCCCACACCGAGGCACCATGTGCCAAGTGCTCTCCTCAGGGCTCTGCCTGCACACAGGCCCAGGAGAAGATTTCCTGTTTGTAAGGAAAGAATGGAAAAGCCTGAGCAGGTTCCCTAGACAACCAAACCCACATGCTGAGTCCAGGCTGCCTGCAATGATGTCCCCTTTCTACAAGGGACACTGTGAGCAGGAATGATGTCTGGGAGCAGAATTCTCGCAGTCTTTCCACGGAATTCCCTGTCCCTGTCCTTTGCCTGGCTCTCTGTTGCAGATGGAAGCTGCTGGTGCCTTTCTCAGCTTGAAGCCCTCTTTTGATGCAAGCAGATGCTCCCAGGTGTGTTCAGCAGCTGTTGCTCAGTGTTGATGCAAAGCTTTTGTGTTCCTCATGGAAGCAAGGAGCCATTGTGACACTGCAGGGGCTCATGGCATCAAGGAGACAATTGTGACACTACAGAACCTCCTAGAAACAAGGCTCCATGGTGACACCGTGGGGAATCATGGAACCACATGGAAATGTGTTCCTCATGAGACGCAGCAGGGCCTTGTTGGAACCAAAGACACCTCTGCAAAAAGCAGGGTAGCTCACAGAACCAAGGAGTCCATTGTTACAATAGAAAACCTATGGAAGCAAGGGGCCATTGTGACACAGTGGGGCCTCATGGAATCAAGGAGACCATGGTGACACAGGTGATGCACATGAAGCCAAGGAGCCATTGTGACACAGTGGGGCCTCATGGAATCAAGGAGACCATGGTGACACAGGTGATTCACATGAAGCCAAGGAGCCATTGTGACACAGTGGGGCCTCATGGAATCAAGGAGACCATGGTGACACAGGTGATGCACATGAACCCAAGGAGCCATTGTGACACAACCGGTCTTCTTCCCTTGAGCTCTGCAGCTGGCCGTCCCAGCCCACGGCACCATGTGCCATCTGCTCTCCTCAGGGCTCTGCCTGCACACAGGCCCAGGAAAGTTTTCCTGATGTAAGGAAAGAATGGAAAAGCCTGAGCAGGTTTCCTGAACAACAAACCCACATACTCAGTCCAGCCTGCTTGCAATGATGTCCCCTTTCTACAAGGGACACTGTGAGCAGGAATGATCTCTGAGAGCAGAATTCTCACAGTCTTTCCACTGAATTCTCTGTCCCTGTCCTTTGCCTGGCTCTCTGTTGCAGATGGAAGCTGCTGCTGCCATTCTCTGCTTGAAGCCCTCTTTTGATGCAAGCAGGTGCTCCCAGGTGTGTTCAGCAGCTGTTGCTCAGTGTTGATGCAAAGCTTTTGTGTTCCTCATGGAAGCAAGGAGCCATTGTGACACTGCAGGGGCTCATGGGATCAAGGAGACAATTGTGACAGTACAGAACCTCCTAGAAACAAGGCTCCATGGTGACACCGTGGCGAATCATGGAATCAAGGAGCCCCTTGTGACACAGAGAGGCCGCCTGGAAGCAATGGTCCATTGTTACACTGCGGATTCAAGAAGACCATGGGGACAGCACGGAACCTCATGGAACCATCCGTCCATTGGGACACAGCGGGGCCTCATGGACACAAGGGGACCATTGTGGCAAAGCAGGGCCTCATGGAAGCATGGAGAGCATTGTGACATTGTGGGCAATCATGGAAGCATGGAGAGCATTGTGCCACTAAGGAAACTGATGGAACCAAGGCGATCCCTGGGACACAATGGAAGCACATGGAATCAAGGCTCCATGATGACTTTGGAGGGCCTCATGGAGCATAGCATCCATTGTGACACAGCAAGACCTCGTGGAACCAAGGAGCCTTTGTGATACTCCAGATGCGCATGGAAGCCAGGCTGCACTGAGACACAGCGGGGCCTTGTTGGAACCAAAGACACCTCTGCAAAAAGCAGGGGAGCTCACAGAACCAAGGAGTCCATTGTTCCATTGTAGAAAATTATACATTACATTCTAGAAAACCTATGGAACCAAGGGGCTATTGTGACACAGTGGGGCCACATGGAAGCAATTGTCCATTATGACAATGTGGATCAAAGGTGAGCATGGTGACACTGCGGAACCTCATGGAAGCAAGGAGCCATTGTGACACAGTGGGGCCTCATGGAATCAAGGAGACCATGGTGACACAGGTGATGCACATGAAGCCAAGGAGCCATTGTGACACAGTGGGGCCTCATGGAATCAAGGAGACCATGGTGACACAGGTGATGCACATGAAGCCAAGGAGCCATTGTGACACAGTGGGGCCTCATGGAATCAAGGAGACCATGGTGACACAGGTGATGCACATGAAGCCAAGGAGCCATTGTGACACAGTGGGGCCTCATGGAATCAAGGAGACCATGGTGACACAGGTGATGCACATGAAGCCAAGGAGCCATTGTGACACAGTGGGGCCTCATGGAATCAAGGAGACCATGGTGACACAGGTGATGCACATGAAGCCAAGGAGCCATTGTGACACAGTGGGGCCTCATGGAATCAAGGAGACCATGGTGACACAGGTGATGCACATGAAGCCAAGGAGCCATTGTGACCCAGTGGGGCCTCATGGAATCAAGGAGACCATGGTGACACAGGTGATGCACATGAAGCCAAGGAGCCATTGTGACACAGCGGGGCTTCTTCCCTTCAGCTCTGCAACTGGCTGTCCCAGCCCACAGCACTATGTGCCAACTGCTCTCCTCAGGACTCTGCCTGCACACAGGCCCAGAGAAGTTTTCCTGTTTGTAAGGAAAGAATGGAAAAGCCTGAGCAGCTTTCCTAAACAACAAACCCCACATGCTGAGTCCAGGCTGCCTGCAATGATGTCCCCTTTCTACAAGGGACACTGTGAGCAGGAATGATCTCTGAGAGCAGAATTCTCACAGTCTTTCCACGGAATTCTCTGTCCCTGTCCTTTCCCTGGCTCTCTGTTGCAGATGGAAGCTGCTGGTGCCTTTCTCATCTTGAAGCCCTCGTTTGATGCAAGCAGATGCTCCCAGGTGTGTTCAGCAGCTGTTGCTCAGTGTTGATGCAAAGCTTTTGTGTTCCTCATGGAAGCAAGGAGCCATTGTGACACTGCAGGGGCTCATGGCATCAAGGAGACAATTGTGACACTACAGAACCTCCTAGAAACAAGGCTCCATGGTGACACCGTGGGGAATCATGGAATCAAGGAGCCCCTTGTGACACAGAGAGGCCGCCTGGAAGCAATGGTCCATTGTTACACTGCGGATTCAAGAAGACCATGGGGACAGCACGGAACCTCATGGAACCATCCGTCCATTGGGACACAGCGGGGCCTCATGGACACAAGGGGACCATTGTGGCAAAGCAGGGCCTCATGGAAGCATGGAGAGCATTGTGACATTGTGGGCAATCGTGGAAGCATGGAGAGCATTGTGCCACTAAGGAAACTGATGGAACCAAGGCGATCCCTGGGACACAATGGAAGCACATGGAATCAAGGCTCCATGATGACTTTGGAGGGCCTCATGGAGCACAGCATCCATTGTGACACAGCAAGACCTCGTGGAACCAAGGAGCCTTTGTGATACTCCAGATGCGCATGGAAGCCAGGCTGCACTGAGACACAGCAGGGCCTTGTTGGAACCAAAGACACCTCTGCAAAAAGCAGGGTAGCTCACAGAACCAAGGAGTCCATTGTTACATTGTAGAAAATTATACATTACATTCTAGAAAACCTATGGAACCAAGGGGCTATTGTGACACAGTGGGGCCACATGGAAGCAATTGTCCATTATGACAATGTGGATCAAAGGTGAGCATGGTGACACTGTGGAACCTCATGGAAGCAAGGAGCCATTGTGACACAGGTGATGCACATGAAGCCAAGGAGCCATTGTGACACAGTGGGGCCTCATGGAATCAAGGAGACCATGGTGACACAGGTGATGCACATGAAGCCAAGGAGCCATTGTGACACAGCGGGGCTTCTTCCCTTCAGCTCTGCAGCTGGCTGTCCCAGCCCACAGCACCATGTGCCAAGTGCTCTCCTCAGGGCTCTGCCTGCACACAGGCCCAGAGAAGTTTTCCTGTTTGTAAGGAAAGAATGAAAAAGCCTGAGCAGGTTCCCTAGACAACCAAACCCACATGCTCAGTCCAGGCTGCCTGCAATGATGTCCCCTTTCTACAAGGGACACTGTGAGCAGGAATGATCTCTGGGAGCAGAATTCTCGCAGTCTTTCCACGGAATTCTCTGTCCCTGTCCTTTGCCTGGCTCTCTGTTGCAGATGGAAGCTGCTGGTGCCATTCTCAGCTTGAAGCCCTCTTTTGATGCAAGCAGATGCTCCCAGGTGCGTTCAGCAGCTGTTGCTCAGTGTTGATGCAAAGCTTTTGTGTTCCTCATGGAAGCAAGGAGCCATTGTGACACTGCAGGGGCTCATGGCATCAAGGAGACAATTGTGACACTACAGAACCTCCTAGAAACAAGGCTCCTTGGGGACACCATGGGGAATCATGGAACCACATGGAAATGTGTTCCTCATGAGACACAGCAGGGCCTTGTTGGAACCAAAGACACCTCTGCAAAAAGCAGGGTAGCTCACAGAACCAAGGAGTCCATTGTTACAATAGAAAACCTATGGAAGCAAGGAGACCATTGTGACACAGTGGGGCCACATGGAAGCCAAGGAGCCATTGTGACCCAGTGGGGCCTCATGGAATCAAGGAGACCATGGTGACACAGGTGATGCACATGAAGCCAAGGAGCCATTGTGACCCAGTGGGGCCTCATGGAATCAAGGAGACCATGGTGACACAGGTGATGCACATGAAGCCAAGGAGCCATTGTGACACAGCGGGGCTTCTTCCCTTCAGCTCTGCAGCTGGCTGTCCCAGCCCACAGCACTATGTGCCAACTGCTCTCCTCAGGACTCTGCCTGCACACAGGCCCAGAGAAGTTTTCCTGTTTGTAAGGAAAGAATGGAAAAGCCTGAGCAGCTTTCCTAAACAACAAACCCCACATGCTGAGTCCAGGCTGCCTGCAATGATGTCCCCTTTCTACAAGGGACACTGTGAGCAGGAATGATCTCTGAGAGCAGAATTCTCACAGTCTTTCCACGGAATTCTCTGTCCCTGTCCTTTCCCTGGCTCTCTGTTGCAGATGGAAGCTGCTGGTGCCTTTCTCATCTTGAAGCCCTCGTTTGATGCAAGCAGATGCTCCCAGGTGTGTTCAGCAGCTGTTGCTCAGTGTTGATGCAAAGCTTTTGTGTTCCTCATGGAAGCAAGGAGCCATTGTGACACTGCAGGGGCTCATGGCATCAAGGAGACAATTGTGACAGTACAGAACCTCCTAGAAACAAGACTCCATGATGACACCGTGGGGAATCATGGAACCACATGGAAATGTGTTCCTCATGAGACGCAGCAGGGCCTTGTTGGAACCAAAGACACCTCTACCAAAAGCAGGGTAGCTCACAGAACCAAGGAGTCCATTGTTACAATAGAAAACCTATGGAAGCAAGGAGACCATGGTGACACAGGTGATGCACATGAAGCCAAGGAGCCATTGTGACCCAGTGGGGCCTCATGGAATCAAGGAGACCATGGTGACACAGGTGATGCACATGAAGCCAAGGAGCCATTGTGACCCAGTGGGGCCTCATGGAATCAAGGAGACCATGGTGACACAGGTGATGCACATGAAGCCAAGGAGCCATTGTGACACAGCGGGGCTTCTTCCCTTCAGCTCTGCAGCTGGCTGTCCCACACCGAGGCACCATGTGCCAAGTGCTCTCCTCAGGGCTCTGCCTGCACACAGGCCCAGGAGAAGATTTCCTGTTTGTAAGGAAAGAATGGAAAAGCCTGAGCAGGTTCCCTAGACAACCAAACCCACATGCTCAGTCCAGGCTGCCTGCAATGATGTCCCCTTTCTACAAGGAATACTGTGAGCAGGAATGATCTCTGGGAGCAGAATTCTCGCAGTCTTTCCACGGAATTCCCTGTCCCTGTCCTTTGCCTGGCTCTCTGTTGCAGATGGAAGCTGCTGCTGCCATTCTCTGCTTGAAGCCCTCTTTTGATGCAAGCAGGTGCTCCCAGGTGTGTTCAGCAGCTGTTGCTCAGTGTTGATGCAAAGCTTTTGTGTTCCTCATGGAAGCAAGGAGCCATTGTGACACTGCAGGGGCTCATGGCATCAAGGAGACAATTGTGACACTACAGAACCTCCTAGAAACAAGGCTCCATGGTGACACCGTGGCGAATCATGGAATCAAGGAGCCCCTTGTGACACAGAGAGGCCGCCTGGAAGCAATGGTCCATTGTTACACTGCGGATTCAAGAAGACCATGGGGACAGCACGGAACCTCATGGAACCATCCGTCCATTGGGACACAGCGGGGCCTCATGGACACAAGGGGACCATTGTGGCAAAGCAGGGCCTCATGGAAGCATGGAGAGCATTGTGACATTGTGGGCAATCATGGAAGCATGGAGAGCATTGTGCCACTAAGGAAACTGATGGAACCAAGGCGATCCCTGGGACACAATGGAAGCACATGGAATCAAGGTTCCATGATGACTTTGGAGGGCCTCATGGAGCACAGCATCCATTGTGACACAGCAAGACCTCGTGGAACCAAGGAGCCTTTGTGATACTCCAGATGCGCATGGAAGCCAGGCTGCACTGAGACACAGCGGGGCCTTGTTGGAACCAAAGACACCTCTGCAAAAAGCAGGGGAGCTCACAGAACCAAGGAGTCCATTGTTACATTGTAGAAAATTATACATTACATTCTAGAAAACCTATGGAACCAAGGGGCTATTGTGACACAGTAGGGCCACATGGAAGCAATTGTCCATTATGACAATGTGGATCAAAGGTGAGCATGGTGACACTGCGGAACCTCATGGAAGCAAGGAGCCATTGTGACACAGTGGGGCCTCATGGAATCAAGGAGACCATGGTGACACAGGTGATGCACATGAAGCCAAGGAGCCATTGTGACACAGTGGGGCCTCATGGAATCAAGGAGACCATGGTGACACAGGTGATGCACATGAAGCCAAGGAGCCATTGTGACCCAGTGGGGCCTCATGGAATCAAGGAGACCATGGTGACACAGGTGATGCACATGAAGCCAAGGAGCCATTGTGACACAGTGGGGCCTCATGGAATCAAGGAGACCATGGTGACACAGGTGATGCACATGAAGCCAAGGAGCCATTGTGACACAGTGGGGCCTCATGGAATCAAGGAGACCATGGTGACACAGGGGATGCACATGAAGCCAAGGAGCCATTGTGACACACTGGGGCCTCATGGAATCAAGGAGACCATGGTGACACAGGTGATGCACATGAAGCCAAGGAGCCATTGTGACACAGTGGGGCCTCATGGAATCAAGGAGACCATGGTGACACAGGTGATGCACATGAAGCCAAGGAGCCATTGTGACACAGTGGGGCCTCATGGAATCAAGGAGACCATGGTGACACAGGTGATGCACATGAAGCCAAGGAGCCATTGTGACACAGCGGGGCTTCTTCCCTTGAGCTCTGCAGCTGGCTGTCCCACACCGAGGCACCATGTGCCAAGTGCTCTCCTCAGGGCTCTGCCTGCACACAGGCCCAGAGAAGTTTTCCTGTTTCTAAGGAAAGAATGAAAAAGCCTGAGCAGGTTCCCTAGACAACCAAACCCACATGCTGAGTCCAGGCTGCCTGCAATGATGTCCCCTTTCTACAAGGGACACTGTGAGCAGGAATGATGTCTGGGAGCAGAATTCTCGCAGTCTTTCCACGGAATTCCCTGTCCCTGTCCTTTGCCTGGCTCTCTGTTGCAGATGGAAGCTGCTGGTGCCTTTCTCAGCTTGAAGCCCTCTTTTGATGCAAGCAGATGCTCCCAGGTGTGTTCAGCAGCTGTTGCTCAGTGTTGATGCAAAGCTTTTGTGTTCCTCATGGAAGCAAGGAGCCATTGTGACACTGCAGGGGCTCATGGCATCAAGGAGACAATTGTGACACTACAGAACCTCCTAGAAACAAGGCTCCATGGTGACACCGTGGGGAATCATGGAACCACATGGAAATGTGTTCCTCATGAGACGCAGCAGGGCCTTGTTGGAACCAAAGACACCTCTGCAAAAAGCAGGGTAGCTCACAGAACCAAGGAGTCCATTGTTACAATAGAAAACCTATGGAAGCAAGGGGCCATTGTGACACAGTGGGGCCTCATGGAATCAAGGAGACCATGGTGACACAGGTGATGCACATGAAGCCAAGGAGCCATTGTGACACAGTGGGGCCTCATGGAATCAAGGAGACCATGGTGACACAGGTGATTCACATGAAGCCAAGGAGCCATTGTGACACAGTGGGGCCTCATGGAATCAAGGAGACCATGGTGACACAGGTGATGCACATGAACCCAAGGAGCCATTGTGACACAACCGGTCTTCTTCCCTTCAGCTCTGCAGCTGGCCGTCCCAGCCCACGGCACCATGTGCCATCTGCTCTCCTCAGGGCTCTGCCTGCACACAGGCCCAGGAAAGTTTTCCTGATGTAAGGAAAGAATGGAAAAGCCTGAGCAGGTTTCCTGAACAACAAACCCACATACTCAGTCCAGCCTGCTTGCAATGATGTCCCCTTTCTACAAGGGACACTGTGAGCAGGAATGATCTCTGAGAGCAGAATTCTCACAGTCTTTCCACTGAATTCTCTGTCCCTGTCCTTTGCCTGGCTCTCTGTTGCAGATGGAAGCTGCTGCTGCCATTCTCTGCTTGAAGCCCTCTTTTGATGCAAGCAGGTGCTCCCAGGTGTGTTCAGCAGCTGTTGCTCAGTGTTGATGCAAAGCTTTTGTGTTCCTCATGGAAGCAAGGAGCCATTGTGACACTGCAGGGGCTCATGGGATCAAGGAGACAATTGTGACAGTACAGAACCTCCTAGAAACAAGGCTCCATGGTGACACCGTGGCGAATCATGGAATCAAGGAGCCCCTTGTGACACAGAGAGGCCACCTGGAAGCAATGGTCCATTGTTACACTGCGGATTCAAGAAGACCATGGGGACAGCACGGAACCTCATGGAACCCTCCGTCCATTGGGACACAGCGGGGCCTCATGGACACAAGGGGACCATTGTGGCAAAGCAGGGCCTCATGGAAGCATGGAGAGCATTGTGACATTGTGGGCAATCATGGAAGCATGGAGAGCATTGTGCCACTAAGGAAACTGATGGAACCAAGGCGATCCCTGGGACACAATGGAAGCACATGGAATCAAGGCTCCATGATGACTTTGGAGGGCCTCATGGAGCATAGCATCCATTGTGACACAGCAAGACCTCGTGGAACCAAGGAGCCTTTGTGATACTCCAGATGCGCATGGAAGCCAGGCTGCACTGAGACACAGCGGGGCCTTGTTGGAACCAAAGACACCTCTGCAAAAAGCAGGGGAGCTCACAGAACCAAGGAGTCCATTGTTACATTGTAGAAAATTATACATTACATTCTAGAAAACCTATGGAACCAAGGGGCTATTGTGACACAGTGGGGCCACATGGAAGCAATTGTCCATTATGACAATGTGGATCAAAGGTGAGCATGGTGACACTGCGGAACCTCATGGAAGCAAGGAGCCATTGTGACACAGTGGGGCCTCATGGAATCAAGGAGACCATGGTGACACAGGTGATGCACATGAAGCCAAGGAGCCATTGTGACCCAGTGGGGCCTCATGGAATCAAGGAGACCATGGTGACACAGGTGATGCACATGAAGCCAAGGAGCCATTGTGACACAGTGGGGCCTCATGGAATCAAGGAGACCATGGTGACACAGGTGATGCACATGAAGCCAAGGAGCCATTGTGACACAGTGGGGCCTCATGGAATCAAGGAGACCATGGTGACACAGGTGATGCACATGAAGCCAAGGAGCCATTGTGACACAGCGGGGCTTCTTCCCTTCAGCTCTGCAACTGGCTGTCCCAGCCCACAGCACTATGTGCCAACTGCTCTCCTCAGGACTCTGCCTGCACACAGGCCCAGAGAAGTTTTCCTGTTTGTAAGGAAAGAATGGAAAAGCCTGAGCAGCTTTCCTAAACAACAAACCCCACATGCTGAGTCCAGGCTGCCTGCAATGATGTCCCCTTTCTACAAGGGACACTGTGAGCAGGAATGATCTCTGAGAGCAGAATTCTCACAGTCTTTCCACGGAATTCTCTGTCCCTGTCCTTTCCCTGGCTCTCTGTTGCAGATGGAAGCTGCTGGTGCCTTTCTCATCTTGAAGCCCTCGTTTGATGCAAGCAGATGCTCCCAGGTGTGTTCAGCAGCTGTTGCTCAGTGTTGATGCAAAGCTTTTGTGTTCCTCATGGAAGCAAGGAGCCATTGTGACACTGCAGGGGCTCATGGCATCAAGGAGACAATTGTGACACTACAGAACCTCCTAGAAACAAGGCTCCATGGTGACACCGTGGGGAATCATGGAATCAAGGAGCCCCTTGTGACACAGAGAGGCCGCCTGGAAGCAATGGTCCATTGTTACACTGCGGATTCAAGAAGACCATGGGGACAGCACGGAACCTCATGGAACCATCCGTCCATTGGGACACAGCGGGGCCTCATGGACACAAGGGGACCATTGTTGCAAAGCAGGGCCTCATGGAAGCATGGAGAGCATTGTGACATTGTGGGCAATCGTGGAAGCATGGAGAGCATTGTGCCACTAAGGAAACTGATGGAACCAAGGCGATCCCTGGGACACAATGGAAGCACATGGAATCAAGGCTCCATGATGACTTTGGAGGGCCTCATGGAGCACAGCATCCATTGTGACACAGCAAGACCTCGTGGAACCAAGGAGCCTTTGTGATACTCCAGATGCGCATGGAAGCCAGGGTGCACTGAGACACAGCAGGGCCTTGTTGGAACCAAAGACACCTCTGCAAAAAGCAGGGTAGCTCACAGAACCAAGGAGTCCATTGTTACATTGTAGAAAATTATACATTACATTCTAGAAAACCTATGGAACCAAGGGGCTATTGTGACACAGTGGGGCCACATGGAAGCAATTGTCCATTATGACAATGTGGATCAAAGGTGAGCATGGTGACACTGTGGAACCTCATGGAAGCAAGGAGCCATTGTGACACAGGTGATGCACATGAAGCCAAGGAGCCATTGTGACACAGTGGGGCCTCATGGAATCAAGGAGACCATGGTGACACAGGTGATGCACATGAAGCCAAGGAGCCATTGTGACACAGCGGGGCTTCTTCCCTTCAGCTCTGCAGCTGGCTGTCCCAGCCCACAGCACCATGTGCCAAGTGCTCTCCTCAGGGCTCTGCCTGCACACAGGCCCAGAGAAGTTTTCCTGTTTGTAAGGAAAGAATGAAAAAGCCTGAGCAGGTTCCCTAGACAACCAAACCCACATGCTCAGTCCAGGCTGCCTGCAATGATGTCCCCTTTCTACAAGGGACACTGTGAGCAGGAATGATCTCTGGGAGCAGAATTCTCGCAGTCTTTCCACGGAATTCTCTGTCCCTGTCCTTTGCCTGGCTCTCTGTTGCAGATGGAAGCTGCTGGTGCCATTCTCAGCTTGAAGCCCTCTTTTGATGCAAGCAGATGCTCCCAGGTGCGTTCAGCAGCTGTTGCTCAGTGTTGATGCAAAGCTTTTGTGTTCCTCATGGAAGCAAGGAGCCATTGTGACACTGCAGGGGCTCATGGCATCAAGGAGACAATTGTGACACTACAGAACCTCCTAGAAACAAGGCTCCTTGGGGACACCATGGGGAATCATGGAACCACATGGAAATGTGTTCCTCATGAGACACAGCAGGGCCTTGTTGGAACCAAAGACACCTCTGCAAAAAGCAGGGTAGCTCACAGAACCAAGGAGTCCATTGTTACAATAGAAAACCTATGGAAGCAAGGAGACCATTGTGACACAGTGGGGCCACATGGAAGCCAAGGAGCCATTGTGACCCAGTGGGGCCTCATGGAATCAAGGAGACCATGGTGACACAGGTGATGCACATGAAGCCAAGGAGCCATTGTGACCCAGTGGGGCCTCATGGAATCAAGGAGACCATGGTGACACAGGTGATGCACATGAAGCCAAGGAGCCATTGTGACACAGCGGGGCTTCTTCCCTTCAGCTCTGCAGCTGGCTGTCCCAGCCCACAGCACTATGTGCCAACTGCTCTCCTCAGGACTCTGCCTGCACACAGGCCCAGAGAAGTTTTCCTGTTTGTAAGGAAAGAATGGAAAAGCCTGAGCAGCTTTCCTAAACAACAAACCCCACATGCTGAGTCCAGGCTGCCTGCAATGATGTCCCCTTTCTACAAGGGACACTGTGAGCAGGAATGATCTCTGAGAGCAGAATTCTCACAGTCTTTCCACGGAATTCTCTGTCCCTGTCCTTTCCCTGGCTCTCTGTTGCAGATGGAAGCTGCTGGTGCCTTTCTCATCTTGAAGCCCTCGTTTGATGCAAGCAGATGCTCCCAGGTGTGTTCAGCAGCTGTTGCTCAGTGTTGATGCAAAGCTTTTGTGTTCCTCATGGAAGCAAGGAGCCATTGTGACACTGCAGGGGCTCATGGCATCAAGGAGACAATTGTGACAGTACAGAACCTCCTAGAAACAAGACTCCATGATGACACCGTGGGGAATCATGGAACCACATGGAAATGTGTTCCTCATGAGACGCAGCAGGGCCTTGTTGGAACCAAAGACACCTCTACCAAAAGCAGGGTAGCTCACAGAACCAAGGAGTCCATTGTTACAATAGAAAACCTATGGAAGCAAGGAGACCATGGTGACACAGGTGATGCACATGAAGCCAAGGAGCCATTGTGACCCAGTGGGGCCTCATGGAATCAAGGAGACCATGGTGACACAGGTGATGCACATGAAGCCAAGGAGCCATTGTGACACAGTGGGGCCTCATGGAATCAAGGAGACCATGGTGACACAGGTGATGCACATGAAGCCAAGGAGCCATTGTGACACAGCGGGGCTTCTTCCCTTCAGCTCTGCAGCTGGCTGTCCCACACCGAGGCACCATGTGCCAAGTGCTCTCCTCAGGGCTCTGCCTGCACACAGGCCCAGGAGAAGATTTCCTGTTTGTAAGGAAAGAATGGAAAAGCCTGAGCAGGTTCCCTAGACAACCAAACCCACATGCTCAGTCCAGGCTGCCTGCAATGATGTCCCCTTTCTACAAGGAATACTGTGAGCAGGAATGATCTCTGGGAGCAGAATTCTCGCAGTCTTTCCACGGAATTCCCTGTCCCTGTCCTTTGCCTGGCTCTCTGTTGCAGATGGAAGCTGCTGCTGCCATTCTCTGCTTGAAGCCCTCTTTTGATGCAAGCAGGTGCTCCCAGGTGTGTTCAGCAGCTGTTGCTCAGTGTTGATGCAAAGCTTTTGTGTTCCTCATGGAAGCAAGGAGCCATTGTGACACTGCAGGGGCTCATGGCATCAAGGAGACAATTGTGACACTACAGAACCTCCTAGAAACAAGGCTCCATGGTGACACCGTGGCGAATCATGGAATCAAGGAGCCCCTTGTGACACAGAGAGGCCGCCTGGAAGCAATGGTCCATTGTTACACTGCGGATTCAAGAAGACCATGGGGACAGCACGGAACCTCATGGAACCATCCGTCCATTGGGACACAGCGGGGCCTCATGGACACAAGGGGACCATTGTGGCAAAGCAGGGCCTCATGGAAGCATGGAGAGCATTGTGACATTGTGGGCAATCATGGAAGCATGGAGAGCATTGTGCCACTAAGGAAACTGATGGAACCAAGGCGATCCCTGGGACACAATGGAAGCACATGGAATCAAGGTTCCATGATGACTTTGGAGGGCCTCATGGAGCACAGCATCCATTGTGACACAGCAAGACCTCGTGGAACCAAGGAGCCTTTGTGATACTCCAGATGCGCATGGAAGCCAGGCTGCACTGAGACACAGCGGGGCCTTGTTGGAACCAAAGACACCTCTGCAAAAAGCAGGGGAGCTCACAGAACCAAGGAGTCCATTGTTACATTGTAGAAAATTATACATTACATTCTAGAAAACCTATGGAACCAAGGGGCTATTGTGACACAGTAGGGCCACATGGAAGCAATTGTCCATTATGACAATGTGGATCAAAGGTGAGCATGGTGACACTGCGGAACCTCATGGAAGCAAGGAGCCATTGTGACACAGTGGGGCCTCATGGAATCAAGGAGACCATGGTGACACAGGTGATGCACATGAAGCCAAGGAGCCATTGTGACACAGTGGGGCCTCATGGAATCAAGGAGACCATGGTGACACAGGTGATGCACATGAAGCCAAGGAGCCATTGTGACCCAGTGGGGCCTCATGGAATCAAGGAGACCATGGTGACACAGGTGATGCACATGAAGCCAAGGAGCCATTGTGACACAGTGGGGCCTCATGGAATCAAGGAGACCATGGTGACACAGGTGATGCACATGAAGCCAAGGAGCCATTGTGACACAGTGGGGCCTCATGGAATCAAGGAGACCATGGTGACACAGGGGATGCACATGAAGCCAAGGAGCCATTGTGACACACTGGGGCCTCATGGAATCAAGGAGACCATGGTGACACAGGTGATGCACATGAAGCCAAGGAGCCATTGTGACACAGTGGGGCCTCATGGAATCAAGGAGACCATGGTGACACAGGTGATGCACATGAAGCCAAGGAGCCATTGTGACACAGTGGGGCCTCATGGAATCAAGGAGACCATGGTGACACAGGTGATGCACATGAAGCCAAGGAGCCATTGTGACACAGCGGGGCTTCTTCCCTTGAGCTCTGCAGCTGGCTGTCCCACACCGAGGCACCATGTGCCAAGTGCTCTCCTCAGGGCTCTGCCTGCACACAGGCCCAGAGAAGTTTTCCTGTTTCTAAGGAAAGAATGAAAAAGCCTGAGCAGGTTCCCTAGACAACCAAACCCACATGCTGAGTCCAGGCTGCCTGCAATGATGTCCCCTTTCTACAAGGGACACTGTGAGCAGGAATGATGTCTGGGAGCAGAATTCTCGCAGTCTTTCCACGGAATTCCCTGTCCCTGTCCTTTGCCTGGCTCTCTGTTGCAGATGGAAGCTGCTGGTGCCTTTCTCAGCTTGAAGCCCTCTTTTGATGCAAGCAGATGCTCCCAGGTGTGTTCAGCAGCTGTTGCTCAGTGTTGATGCAAAGCTTTTGTGTTCCTCATGGAAGCAAGGAGCCATTGTGACACTGCAGGGGCTCATGGCATCAAGGAGACAATTGTGACACTACAGAACCTCCTAGAAACAAGGCTCCATGGTGACACCGTGGGGAATCATGGAACCACATGGAAATGTGTTCCTCATGAGACGCAGCAGGGCCTTGTTGGAACCAAAGACACCTCTGCAAAAAGCAGGGTAGCTCACAGAACCAAGGAGTCCATTGTTACAATAGAAAACCTATGGAAGCAAGGGGCCATTGTGACACAGTGGGGCCTCATGGAATCAAGGAGACCATGGTGACACAGGTGATGCACATGAAGCCAAGGAGCCATTGTGACACAGTGGGGCCTCATGGAATCAAGGAGACCATGGTGACACAGGTGATTCACATGAAGCCAAGGAGCCATTGTGACACAGTGGGGCCTCATGGAATCAAGGAGACCATGGTGACACAGGTGATGCACATGAACCCAAGGAGCCATTGTGACACAACCGGTCTTCTTCCCTTCAGCTCTGCAGCTGGCCGTCCCAGCCCACGGCACCATGTGCCATCTGCTCTCCTCAGGGCTCTGCCTGCACACAGGCCCAGGAAAGTTTTCCTGATGTAAGGAAAGAATGGAAAAGCCTGAGCAGGTTTCCTGAACAACAAACCCACATACTCAGTCCAGCCTGCTTGCAATGATGTCCCCTTTCTACAAGGGACACTGTGAGCAGGAATGATCTCTGAGAGCAGAATTCTCACAGTCTTTCCACTGAATTCTCTGTCCCTGTCCTTTGCCTGGCTCTCTGTTGCAGATGGAAGCTGCTGCTGCCATTCTCTGCTTGAAGCCCTCTTTTGATGCAAGCAGGTGCTCCCAGGTGTGTTCAGCAGCTGTTGCTCAGTGTTGATGCAAAGCTTTTGTGTTCCTCATGGAAGCAAGGAGCCATTGTGACACTGCAGGGGCTCATGGGATCAAGGAGACAATTGTGACACTACAGAACCTCCTAGAAACAAGGCTCCATGGTGACACCGTGGCGAATCATGGAATCAAGGAGCCCCTTGTGACACAGAGAGGCCACCTGGAAGCAATGGTCCATTGTTACACTGCGGATTCAAGAAGACCATGGGGACAGCACGGAACCTCATGGAACCCTCCGTCCATTGGGACACAGCGGGGCCTCATGGACACAAGGGGACCATTGTGGCAAAGCAGGGCCTCATGGAAGCATGGAGAGCATTGTGACATTGTGGGCAATCATGGAAGCATGGAGAGCATTGTGCCACTAAGGAAACTGATGGAACCAAGGCGATCCCTGGGACACAATGGAAGCACATGGAATCAAGGCTCCATGATGACTTTGGAGGGCCTCATGGAGCATAGCATCCATTGTGACACAGCAAGACCTCGTGGAACCAAGGAGCCTTTGTGATACTCCAGATGCGCATGGAAGCCAGGCTGCACTGAGACACAGCGGGGCCTTGTTGGAACCAAAGACACCTCTGCAAAAAGCAGGGGAGCTCACAGAACCAAGGAGTCCATTGTTACATTGTAGAAAATTATACATTACATTCTAGAAAACCTATGGAACCAAGGGGCTATTGTGACACAGTGGGGCCACATGGAAGCAATTGTCCATTATGACAATGTGGATCAAAGGTGAGCATGGTGACACTGCGGAACCTCATGGAAGCAAGGAGCCATTGTGACACAGTGGGGCCTCATGGAATCAAGGAGACCATGGTGACACAGGTGATGCACATGAAGCCAAGGAGCCATTGTGACCCAGTGGGGCCTCATGGAATCAAGGAGACCATGGTGACACAGGTGATGCACATGAAGCCAAGGAGCCATTGTGACACAGTGGGGCCTCATGGAATCAAGGAGACCATGGTGACACAGGTGATGCACATGAAGCCAAGGAGCCATTGTGACACAGTGGGGCCTCATGGAATCAAGGAGACCATGGTGACACAGGTGATGCACATGAAGCCAAGGAGCCATTGTGACACAGCGGGGCTTCTTCCCTTCAGCTCTGCAACTGGCTGTCCCAGCCCACAGCACTATGTGCCAACTGCTCTCCTCAGGACTCTGCCTGCACACAGGCCCAGAGAAGTTTTCCTGTTTGTAAGGAAAGAATGGAAAAGCCTGAGCAGCTTTCCTAAACAACAAACCCCACATGCTGAGTCCAGGCTGCCTGCAATGATGTCCCCTTTCTACAAGGGACACTGTGAGCAGGAATGATCTCTGAGAGCAGAATTCTCACAGTCTTTCCACGGAATTCTCTGTCCCTGTCCTTTCCCTGGCTCTCTGTTGCAGATGGAAGCTGCTGGTGCCTTTCTCATCTTGAAGCCCTCGTTTGATGCAAGCAGATGCTCCCAGGTGTGTTCAGCAGCTGTTGCTCAGTGTTGATGCAAAGCTTTTGTGTTCCTCATGGAAGCAAGGAGCCATTGTGACACTGCAGGGGCTCATGGCATCAAGGAGACAATTGTGACACTACAGAACCTCCTAGAAACAAGGCTCCATGGTGACACCGTGGGGAATCATGGAATCAAGGAGCCCCTTGTGACACAGAGAGGCCGCCTGGAAGCAATGGTCCATTGTTACACTGCGGATTCAAGAAGACCATGGGGACAGCACGGAACCTCATGGAACCATCCGTCCATTGGGACACAGCGGGGCCTCATGGACACAAGGGGACCATTGTTGCAAAGCAGGGCCTCATGGAAGCATGGAGAGCATTGTGACATTGTGGGCAATCGTGGAAGCATGGAGAGCATTGTGCCACTAAGGAAACTGATGGAACCAAGGCGATCCCTGGGACACAATGGAAGCACATGGAATCAAGGCTCCATGATGACTTTGGAGGGCCTCATGGAGCACAGCATCCATTGTGACACAGCAAGACCTCGTGGAACCAAGGAGCCTTTGTGATACTCCAGATGCGCATGGAAGCCAGGGTGCACTGAGACACAGCAGGGCCTTGTTGGAACCAAAGACACCTCTGCAAAAAGCAGGGTAGCTCACAGAACCAAGGAGTCCATTGTTCCATTGTAGAAAATTATACATTACATTCTAGAAAACCTATGGAACCAAGGGGCTATTGTGACACAGTGGGGCCACATGGAAGCAATTGTCCATTATGACAATGTGGATCAAAGGTGAGCATGGTGACACTGCGGAACCTCATGGAAGCAAGGAGCCATTGTGACACAGGTGATGCACATGAAGCCAAGGAGCCATTGTGACACAGTGGGGCCTCATGGAATCAAGGAGACCATGGTGACACAGGTGATGCACATGAAGCCAAGGAGCCATTGTGACCCAGTGGGGCCTCATGGAATCAAGGAGACCATGGTGACACAGGTGATGCACATGAAGCCAAGGAGCCATTGTGACACAGTGGGGCCTCATGGAATCAAGGAGACCATGGTGACACAGGTGATGCACATGAAGCCAAGGAGCCATTGTGACACAACCGGTCTTCTTCCCTTGAGCTCTGCAGCTGGCCGTCCCAGCCCACGGCACCATGTGCCATCTGCTCTCCTCAGGGCTCTGCCTGCACACAGGCCCAGGGAAGTTTTCCTGTTTGTAAGGAAAGAATGGAAAAGCCTGAGCAGGTTTCCTCAACAACAAACCCACATACTCAGTCCAGCCTGCTTGCAATGATGTCCCCTTTCTACAAGGGACACTGTGAGCAGGAATGATCTCTGAGAGCAGAATTCTCACAGTCTTTCCACTGAATTCTCTGTCCCTGTCCTTTGCCTGGCTCTCTGTTGCAGATGGAAGCTGCTGCTGCCATTCTCAGCTTGAAGCCCTCTTTTGATGCAAGCAGGTGCTCCCAGGTGTGTTCAGCAGCTGTTGCTCAGTGTTGATGCAAAGCTTTTGTGTTCCTCATGGAAGCAAGGAGCCATTGTGACACTGCAGGGGCTCATGGGATCAAGGAGACAATTGTGACACTACAGAACCTCCTAGAAACAAGGCTCCATGGTGACACCGTGGCGAATCATGGAATCAAGGAGCCCCTTGTGACACAGAGAGGCCGCCTGGAAGCAATGGTCCATTGTTACACTGCGGATTCAAGAAGACCATGGGGACAGCACGGAACCTCATGGAACCATCCGTCCATTGGGACACAGCGGGGCCTCATGGACACAAGGGGACCATTGTGGCAAAGCAGGGCCTCATGGAAGCATGGAGAGCATTGTGACATTGTGGGCAATCATGGAAGCATGGAGAGCATTGTGCCACTAAGGAAACTGATGGAACCAAGGCGATCACTGGGACACAATGGAAGCACATGGAATCAAGGCTCCATGATGACTTTGGAGGGCCTCATGGAGCACAGCATCCATTGTGACACAGCAAGACCTCGTGGAACCAAGGAGCCTTTGTGATACTCCAGATGCGCATGGAAGCCAGGCTGCACTGAGACACAGCGGGGCCTTGTTGGAACCAAAGACACCAGTGCAAAAAGCAGGGTAGCTCACAGAACCAAGGAGTCCATTGTTACATTGTAGAAAATTATACATTACATTCTAGAAAACCTATGGAACCAAGGGGCTATTGTGACACAGTGGGGCCACATGGAAGCAATTGTCCATTATGACAATGTGGATCAAAGGTGAGCATGGTGACACTGCGGAACCTCATGGAAGCAAGGAGCCATTGTGACACAGTGGGGCCTCATGGAATCAAGGAGACCATGGTGACACAGGTGATGCACATGAAGCCAAGGAGCCATTGTGACACAGTGGGGCCTCATGGAATCAAGGAGACCATGGTGACACAGGTGATGCACATGAAGCCAAGGAGCCATTGTGACCCAGCGGGGCTTCTTCCCTTCAGCTCTGCAGCTGGCTGTCCCAGCCCACAGCACCATGTGCCAAGTGCTCTCCTCAGGGCTCTGCCTGCACACAGGCCCAGAGAAGTTTTCCTGTTTGTAAGGAAAGAATGGAAAAGCCTGAGCAGGTTTCCTAAACAACAAACCCCACATGCTGAGTCCAGGCTGCCTGCAATGATGTCCCCTTTCTACAAGGGACACTGTGAGCAGGAATGTTGGGGTTTTAGTTTAGTCTTAGGTTTTCCTGTTAAAGGAATTTTCTCCCATATGCATGTTGCTAGGGGACAAATAGCTGTACTTAAGAAAGACAAAAAGGGGAGTGGGGCGGGCCTGGCTACTCTTTTGTCTACACCTGGGTGTGGGGACAGTTCGCTCTGAGCGTCCGGAGAGAGAAGCTGCAGAGAAAGGAGCTGCTGCTTCTTTCTTTTTGGCCGTTCTTTCTTCCTGCTGGAAGCAACGCCGGGACCCCAAAAGCCGCTTTTCCCTGCCCTGCTGGAGACCGAGCTGTGGCTGTCCTGCTCCGCTGCTGCTTCGAGCTTTCGCTACGCTGTAGCCCTGCCCGCCCTGCCTGCCTGGGCCTCCGTGGGTTTTTCCCATCTGGATACATCTCGTCTGCCACCCGGGATTTGCGTTCGTCCCTGCCGTTTCAGCCTGCTGTTCCTGAGAGTCCGGGATCGGCTGCCCAGCGGTTTGTGAAGCCTTTGTTCCATCCTTCCCGGGATCCCAGGGCACCAGAGCCGCGGGTTTCCCGAGCTCGCTCCGGAGCGCCCCCTGCAGCCGCGGGGGAACCATCGCACCTGCCCTGCTCACCGGGAGCCGCCAGCGCCCCTGCCGGCTGCGAGCGGAACTGCACCCGAGGGGAAACAGCCTGACAGCCGAGAAGGCTGGCACTGGGTTTGTGATTGCTGTTACTGCCATAGTTGTTGTTGTTTTGTTTGACTGGTTATATACATATATATATAGAGTAAAGAACTGTTATTCCTATTTCCCACATCTTTGCCTAAAGGCCCTTGATTTCAAAATATAATAACTTGGAGGGAAAAGGGGTTATATCTGCCACTTCAAGGGGGGCCTCTGCCTTCCTTAGCAGACGCCTGTCTTTAAAAACCGAGAGACAGGAATGATCTCTGGGAGCAGAATTCTCGCAGTCTTTCCACTGAATTCTCTGTCCCTGTCCTTTGCCTGGCTCTCTGTTGCAGATGGAAGCTGCTACTGCCTTTCTCTGCTTGAAGCCCTCTTTTGATGCAAGCAGGTGCTCCCAGGTGTGTTCAGCAGCTGTTGCTCAGTGTTGATGCAAAGCTTTTGTGTTCCTCATGGAAGCAAGGAGCCATTGTGACACTGCAGGGGCTCATGGGATCAAGGAGACAATTGTGACACTACAGAACCTCCTAGAAACAAGACTCCATGATGACACCGTGGGGAATCATGGAACCACATGGAAATGTGTTCCTCATGAGACGCAGCAGGGCCTTGTTGGAACCAAAGACACCTCTGCAAAAAGCAGGGTAGCTCACAGAACCAAGGAGTCCATTGTTACAATAGAAAACCTATGGAAGCAAGGAGACCATTGTGACCCAGTGGGGCCTCATGGAATCAAGGAGACCATGGTGACACAGGTGATGCACATGAAGTCAAGGAGCCATTGTGACCCAGTGGGGCCTCATGGAATCAAGGAGACCATGGTGACACAGGTGATGCACATGAAGCCAAGGAGCCATTGTGACACAGCGGGGCTTCTTCCCTTCAGCTCTGCAGCTGGCTGTCCCAGCCCACAGCACCATGTGCCAAGTGCTCTCCTCAGGGCTCTGCCTGCACACAGGCCCAGAGAAGTTTTCCTGTTTGTAAGGAAAGAATGAAAAAGCCTGAGCAGGTTCCCTAGACAACCAAACCCACATGCTCAGTCCAGGCTGCCTGCAATGATGTCCCCTTTCTACAAGGGACACTGTGAGCAGGAATGATGTCTGGGAGCAGAATTCTCGCAGTCTTTCCACGGAATTCTCTGTCCCTGTCCTTTGCCTGGCTCTCTGTTGCAGATGGAAGCTGCTGGTGCCATTCTCAGCTTGAAGCCCTCTTTTGATGCAAGCAGATGCTCCCAGGTGCGTTCAGCAGCTGTTGCTCAGTGTTGATGCAAAGCTTTTGTGTTCCTCATGGAAGCAAGGAGCCATTGTGACACTGCAGGGGCTCATGGCATCAAGGAGACAATTGTGACACTACAGAACCTCCTAGAAACAAGGCTCCTTGGGGACACCATGGGGAATCATGGAACCACATGGAAATGTGTTCCTCATGAGACACAGCAGGGCCTTGTTGGAACCAAAGACACCTCTGCAAAAAGCAGGGTAGCTCACAGAACCAAGGAGTCCATTGTTACAATAGAAAACCTATGGAAGCAAGGAGACCATTGTGACACAGTGGGGCCACATGGAAGCCAAGGAGCCATTGTGACCCAGTGGGGCCTCATGGAATCAAGGAGACCATGGTGACACAGGTGATGCACATGAAGCCAAGGAGCCATTGTGACCCAGTGGGGCCTCATGGAATCAAGGAGACCATGGTGACACAGGTGATGCACATGAAGCCAAGGAGCCATTGTGACACAGCGGGGCTTCTTCCCTTCAGCTCTGCAGCTGGCTGTCCCAGCCCACAGCACTATGTGCCAACTGCTCTCCTCAGGATTCTGCCTGCACACAGGCCCAGAGAAGTTTTCCTGTTTGTAAGGAAAGAATGGAAAAGCCTGAGCAGCTTTCCTAAACAACAAACCCCACATGCTGAGTCCAGGCTGCCTGCAATGATGTCCCCTTTCTACAAGGGACACTGTGAGCAGGAATGATCTCTGAGAGCAGAATTCTCACAGTCTTTCCACGGAATTCTCTGTCCCTGTCCTTTCCCTGGCTCTCTGTTGCAGATGGAAGCTGCTGGTGCCTTTCTCATCTTGAAGCCCTCTTTTGATGCAAGCAGATGCTCCCAGGTGTGTTCAGCAGCTGTTGCTCAGTGTTGATGCAAAGCTTTTGTGTTCCTCATGGAAGCAAGGAGCCATTGTGACACTGCAGGGGCTCATGGGATCAAGGAGACAATTGTGACAGTACAGAACCTCCTAGAAACAAGGCTCCATGGTGACACCGTGGGGAATCATGGAATCAAGGAGCCCCTTGTGACACAGAGAGGCCGCCTGGAAGCAATGGTCCATTGTTACACTGCGGATTCAAGAAGACCATGGGGACAGCACGGAACCTCATGGAACCATCCGTCCATTGGGACACAGCGGGGCCTCATGGACACAAGGGGACCATTGTGGCAAAGCAGGGCCTCATGGAAGCATGGAGAGCATTGTGACATTGTGGGCAATCATGGAAGCATGGAGAGCATTGTGCCACTAAGGAAACTGATGGAACCAAGGCGATCCCTGGGACACAATGGAAGCACATGGAATCAAGGTTCCATGATGACTTTGGAGGGCCTCATGGAGCACAGCATCCATTGTGACACAGCAAGACCTCGTGGAACCAAGGAGCCTTTGTGATACTCCAGATGCGCATGGAAGCCAGGCTGCACTGAGACACAGCGGGGCCTTGTTGGAACCAAAGACACCTCTGCAAAAAGCAGGGGAGCTCACAGAACCAAGGAGTCCATTGTTACATTGTAGAAAATTATACATTACATTCTAGAAAACCTATGGAACCAAGGGGCTATTGTGACACAGTAGGGCCACATGGAAGCAATTGTCCATTATGACAATGTGGATCAAAGGTGAGCATGGTGACACTGCGGAACCTCATGGAAGCAAGGAGCCATTGTGACACAGTGGGGCCTCATGGAATCAAGGAGACCATGGTGACACAGGTGATGCACATGAAGCCAAGGAGCCATTGTGACACAACCGGTCTTCTTCCCTTGAGCTCTGCAGCTGGCCGTCCCAGCCCACGGCACCATGTGCCATCTGCTCTCCTCAGGGCTCTGCCTGCACACAGGCCCAGGGAAGTTTTCCTGTTTGTAAGGAAAGAATGGAAAAGCCTGAGCAGCTTTCCTAAACAACAAACCCCACATGCTGAGTCCAGGCTGCCTGCAATGATGTCCCCTTTCTACAAGGGACACTGTGAGCAGGAATGATCTCTGAGAGCAGAATTCTCACAGTCTTTCCACGGAATTCTCTGTCCCTGTCCTTTCCCTGGCTCTCTGTTGCAGATGGAAGCTGCTGGTGCCTTTCTCATCTTGAAGCCCTCGTTTGATGCAAGCAGATGCTCCCAGGTGTGTTCAGCAGCTGTTGCTCAGTGTTGATGCAAAGCTTTTGTGTTCCTCATGGAAGCAAGGAGCCATTGTGACACTGCAGGGGCTCATGGGATCAAGGAGACAATTGTGACAGTACAGAACCTCCTAGAAACAAGGCTCCATGGTGACACCGTGGGGAATCATGGAATCAAGGAGCCCCTTGTGACACAGAGAGGCCGCCTGGAAGCAATGGTCCATTGTTACACTGCGGATTCAAGAAGACCATGGGGACAGCACGGAACCTCATGGAACCATCCGTCCATTGGGACACAGCGGGGCCTCATGGACACAAGGGGACCATTGTGGCAAAGCAGGGCCTCATGGAAGCATGGAGAGCATTGTGACATTGTGGGCAATCGTGGAAGCATGGAGAGCATTGTGCCACTAAGGAAACTGATGGAACCAAGGCGATCCCTGGGACACAATGGAAGCACATGGAATCAAGGCTCCATGATGACTTTGGAGGGCCTCATGGAGCACAGCATCCATTGTGACACAGCAAGACCTCGTGGAACCAAGGAGCCTTTGTGATACTCCAGATGCGCATGGAAGCCAGGGTGCACTGAGACACAGCAGGGCCTTGTTGGAACCAAAGACACCTCTGCAAAAAGCAGGGTAGCTCACAGAACCAAGGAGTCCATTGTTACATTGTAGAAAATTATACATTACATTCTAGAAAACCTATGGAACCAAGGGGCTATTGTGACACAGTGGGGCCACATGGAAGCAATTGTCCATTATGACAATGTGGATCAAAGGTGAGCATGGTGACACTGCGGAACCTCATGGAAGCAAGGAGCCATTGTGACACAGGTGATGCACATGAAGCCAAGGAGCCATTGTGACACAGTGGGGCCTCATGGAATCAAGGAGACCATGGTGACACAGGTGATGCACATGAAGCCAAGGAGCCATTGTGACCCAGTGGGGCCTCATGGAATCAAGGAGACCATGGTGACACAGGTGATGCACATGAAGCCAAGGAGCCATTGTGACACAGTGGGGCCTCATGGAATCAAGGAGACCATGGTGACACAGGTGATGCACATGAAGCCAAGGAGCCATTGTGACACAACCGGTCTTCTTCCCTTGAGCTCTGCAGCTGGCCGTCCCAGCCCACGGCACCATGTGCCATCTGCTCTCCTCAGGGCTCTGCCTGCACACAGGCCCAGGGAAGTTTTCCTGTTTGTAAGGAAAGAATGGAAAAGCCTGAGCAGGTTTCCTCAACAACAAACCCACATACTCAGTCCAGCCTGCTTGCAATGATGTCCCCTTTCTACAAGGGACACTGTGAGCAGGAATGATCTCTGAGAGCAGAATTCTCACAGTCTTTCCACTGAATTCTCTGTCCCTGTCCTTTGCCTGGCTCTCTGTTGCAGATGGAAGCTGCTGCTGCCATTCTCAGCTTGAAGCCCTCTTTTGATGCAAGCAGGTGCTCCCAGGTGTGTTCAGCAGCTGTTGCTCAGTGTTGATGCAAAGCTTTTGTGTTCCTCATGGAAGCAAGGAGCCATTGTGACACTGCAGGGGCTCATGGCATCAAGGAGACAATTGTGACACTACAGAACCTCCTAGAAACAAGGCTCCATGGTGACACCGTGGCGAATCATGGAATCAAGGAGCCCCTTGTGACACAGAGAGGCCGCCTGGAAGCAATGGTCCATTGTTACACTGCGGATTCAAGAAGACCATGGGGACAGCACGGAACCTCATGGAACCATCCGTCCATTGGGACACAGCGGGGCCTCATGGACACAAGGGGACCATTGTGGCAAAGCAGGGCCTCATGGAAGCATGGAGAGCATTGTGACATTGTGGGCAATCATGGAAGCATGGAGAGCATTGTGCCACTAAGGAAACTGATGGAACCAAGGCGATCACTGGGACACAATGGAAGCACATGGAATCAAGGCTCCATGATGACTTTGGAGGGCCTCATGGAGCACAGCATCCATTGTGACACAGCAAGACCTCGTGGAACCAAGGAGCCTTTGTGATACTCCAGATGCGCATGGAAGCCAGGCTGCACTGAGACACAGCGGGGCCTTGTTGGAACCAAAGACACCTCTGCAAAAAGCAGGGGAGCTCACAGAACCAAGGAGTCCATTGTTACATTGTAGAAAATTATACATTACATTCTAGAAAACCTATGGAACCAAGGGGCTATTGTGACACAGTAGGGCCACATGGAAGCAATTGTCCATTATGACAATGTGGATCAAAGGTGAGCATGGTGACACTGCGGAACCTCATGGAAGCAAGGAGCCATTGTGACACAGTGGGGCCTCATGGAATCAAGGAGACCATGGTGACACAGGTGATGCACATGAAGCCAAGGAGCCATTGTGACACAACCGGTCTTCTTCCCTTGAGCTCTGCAGCTGGCCGTCCCAGCCCACGGCACCATGTGCCATCTGCTCTCCTCAGGGCTCTGCCTGCACACAGGCCCAGGGAAGTTTTCCTGTTTGTAAGGAAAGAATGGAAAAGCCTGAGCAGCTTTCCTAAACAACAAACCCCACATGCTGAGTCCAGGCTGCCTGCAATGATGTCCCCTTTCTACAAGGGACACTGTGAGCAGGAATGATCTCTGAGAGCAGAATTCTCACAGTCTTTCCACGGAATTCTCTGTCCCTGTCCTTTCCCTGGCTCTCTGTTGCAGATGGAAGCTGCTGGTGCCTTTCTCATCTTGAAGCCCTCGTTTGATGCAAGCAGATGCTCCCAGGTGTGTTCAGCAGCTGTTGCTCAGTGTTGATGCAAAGCTTTTGTGTTCCTCATGGAAGCAAGGAGCCATTGTGACACTGCAGGGGCTCATGGGATCAAGGAGACAATTGTGACAGTACAGAACCTCCTAGAAACAAGGCTCCATGGTGACACCGTGGGGAATCATGGAATCAAGGAGCCCCTTGTGACACAGAGAGGCCGCCTGGAAGCAATGGTCCATTGTTACACTGCGGATTCAAGAAGACCATGGGGACAGCACGGAACCTCATGGAACCATCCGTCCATTGGGACACAGCGGGGCCTCATGGACACAAGGGGACCATTGTGGCAAAGCAGGGCCTCATGGAAGCATGGAGAGCATTGTGACATTGTGGGCAATCGTGGAAGCATGGAGAGCATTGTGCCACTAAGGAAACTGATGGAACCAAGGCGATCCCTGGGACACAATGGAAGCACATGGAATCAAGGCTCCATGATGACTTTGGAGGGCCTCATGGAGCACAGCATCCATTGTGACACAGCAAGACCTCGTGGAACCAAGGAGCCTTTGTGATACTCCAGATGCGCATGGAAGCCAGGGTGCACTGAGACACAGCAGGGCCTTGTTGGAACCAAAGACACCTCTGCAAAAAGCAGGGTAGCTCACAGAACCAAGGAGTCCATTGTTACATTGTAGAAAATTATACATTACATTCTAGAAAACCTATGGAACCAAGGGGCTATTGTGACCCAGTGGGGCCACATGGAAGCAATTGTCCATTATGACAATGTGGATCAAAGGTGAGCATGGTGACACTGCGGAACCTCATGGAAGCAAGGAGCCATTGTGACACAGGTGATGCACATGAAGCCAAGGAGCCATTGTGACACAGTGGGGCCTCATGGAATCAAGGAGACCATGGTGACACAGGTGATGCACATGAAGCCAAGGAGCCATTGTGACCCAGTGGGGCCTCATGGAATCAAGGAGACCATGGTGACACAGGTGATGCACATGAAGCCAAGGAGCCATTGTGACACAGTGGGGCCTCATGGAATCAAGGAGACCATGGTGACACAGGTGATGCACATGAAGCCAAGGAGCCATTGTGACACAACCGGTCTTCTTCCCTTGAGCTCTGCAGCTGGCCGTCCCAGCCCACGGCACCATGTGCCATCTGCTCTCCTCAGGGCTCTGCCTGCACACAGGCCCAGGGAAGTTTTCCTGTTTGTAAGGAAAGAATGGAAAAGCCTGAGCAGGTTTCCTCAACAACAAACCCACATACTCAGTCCAGCCTGCTTGCAATGATGTCCCCTTTCTACAAGGGACACTGTGAGCAGGAATGATCTCTGAGAGCAGAATTCTCACAGTCTTTCCACTGAATTCTCTGTCCCTGTCCTTTGCCTGGCTCTCTGTTGCAGATGGAAGCTGCTGCTGCCATTCTCAGCTTGAAGCCCTCTTTTGATGCAAGCAGGTGCTCCCAGGTGTGTTCAGCAGCTGTTGCTCAGTGTTGATGCAAAGCTTTTGTGTTCCTCATGGAAGCAAGGAGCCATTGTGACACTGCAGGGGCTCATGGCATCAAGGAGACAATTGTGACACTACAGAACCTCCTAGAAACAAGGCTCCATGGTGACACCGTGGCGAATCATGGAATCAAGGAGCCCCTTGTGACACAGAGAGGCCGCCTGGAAGCAATGGTCCATTGTTACACTGCGGATTCAAGAAGACCATGGGGACAGCACGGAACCTCATGGAACCATCCGTCCATTGGGACACAGCGGGGCCTCATGGACACAAGGGGACCATTGTGGCAAAGCAGGGCCTCATGGAAGCATGGAGAGCATTGTGACATTGTGGGCAATCATGGAAGCATGGAGAGCATTGTGCCACTAAGGAAACTGATGGAACCAAGGCGATCACTGGGACACAATGGAAGCACATGGAATCAAGGCTCCATGATGACTTTGGAGGGCCTCATGGAGCACAGCATCCATTGTGACACAGCAAGACCTCGTGGAACCAAGGAGCCTTTGTGATACTCCAGATGCGCATGGAAGCCAGGCTGCACTGAGACACAGCGGGGCCTTGTTGGAACCAAAGACACCTCTGCAAAAAGCAGGGTAGCTCACAGAACCAAGGAGTCCATTGTTACATTGTAGAAAATTATACATTACATTCTAGAAAACCTATGGAACCAAGGGGCTATTGTGACACAGTGGGGCCACATGGAAGCAATTGTCCATTATGACAATGTGGATCAAAGGTGAGCATGGTGACACTGCGGAACCTCATGGAAGCAAGGAGCCATTGTGACACAGTGGGGCCTCATGGAATCAAGGAGACCATGGTGACACAGGTGATGCACATGAAGCCAAGGAGCCATTGTGACACAGTGGGGCCTCATGGAATCAAGGAGACCATGGTGACACAGGTGATGCACATGAAGCCAAGGAGCCATTGTGACCCAGCGGGGCTTCTTCCCTTCAGCTCTGCAGCTGGCTGTCCCAGCCCACAGCACCATGTGCCAAGTGCTCTCCTCAGGGCTCTGCCTGCACACAGGCCCAGAGAAGTTTTCCTGTTTGTAAGGAAAGAATGGAAAAGCCTGAGCAGGTTTCCTAAACAACAAACCCCACATGCTGAGTCCAGGCTGCCTGCAATGATGTCCCCTTTCTACAAGGGACACTGTGAGCAGGAATGTTGGGGTTTTAGTTTAGTCTTAGGTTTTCCTGTTAAAGGAATTTTCTCCCATATGCATGTTGCTAGGGGACAAATAGCTGTACTTAAGAAAGACAAAAAGGGGAGTGGGGCGGGCCTGGCTACTCTTTTGTCTACACCTGGGTGTGGGGACAGTTCGCTCTGAGCGTCCGGAGAGAGAAGCTGCAGAGAAAGGAGCTGCTGCTTCTTTCTTTTTGGCCGTTCTTTCTTCCTGCTGGAAGCAACGCCGGGACCCCAAAAGCCGCTTTTCCCTGCCCTGCTGGAGACCGAGCTGTGGCTGTCCTGCTCCGCTGCTGCTTCGAGCTTTCGCTACGCTGTAGCCCTGCCCGCCCTGCCTGCCTGGGCCTCCGTGGGTTTTTCCCATCTGGATACATCTCGTCTGCCACCCGGGATTTGCGTTCGTCCCTGCCGTTTCAGCCTGCTGTTCCTGAGAGTCCGGGATCGGCTGCCCAGCGGTTTGTGAAGCCTTTGTTCCATCCTTCCCGGGATCCCAGGGCACCAGAGCCGCGGGTTTCCCGAGCTCGCTCCGGAGCGCCCCCTGCAGCCGCGGGGGAACCATCGCACCTGCCCTGCTCACCGGGAGCCGCCAGCGCCCCTGCCGGCTGCGAGCGGAACTGCACCCGAGGGGAAACAGCCTGACAGCCGAGAAGGCTGGCACTGGGTTTGTGATTGCTGTTACTGCCATAGTTGTTGTTGTTTTGTTTGACTGGTTATATACATATATATATAGAGTAAAGAACTGTTATTCCTATTTCCCACATCTTTGCCTAAAGGCCCTTGATTTCAAAATATAATAACTTGGAGGGAAAAGGGGTTATATCTGCCACTTCAAGGGGGGCCTCTGCCTTCCTTAGCAGACGCCTGTCTTTAAAAACCGAGAGACAGGAATGATCTCTGGGAGCAGAATTCTCGCAGTCTTTCCACTGAATTCTCTGTCCCTGTCCTTTGCCTGGCTCTCTGTTGCAGATGGAAGCTGCTACTGCCTTTCTCTGCTTGAAGCCCTCTTTTGATGCAAGCAGGTGCTCCCAGGTGTGTTCAGCAGCTGTTGCTCAGTGTTGATGCAAAGCTTTTGTGTTCCTCATGGAAGCAAGGAGCCATTGTGACACTGCAGGGGCTCATGGGATCAAGGAGACAATTGTGACACTACAGAACCTCCTAGAAACAAGACTCCATGATGACACCGTGGGGAATCATGGAACCACATGGAAATGTGTTCCTCATGAGACGCAGCAGGGCCTTGTTGGAACCAAAGACACCTCTGCAAAAAGCAGGGTAGCTCACAGAACCAAGGAGTCCATTGTTACAATAGAAAACCTATGGAAGCAAGGAGACCATTGTGACCCAGTGGGGCCTCATGGAATCAAGGAGACCATGGTGACACAGGTGATGCACATGAAGTCAAGGAGCCATTGTGACCCAGTGGGGCCTCATGGAATCAAGGAGACCATGGTGACACAGGTGATGCACATGAAGCCAAGGAGCCATTGTGACACAGCGGGGCTTCTTCCCTTCAGCTCTGCAGCTGGCTGTCCCAGCCCACAGCACCATGTGCCAAGTGCTCTCCTCAGGGCTCTGCCTGCACACAGGCCCAGAGAAGTTTTCCTGTTTCTAAGGAAAGAATGAAAAAGCCTGAGCAGGTTCCCTAGACAACCAAACCCACATGCTCAGTCCAGGCTGCCTGCAATGATGTCCCCTTTCTACAAGGGACACTGTGAGCAGGAATGATCTCTGGGAGCAGAATTCTCGCAGTCTTTCCACGGAATTCTCTGTCCCTGTCCTTTGCCTGGCTCTCTGTTGCAGATGGAAGCTGCTGCTGCCATTCTCAGCTTGAAGCCCTCTTTTGATGCAAGCAGATGCTCCCAGGTGCGTTCAGCAGCTGTTGCTCAGTGTTGATGCAAAGCTTTTGTGTTCCTCATGGAAGCAAGGAGCCATTGTGACACTGCAGGGGCTCATGGCATCAAGGAGACAATTGTGACACTACAGAACCTCCTAGAAACAAGGCTCCTTGGGGACACCATGGGGAATCATGGAACCACATGGAAATGTGTTCCTCATGAGACACAGCAGGGCCTTGTTGGAACCAAAGACACCTCTGCAAAAAGCAGGGTAGCTCACAGAACCAAGGAGTCCATTGTTACAATAGAAAACCTATGGAAGCAAGGAGACCATTGTGACACAGTGGGGCCACATGGAAGCCAAGGAGCCATTGTGACCCAGTGGGGCCTCATGGAATCAAGGAGACCATGGTGACACAGGTGATGCACATGAAGCCAAGGAGCCATTGTGACCCAGTGGGGCCTCATGGAATCAAGGAGACCATGGTGACACAGGTGATGCACATGAAGCCAAGGAGCCATTGTGACACAGCGGGGCTTCTTCCCTTCAGCTCTGCAGCTGGCTGTCCCAGCCCACAGCACTATGTGCCAACTGCTCTCCTCAGGACTCTGCCTGCACACAGGCCCAGAGAAGTTTTCCTGTTTGTAAGGAAAGAATGGAAAAGCCTGAGCAGCTTTCCTAAACAACAAACCCCACATGCTCCGTCCAGGCTGCCTGCAATGATGTCCCCTTTCTACAAGGGACACTGTGAGCAGGAATGATCTCTGAGAGCAGAATTCTCACAGTCTTTCCACGGAATTCTCTGTCCCTGTCCTTTCCCTGGCTCTCTGTTGCAGATGGAAGCTGCTGGTGCCTTTCTCATCTTGAAGCCCTCGTTTGATGCAAGCAGATGCTCCCAGGTGTGTTCAGCAGCTGTTGCTCAGTGTTGATGCAAAGCTTTTGTGTTCCTCATGGAAGCAAGGAGCCATTGTGACACTGCAGGGGCTCATGGCATCAAGGAGACAATTGTGACACTACAGAACCTCCTAGAAACAAGGCTCCATGGTGACACCGTGGCGAATCATGGAATCAAGGAGCCCCTTGTGACACAGAGAGGCCGCCTGGAAGCAATGGTCCATTGTTACACTGCGGATTCAAGAAGACCATGGGGACAGCACGGAACCTCATGGAACCATCCGTCCATTGGGACACAGCGGGGCCTCATGGACACAAGGGGACCATTGTGGCAAAGCAGGGCCTCATGGAAGCATGGAGAGCATTGTGACATTGTGGGCAATCATGGAAGCATGGAGAGCATTGTGCCACTAAGGAAACTGATGGAACCAAGGCGATCCCTGGGACACAATGGAAGCACATGGAATCAAGGTTCCATGATGACTTTGGAGGGCCTCATGGAGCACAGCATCCATTGTGACACAGCAAGACCTCGTGGAACCAAGGAGCCTTTGTGATACTCCAGATGCGCATGGAAGCCAGGCTGCACTGAGACACAGCGGGGCCTTGTTGGAACCAAAGACACCTCTGCAAAAAGCAGGGGAGCTCACAGAACCAAGGAGTCCATTGTTACATTGTAGAAAATTATACATTACATTCTAGAAAACCTATGGAACCAAGGGGCTATTGTGACACAGTAGGGCCACATGGAAGCAATTGTCCATTATGACAATGTGGATCAAAGGTGAGCATGGTGACACTGCGGAACCTCATGGAAGCAAGGAGCCATTGTGACACAGTGGGGCCTCATGGAATCAAGGAGACCATGGTGACACAGGTGATGCACATGAAGCCAAGGAGCCATTGTGACACAGTGGGGCCTCATGGAATCAAGGAGACCATGGTGACACAGGTGATGCACATGAAGCCAAGGAGCCATTGTGACCCAGTGGGGCCTCATGGAATCAAGGAGACCATGGTGACACAGGTGATGCACATGAAGCCAAGGAGCCATTGTGACACAGTGGGGCCTCATGGAATCAAGGAGACCATGGTGACACAGGTGATGCACATGAAGCCAAGGAGCCATTGTGACACAGTGGGGCCTCATGGAATCAAGGAGACCATGGTGACACAGGGGATGCACATGAAGCCAAGGGGCCATTGTGACACACTGGGGCCTCATGGAATCAAGGAGACCATGGTGACACAGGTGATGCACATGAAGCCAAGGAGCCATTGTGACACAGTGGGGCCTCATGGAATCAAGGAGACCATGGTGACACAGGTGATGCACATGAAGCCAAGGAGCCATTGTGACACAGTGGGGCCTCATGGAATCAAGGAGACCATGGTGACACAGGTGATGCACATGAAGCCAAGGAGCCATTGTGACACAGTGGGGCCTCATGGAATCAAGGAGACCATGGTGACACAGGTGATGCACATGAAGCCAAGGAGCCATTGTGACACAGCGGGGCTTCTTCCCTTGAGCTCTGCAGCTGGCTGTCCCACACCGAGGCACCATGTGCCAAGTGCTCTCCTCAGGGCTCTGCCTGCACACAGGCCCAGAGAAGTTTTCCTGTTTCTAAGGAAAGAATGAAAAAGCCTGAGCAGGTTCCCTAGACAACCAAACCCACATGCTGAGTCCAGGCTGCCTGCAATGATGTCCCCTTTCTACAAGGGACACTGTGAGCAGGAATGATGTCTGGGAGCAGAATTCTCGCAGTCTTTCCACGGAATTCCCTGTCCCTGTCCTTTGCCTGGCTCTCTGTTGCAGATGGAAGCTGCTGGTGCCTTTCTCAGCTTGAAGCCCTCTTTTGATGCAAGCAGATGCTCCCAGGTGTGTTCAGCAGCTGTTGCTCAGTGTTGATGCAAAGCTTTTGTGTTCCTCATGGAAGCAAGGAGCCATTGTGACACTGCAGGGGCTCATGGCATCAAGGAGACAATTGTGACACTACAGAACCTCCTAGAAACAAGGCTCCATGGTGACACCGTGGGGAATCATGGAACCACATGGAAATGTGTTCCTCATGAGACGCAGCAGGGCCTTGTTGGAACCAAAGACACCTCTGCAAAAAGCAGGGTAGCTCACAGAACCAAGGAGTCCATTGTTACAATAGAAAACCTATGGAAGCAAGGGGCCATTGTGACACAGTGGGGCCTCATGGAATCAAGGAGACCATGGTGACACAGGTGATGCACATGAAGCCAAGGAGCCATTGTGACCCAGTGGGGCCTCATGGAATCAAGGAGACCATGGTGACACAGGTGATTCACATGAAGCCAAGGAGCCATTGTGACACAGTGGGGCCTCATGGAATCAAGGAGACCATGGTGACACAGGTGATGCACATGAACCCAAGGAGCCATTGTGACACAACCGGTCTTCTTCCCTTGAGCTCTGCAGCTGGCCGTCCCAGCCCACGGCACCATGTGCCATCTGCTCTCCTCAGGGCTCTGCCTGCACACAGGCCCAGGGAAGTTTTCCTGATGTAAGGAAAGAATGGAAAAGCCTGAGCAGGTTTCCTGAACAACAAACCCACATACTCAGTCCAGCCTGCTTGCAATGATGTCCCCTTTCTACAAGGGACACTGTGAGCAGGAATGATCTCTGAGAGCAGAATTCTCACAGTCTTTCCACTGAATTCTCTGTCCCTGTCCTTTGCCTGGCTCTCTGTTGCAGATGGAAGCTGCTGCTGCCATTCTCTGCTTGAAGCCCTCTTTTGATGCAAGCAGGTGCTCCCAGGTGTGTTCAGCAGCTGTTGCTCAGTGTTGATGCAAAGCTTTTGTGTTCCTCATGGAAGCAAGGAGCCATTGTGACACTGCAGGGGCTCATGGGATCAAGGAGACAATTGTGACACTACAGAACCTCCTAGAAACAAGGCTCCATGGTGACACCGTGGCGAATCATGGAATCAAGGAGCCCCTTGTGACACAGAGAGGCCGCCTGGAAGCAATGGTCCATTGTTACACTGCGGATTCAAGAAGACCATGGGGACAGCACGGAACCTCATGGAACCATCCGTCCATTGGGACACAGCGGGGCCTCATGGACACAAGGGGACCATTGTGGCAAAGCAGGGCCTCATGGAAGCATGGAGAGCATTGTGACATTGTGGGCAATCATGGAAGCATGGAGAGCATTGTGCCACTAAGGAAACTGATGGAACCAAGGCGATCCCTGGGACACAATGGAAGCACATGGAATCAAGGCTCCATGATGACTTTGGAGGGCCTCATGGAGCATAGCATCCATTGTGACACAGCAAGACCTCGTGGAACCAAGGAGCCTTTGTGATACTCCAGATGCGCATGGAAGCCAGGCTGCACTGAGACACAGCGGGGCCTTGTTGGAACCAAAGACACCTCTGCAAAAAGCAGGGGAGCTCACAGAACCAAGGAGTCCATTGTTACATTGTAGAAAATTATACATTACATTCTAGAAAACCTATGGAACCAAGGGGCTATTGTGACACAGTGGGGCCACATGGAAGCAATTGTCCATTATGACAATGTGGATCAAAGGTGAGCATGGTGACACTGCGGAACCTCATGGAAGCAAGGAGCCATTGTGACACAGTGGGGCCTCATGGAATCAAGGAGACCATGGTGACACAGGTGATGCACATGAAGCCAAGGAGCCATTGTGACCCAGTGGGGCCTCATGGAATCAAGGAGACCATGGTGACACAGGTGATGCACATGAAGCCAAGGAGCCATTGTGACACAGTGGGGCCTCATGGAATCAAGGAGACCATGGTGACACAGGTGATGCACATGAAGCCAAGGAGCCATTGTGACCCAGTGGGGCCTCATGGAATCAAGGAGACCATGGTGACACAGGTGATGCACATGAAGCCAAGGAGCCATTGTGACACAGTGGGGCCTCATGGAATCAAGGAGACCATGGTGACACAGGTGATGCACATGAAGCCAAGGAGCCATTGTGACACAGTGAGGCCTCATGGAATCAAGGAGACCATGGTGACACAGGTGATGCACATGAAGCCAAGGAGCCATTGTGACCCAGTGGGGCCTCATGGAATCAAGGAGACCATGGTGACACAGGTGATGCACATGAAGCCAAGGAGCCATTGTGACACAGCGGGGCTTCTTCCCTTCAGCTCTGCAACTGGCTGTCCCAGCCCACAGCACTATGTGCCAACTGCTCTCCTCAGGACTCTGCCTGCACACAGGCCCAGAGAAGTTTTCCTGTTTGTAAGGAAAGAATGGAAAAGCCTGAGCAGCTTTCCTAAACAACAAACCCCACATGCTGAGTCCAGGCTGCCTGCAATGATGTCCCCTTTCTACAAGGGACACTGTGAGCAGGAATGATCTCTGAGAGCAGAATTCTCACAGTCTTTCCACGGAATTCTCTGTCCCTGTCCTTTGCCTGGCTCTCTGTTGCAGATGGAAGCTGCTGGTGCCTTTCTCATCTTGAAGCCCTCGTTTGATGCAAGCAGATGCTCCCAGGTGTGTTCAGCAGCTGTTGCTCAGTGTTGATGCAAAGCTTTTGTGTTCCTCATGGAAGCAAGGAGCCATTGTGACACTGCAGGGGCTCATGGCATCAAGGAGACAATTGTGACAGTACAGAACCTCCTAGAAACAAGGCTCCATGGTGACACCGTGGGGAATCATGGAATCAAGGAGCCCCTTGTGACACAGAGAGGCCGCCTGGAAGCAATGGTCCATTGTTACACTGCGGATTCAAGAAGACCATGGGGACAGCACGGAACCTCATGGAACCATCCGTCCATTGGGACACAGCGGGGCCTCATGGACACAAGGGGACCATTGTGGCAAAGCAGGGCCTCATGGAAGCATGGAGAGCATTGTGACATTGTGGGCAATCGTGGAAGCATGGAGAGCATTGTGCCACTAAGGAAACTGATGGAACCAAGGCGATCCCTGGGACACAATGGAAGCACATGGAATCAAGGCTCCATGATGACTTTGGAGGGCCTCATGGAGCACAGCATCCATTGTGACACAGCAAGACCTCGTGGAACCAAGGAGCCTTTGTGATACTCCAGATGCGCATGGAAGCCAGGGTGCACTGAGACACAGCAGGGCCTTGTTGGAACCAAAGACACCTCTGCAAAAAGCAGGGTAGCTCACAGAACCAAGGAGTCCATTGTTACATTGTAGAAAATTATACATTACATTCTAGAAAACCTATGGAACCAAGGGGCTATTGTGACACAGTGGGGCCACATGGAAGCAATTGTCCATTATGACAATGTGGATCAAAGGTGAGCATGGTGACACTGTGGAACCTCATGGAAGCAAGGAGCCATTGTGACACAGGTGATGCACATGAAGCCAAGGAGCCATTGTGACACAGTGGGGCCTCATGGAATCAAGGAGACCATGGTGACACAGGTGATGCACATGAAGCCAAGGAGCCATTGTGACCCAGTGGGGCCTCATGGAATCAAGGAGACCATGGTGACACAGGTGATGCACATGAAGCCAAGGAGCCATTGTGACCCAGTGGGGCCTCATGGAATCAAGGAGACCATGGTGACACAGGTGATGCACATGAAGCCAAGGAGCCATTGTGACACAGTGGGGCCTCATGGAATCAAGGAGACCATGGTGACACAGGTGATGCACATGAAGCCAAGGAGCCATTGTGACACAGCGGGGCTTCTTCCCTTCAGCTCTGCAGCTGGCTGTCCCACACCGAGGCACCATGTGCCAAGTGCTCTCCTCAGGGCTCTGCCTGCACACAGGCCCAGAGAAGTTTTCCTGTTTGTAAGGAAAGAATGAAAAAGCCTGAGCAGGTTCCCTAGACAACCAAACCCACATGCTGAGTCCAGGCTGCCTGCAATGATGTCCCCTTTCTACAAGGGACACTGTGAGCAGGAATGATGTCTGGGAGCAGAATTCTCGCAGTCTTTCCACGGAATTCCCTGTCCCTGTCCTTTGCCTGGCTCTCTGTTGCAGATGGAAGCTGCTGGTGCCTTTCTCAGCTTGAAGCCCTCTTTTGATGCAAGCAGATGCTCCCAGGTGTGTTCAGCAGCTGTTGCTCAGTGTTGATGCAAAGCTTTTGTGTTCCTCATGGAAGCAAGGAGCCATTGTGACACTGCAGGGGCTCATGGCATCAAGGAGACAATTGTGACACTACAGAACCTCCTAGAAACAAGGCTCCATGGTGACACCGTGGGGAATCATGGAACCACATGGAAATGTGTTCCTCATGAGACGCAGCAGGGCCTTGTTGGAACCAAAGACACCTCTGCAAAAAGCAGGGTAGCTCACAGAACCAAGGAGTCCATTGTTACAATAGAAAACCTATGGAAGCAAGGGGCCATTGTGACACAGTGGGGCCTCATGGAATCAAGGAGACCATGGTGACACAGGTGATGCACATGAAGCCAAGGAGCCATTGTGACACAGTGGGGCCTCATGGAATCAAGGAGACCATGGTGACACAGGTGATTCACATGAAGCCAAGGAGCCATTGTGACACAGTGGGGCCTCATGGAATCAAGGAGACCATGGTGACACAGGTGATGCACATGAACCCAAGGAGCCATTGTGACACAACCGGTCTTCTTCCCTTCAGCTCTGCAGCTGGCCGTCCCAGCCCACGGCACCATGTGCCATCTGCTCTCCTCAGGGCTCTGCCTGCACACAGGCCCAGGAAAGTTTTCCTGATGTAAGGAAAGAATGGAAAAGCCTGAGCAGGTTTCCTGAACAACAAACCCACATACTCAGTCCAGCCTGCTTGCAATGATGTCCCCTTTCTACAAGGGACACTGTGAGCAGGAATGATCTCTGGGAGCAGAATTCTCGCAGTCTTTCCACGGAATTCTCTGTCCCTGTCCTTTGCCTGGCTCTCTGTTGCAGATGGAAGCTGCTGCTGCCATTCTCTGCTTGAAGCCCTCTTTTGATGCAAGCAGGTGCTCCCAGGTGTGTTCAGCAGCTGTTGCTCAGTGTTGATGCAAAGCTTTTGTGTTCCTCATGGAAGCAAGGAGCCATTGTGACACTGCAGGGGCTCATGGGATCAAGGAGACAATTGTGACACTACAGAACCTCCTAGAAACAAGACTCCATGGTGACACCGTGGCGAATCATGGAATCAAGGAGCCCCTTGTGACACAGAGAGGCCGCCTGGAAGCAATGGTCCATTGTTACACTGCGGATTCAAGAAGACCATGGGGACAGCACGGAACCTCATGGAACCATCCGTCCATTGGGACACAGCGGGGCCTCATGGACACAAGGGGACCATTGTGGCAAAGCAGGGCCTCATGGAAGCATGGAGAGCATTGTGACATTGTGGGCAATCATGGAAGCATGGAGAGCATTGTGCCACTAAGGAAACTGATGGAACCAAGGCGATCCCTGGGACACAATGGAAGCACATGGAATCAAGGCTCCATGATGACTTTGGAGGGCCTCATGGAGCACAGCATCCATTGTGACACAGCAAGACCTCGTGGAACCAAGGAGCCTTTGTGATACTCCAGATGCGCATGGAAGCCAGGCTGCACTGAGACACAGCGGGGCCTTGTTGGACCCAAAGACACCTCTGCAAAAAGCAGGGGAGCTCACAGAACCAAGGAGTCCATTGTTACATTGTAGAAAATTATACATTACATTCTAGAAAACCTATGGAACCAAGGGGCTATTGTGACACAGTGGGGCCACATGGAAGCAATTGTCCATTATGACAATGTGGATCAAAGGTGAGCATGGTGACACTGCGGAACCTCATGGAAGCAAGGAGCCATTGTGACACAGTGGGGCCTCATGGGATCAAGGAGACCATGGTGACACAGGTGATGCACATGAAGCCAAGGAGCCATTGTGACACAGTGGGGCCTCATGGAATCAAGGAGACCATGGTGACACAGGTGATGCACATGAAGCCAAGGAGCCATTGTGACCCAGCGGGGCTTCTTCCCTTCAGCTCTGCAGCTGGCTGTCCCAGCCCACAGCACCATGTGCCAAGTGCTCTCCTCAGGGCTCTGCCTGCACACAGGCCCAGAGAAGTTTTCCTGTTTGTAAGGAAAGAATGGAAAAGCCTGAGCAGGTTTCCTAAACAACAAACCCCACATGCTGAGTCCAGGCTGCCTGCAATGATGTCCCCTTTCTACAAGGGACACTGTGAGCAGGAATGTTGGGGTTTTAGTTTAGTCTTAGGTTTTCCTGTTAAAGGAATTTTCTCCCATATGCATGTTGCTAGGGGACAAATAGCTGTACTTAAGAAAGACAAAAAGGGGAGTGGGGCGGGCCTGGCTACTCTTTTGTCTACACCTGGGTGTGGGGACAGTTCGCTCTGAGCGTCCGGAGAGAGAAGCTGCAGAGAAAGGAGCTGCTGCTTCTTTCTTTTTGGCCGTTCTTTCTTCCTGCTGGAAGCAACGCCGGGACCCCAAAAGCCGCTTTTCCCTGCCCTGCTGGAGACCGAGCTGTGGCTGTCCTGCTCCGCTGCTGCTTCGAGCTTTCGCTACGCTGTAGCCCTGCCCGCCCTGCCTGCCTGGGCCTCCGTGGGTTTTTCCCATCTGGATACATCTCGTCTGCCACCCGGGATTTGCGTTCGTCCCTGCCGTTTCAGCCTGCTGTTCCTGAGAGTCCGGGATCGGCTGCCCAGCGGTTTGTGAAGCCTTTGTTCCATCCTTCCCGGGATCCCAGGGCACCAGAGCCGCGGGTTTCCCGAGCTCGCTCCGGAGCGCCCCCTGCAGCCGCGGGGGAACCATCGCACCTGCCCTGCTCACCGGGAGCCGCCAGCGCCCCTGCCGGCTGCGAGCGGAACTGCACCCGAGGGGAAACAGCCTGACAGCCGAGAAGGCTGGCACTGGGTTTGTGATTGCTGTTACTGCCATAGTTGTTGTTGTTTTGTTTGACTGGTTATATACATATATATATAGAGTAAAGAACTGTTATTCCTATTTCCCACATCTTTGCCTAAAGGCCCTTGATTTCAAAATATAATAACTTGGAGGGAAAAGGGGTTATATCTGCCACTTCAAGGGGGGCCTCTGCCTTCCTTAGCAGACGCCTGTCTTTAAAAACCGAGAGACAGGAATGATCTCTGGGAGCAGAATTCTCGCAGTCTTTCCACTGAATTCTCTGTCCCTGTCCTTTGCCTGGCTCTCTGTTGCAGATGGAAGCTGCTACTGCCTTTCTCTGCTTGAAGCCCTCTTTTGATGCAAGCAGGTGCTCCCAGGTGTGTTCAGCAGCTGTTGCTCAGTGTTGATGCAAAGCTTTTGTGTTCCTCATGGAAGCAAGGAGCCATTGTGACACTGCAGGGGCTCATGGGATCAAGGAGACAATTGTGACACTACAGAACCTCCTAGAAACAAGACTCCATGATGACACCGTGGGGAATCATGGAACCACATGGAAATGTGTTCCTCATGAGACGCAGCAGGGCCTTGTTGGAACCAAAGACACCTCTGCAAAAAGCAGGGTAGCTCACAGAACCAAGGAGTCCATTGTTACAATAGAAAACCTATGGAAGCAAGGAGACCATTGTGACCCAGTGGGGCCTCATGGAATCAAGGAGACCATGGTGACACAGGTGATGCACATGAAGTCAAGGAGCCATTGTGACCCAGTGGGGCCTCATGGAATCAAGGAGACCATGGTGACACAGGTGATGCACATGAAGCCAAGGAGCCATTGTGACACAGCGGGGCTTCTTCCCTTCAGCTCTGCAGCTGGCTGTCCCAGCCCACAGCACCATGTGCCAAGTGCTCTCCTCAGGGCTCTGCCTGCACACAGGCCCAGAGAAGTTTTCCTGTTTGTAAGGAAAGAATGAAAAAGCCTGAGCAGGTTCCCTAGACAACCAAACCCACATGCTCAGTCCAGGCTGCCTGCAATGATGTCCCCTTTCTACAAGGGACACTGTGAGCAGGAATGATCTCTGGGAGCAGAATTCTCGCAGTCTTTCCACGGAATTCTCTGTCCCTGTCCTTTGCCTGGCTCTCTGTTGCAGATGGAAGCTGCTGGTGCCATTCTCAGCTTGAAGCCCTCTTTTGATGCAAGCAGATGCTCCCAGGTGCGTTCAGCAGCTGTTGCTCAGTGTTGATGCAAAGCTTTTGTGTTCCTCATGGAAGCAAGGAGCCATTGTGACACTGCAGGGGCTCATGGCATCAAGGAGACAATTGTGACACTACAGAACCTCCTAGAAACAAGGCTCCTTGGGGACACCATGGGGAATCATGGAACCACATGGAAATGTGTTCCTCATGAGACACAGCAGGGCCTTGTTGGAACCAAAGACACCTCTGCAAAAAGCAGGGTAGCTCACAGAACCAAGGAGTCCATTGTTACAATAGAAAACCTATGGAAGCAAGGAGACCATTGTGACACAGTGGGGCCACATGGAAGCCAAGGAGCCATTGTGACCCAGTGGGGCCTCATGGAATCAAGGAGACCATGGTGACACAGGTGATGCACATGAAGCCAAGGAGCCATTGTGACCCAGTGGGGCCTCATGGAATCAAGGAGACCATGGTGACACAGGTGATGCACATGAAGCCAAGGAGCCATTGTGACACAGCGGGGCTTCTTCCCTTCAGCTCTGCAGCTGGCTGTCCCAGCCCACAGCACTATGTGCCAACTGCTCTCCTCAGGACTCTGCCTGCACACAGGCCCAGAGAAGTTTTCCTGTTTGTAAGGAAAGAATGGAAAAGCCTGAGCAGCTTTCCTAAACAACAAACCCCACATGCTCAGTCCAGGCTGCCTGCAATGATGTCCCCTTTCTACAAGGGACACTGTGAGCAGGAATGATCTCTGAGAGCAGAATTCTCACAGTCTTTCCACGGAATTCTCTGTCCCTGTCCTTTCCCTGGCTCTCTGTTGCAGATGGAAGCTGCTGGTGCCTTTCTCATCTTGAAGCCCTCGTTTGATGCAAGCAGATGCTCCCAGGTGTGTTCAGCAGCTGTTGCTCAGTGTTGATGCAAAGCTTTTGTGTTCCTCATGGAAGCAAGGAGCCATTGTGACACTGCAGGGGCTCATGGCATCAAGGAGACAATTGTGACACTACAGAACCTCCTAGAAACAAGGCTCCATGGTGACACCGTGGCGAATCATGGAATCAAGGAGCCCCTTGTGACACAGAGAGGCCGCCTGGAAGCAATGGTCCATTGTTACACTGCGGATTCAAGAAGACCATGGGGACAGCACGGAACCTCATGGAACCATCCGTCCATTGGGACACAGCGGGGCCTCATGGACACAAGGGGACCATTGTGGCAAAGCAGGGCCTCATGGAAGCATGGAGAGCATTGTGACATTGTGGGCAATCATGGAAGCATGGAGAGCATTGTGCCACTAAGGAAACTGATGGAACCAAGGCGATCCCTGGGACACAATGGAAGCACATGGAATCAAGGTTCCATGATGACTTTGGAGGGCCTCATGGAGCACAGCATCCATTGTGACACAGCAAGACCTCGTGGAACCAAGGAGCCTTTGTGATACTCCAGATGCGCATGGAAGCCAGGCTGCACTGAGACACAGCGGGGCCTTGTTGGAACCAAAGACACCTCTGCAAAAAGCAGGGGAGCTCACAGAACCAAGGAGTCCATTGTTACATTGTAGAAAATTATACATTACATTCTAGAAAACCTATGGAACCAAGGGGCTATTGTGACACAGTAGGGCCACATGGAAGCAATTGTCCATTATGACAATGTGGATCAAAGGTGAGCATGGTGACACTGCGGAACCTCATGGAAGCAAGGAGCCATTGTGACACAGTGGGGCCTCATGGAATCAAGGAGACCATGGTGACACAGGTGATGCACATGAAGCCAAGGAGCCATTGTGACACAGTGGGGCCTCATGGAATCAAGGAGACCATGGTGACACAGGTGATGCACATGAAGCCAAGGAGCCATTGTGACCCAGTGGGGCCTCATGGAATCAAGGAGACCATGGTGACACAGGTGATGCACATGAAGCCAAGGAGCCATTGTGACACAGTGGGGCCTCATGGAATCAAGGAGACCATGGTGACACAGGTGATGCACATGAAGCCAAGGAGCCATTGTGACACAGTGGGGCCTCATGGAATCAAGGAGACCATGGTGACACAGGGGATGCACATGAAGCCAAGGGGCCATTGTGACACACTGGGGCCTCATGGAATCAAGGAGACCATGGTGACACAGGTGATGCACATGAAGCCAAGGAGCCATTGTGACACAGTGGGGCCTCATGGAATCAAGGAGACCATGGTGACACAGGTGATGCACATGAAGCCAAGGAGCCATTGTGACACAGTGGGGCCTCATGGAATCAAGGAGACCATGGTGACACAGGTGATGCACATGAAGCCAAGGAGCCATTGTGACACAGTGGGGCCTCATGGAATCAAGGAGACCATGGTGACACAGGTGATGCACATGAAGCCAAGGAGCCATTGTGACACAGCGGGGCTTCTTCCCTTCAGCTCTGCAGCTGGCTGTCCCACACCGAGGCACCATGTGCCAAGTGCTCTCCTCAGGGCTCTGCCTGCACACAGGCCCAGAGAAGTTTTCCTGTTTCTAAGGAAAGAATGAAAAAGCCTGAGCAGGTTCCCTAGACAACCAAACCCACATGCTGAGTCCAGGCTGCCTGCAATGATGTCCCCTTTCTACAAGGGACACTGTGAGCAGGAATGATGTCTGGGAGCAGAATTCTCGCAGTCTTTCCACGGAATTCCCTGTCCCTGTCCTTTGCCTGGCTCTCTGTTGCAGATGGAAGCTGCTGGTGCCTTTCTCAGCTTGAAGCCCTCTTTTGATGCAAGCAGATGCTCCCAGGTGTGTTCAGCAGCTGTTGCTCAGTGTTGATGCAAAGCTTTTGTGTTCCTCATGGAAGCAAGGAGCCATTGTGACACTGCAGGGGCTCATGGCATCAAGGAGACAATTGTGACACTACAGAACCTCCTAGAAACAAGGCTCCATGGTGACACCGTGGGGAATCATGGAACCACATGGAAATGTGTTCCTCATGAGACGCAGCAGGGCCTTGTTGGAACCAAAGACACCTCTGCAAAAAGCAGGGTAGCTCACAGAACCAAGGAGTCCATTGTTACAATAGAAAACCTATGGAAGCAAGGGGCCATTGTGACACAGTGGGGCCTCATGGAATCAAGGAGACCATGGTGACACAGGTGATGCACATGAAGCCAAGGAGCCATTGTGACACAGTGGGGCCTCATGGAATCAAGGAGACCATGGTGACACAGGTGATTCACATGAAGCCAAGGAGCCATTGTGACACAGTGGGGCCTCATGGAATCAAGGAGACCATGGTGACACAGGTGATGCACATGAAGCCAAGGAGCCATTGTGACACAACCGGTCTTCTTCCCTTGAGCTCTGCAGCTGGCCGTCCCAGCCCACGGCACCATGTGCCATCTGCTCTCCTCAGGGCTCTGCCTGCACACAGGCCCAGGGAAGTTTTCCTGATGTAAGGAAAGAATGGAAAAGCCTGAGCAGGTTTCCTGAACAACAAACCCACATACTCAGTCCAGCCTGCTTGCAATGATGTCCCCTTTCTACAAGGGACACTGTGAGCAGGAATGATCTCTGAGAGCAGAATTCTCACAGTCTTTCCACTGAATTCTCTGTCCCTGTCCTTTGCCTGGCTCTCTGTTGCAGATGGAAGCTGCTGCTGCCATTCTCTGCTTGAAGCCCTCTTTTGATGCAAGCAGGTGCTCCCAGGTGTGTTCAGCAGCTGTTGCTCAGTGTTGATGCAAAGCTTTTGTGTTCCTCATGGAAGCAAGGAGCCATTGTGACACTGCAGGGGCTCATGGGATCAAGGAGACAATTGTGACACTACAGAACCTCCTAGAAACAAGGCTCCATGGTGACACCGTGGCGAATCATGGAATCAAGGAGCCCCTTGTGACACAGAGAGGCCGCCTGGAAGCAATGGTCCATTGTTACACTGCGGATTCAAGAAGACCATGGGGACAGCACGGAACCTCATGGAACCATCCGTCCATTGGGACACAGCGGGGCCTCATGGACACAAGGGGACCATTGTGGCAAAGCAGGGCCTCATGGAAGCATGGAGAGCATTGTGACATTGTGGGCAATCATGGAAGCATGGAGAGCATTGTGCCACTAAGGAAACTGATGGAACCAAGGCGATCCCTGGGACACAATGGAAGCACATGGAATCAAGGCTCCATGATGACTTTGGAGGGCCTCATGGAGCATAGCATCCATTGTGACACAGCAAGACCTCGTGGAACCAAGGAGCCTTTGTGATACTCCAGATGCGCATGGAAGCCAGGCTGCACTGAGACACAGCGGGGCCTTGTTGGAACCAAAGACACCTCTGCAAAAAGCAGGGGAGCTCACAGAACCAAGGAGTCCATTGTTACATTGTAGAAAATTATCCATTACATTCTAGAAAACCTATGGAACCAAGGGGCTATTGTGACACAGTGGGGCCACATGGAAGCAATTGTCCATTATGACAATGTGGATCAAAGGTGAGCATGGTGACACTGCGGAACCTCATGGAAGCAAGGAGCCATTGTGACGCAGTGGGGCCTCATGGAATCAAGGAGACCATGGTGACACAGGTGATGCACATGAAGCCAAGGAGCCATTGTGACCCAGTGGGGCCTCATGGAATCAAGGAGACCATGGTGACACAGGTGATGCACATGAAGCCAAGGAGCCATTGTGACACAGTGGGGCCTCATGGAATCAAGGAGACCATGGTGACACAGGTGATGCACATGAAGCCAAGGAGCCATTGTGACCCAGTGGGGCCTCATGGAATCAAGGAGACCATGGTGACACAGGTGATGCACATGAAGCCAAGGAGCCATTGTGACACAGTGGGGCCTCATGGAATCAAGGAGACCATGGTGACACAGGTGATGCACATGAAGCCAAGGAGCCATTGTGACACAGTGAGGCCTCATGGAATCAAGGAGACCATGGTGACACAGGTGATGCACATGAAGCCAAGGAGCCATTGTGACCCAGTGGGGCCTCATGGAATCAAGGAGACCATGGTGACACAGGTGATGCACATGAAGCCAAGGAGCCATTGTGACACAGCGGGGCTTCTTCCCTTCAGCTCTGCAACTGGCTGTCCCAGCCCACAGCACTATGTGCCAACTGCTCTCCTCAGGACTCTGCCTGCACACAGGCCCAGAGAAGTTTTCCTGTTTGTAAGGAAAGAATGGAAAAGCCTGAGCAGCTTTCCTAAACAACAAACCCCACATGCTGAGTCCAGGCTGCCTGCAATGATGTCCCCTTTCTACAAGGGACACTGTGAGCAGGAATGATCTCTGAGAGCAGAATTCTCACAGTCTTTCCACGGAATTCTCTGTCCCTGTCCTTTGCCTGGCTCTCTGTTGCAGATGGAAGCTGCTGGTGCCTTTCTCATCTTGAAGCCCTCGTTTGATGCAAGCAGATGCTCCCAGGTGTGTTCAGCAGCTGTTGCTCAGTGTTGATGCAAAGCTTTTGTGTTCCTCATGGAAGCAAGGAGCCATTGTGACACTGCAGGGGCTCATGGCATCAAGGAGACAATTGTGACACTACAGAACCTCCTAGAAACAAGGCTCCATGGTGACACCGTGGGGAATCATGGAATCAAGGAGCCCCTTGTGACACAGAGAGGCCGCCTGGAAGCAATGGTCCATTGTTACACTGCGGATTCAAGAAGACCATGGGGACAGCACGGAACCTCATGGAACCATCCGTCCATTGGGACACAGCGGGGCCTCATGGACACAAGGGGACCATTGTGGCAAAGCAGGGCCTCATGGAAGCATGGAGAGCATTGTGACATTGTGGGCAATCGTGGAAGCATGGAGAGCATTGTGCCACTAAGGAAACTGATGGAACCAAGGCGATCCCTGGGACACAATGGAAGCACATGGAATCAAGGCTCCATGATGACTTTGGAGGGCCTCATGGAGCACAGCATCCATTGTGACACAGCAAGACCTCGTGGAACCAAGGAGCCTTTGTGATACTCCAGATGCGCATGGAAGCCAGGGTGCACTGAGACACAGCAGGGCCTTGTTGGAACCAAAGACACCTCTGCAAAAAGCAGGGTAGCTCACAGAACCAAGGAGTCCATTGTTACATTGTAGAAAATTATACATTACATTCTAGAAAACCTATGGAACCAAGGGGCTATTGTGACACAGTGGGGCCACATGGAAGCAATTGTCCATTATGACAATGTGGATCAAAGGTGAGCATGGTGACACTGTGGAACCTCATGGAAGCAAGGAGCCATTGTGACACAGGTGATGCACATGAAGCCAAGGAGCCATTGTGACACAGTGGGGCCTCATGGAATCAAGGAGACCATGGTGACACAGGTGATGCACATGAAGCCAAGGAGCCATTGTGACCCAGTGGGGCCTCATGGAATCAAGGAGACCATGGTGACACAGGTGATGCACATGAAGCCAAGGAGCCATTGTGACCCAGTGGGGCCTCATGGAATCAAGGAGACCATGGTGACACAGGTGATGCACATGAAGCCAAGGAGCCATTGTGACACAGTGGGGCCTCATGGAATCAAGGAGACCATGGTGACACAGGTGATGCACATGAAGCCAAGGAGCCATTGTGACACAGCGGGGCTTCTTCCCTTGAGCTCTGCAGCTGGCTGTCCCACACCGAGGCACCATGTGCCAAGTGCTCTCCTCAGGGCTCTGCCTGCACACAGGCCCAGAGAAGTTTTCCTGTTTGTAAGGAAAGAATGAAAAAGCCTGAGCAGGTTCCCTAGACAACCAAACCCACATGCTGAGTCCAGGCTGCCTGCAATGATGTCCCCTTTCTACAAGGGACACTGTGAGCAGGAATGATGTCTGGGAGCAGAATTCTCGCAGTCTTTCCACGGAATTCCCTGTCCCTGTCCTTTGCCTGGCTCTCTGTTGCAGATGGAAGCTGCTGGTGCCTTTCTCAGCTTGAAGCCCTCTTTTGATGCAAGCAGATGCTCCCAGGTGTGTTCAGCAGCTGTTGCTCAGTGTTGATGCAAAGCTTTTGTGTTCCTCATGGAAGCAAGGAGCCATTGTGACACTGCAGGGGCTCATGGCATCAAGGAGACAATTGTGACACTACAGAACCTCCTAGAAACAAGGCTCCATGGTGACACCGTGGGGAATCATGGAACCACATGGAAATGTGTTCCTCATGAGACGCAGCAGGGCCTTGTTGGAACCAAAGACACCTCTGCAAAAAGCAGGGTAGCTCACAGAACCAAGGAGTCCATTGTTACAATAGAAAACCTATGGAAGCAAGGGGCCATTGTGACACAGTGGGGCCTCATGGAATCAAGGAGACCATGGTGACACAGGTGATGCACATGAAGCCAAGGAGCCATTGTGACACAGTGGGGCCTCATGGAATCAAGGAGACCATGGTGACACAGGTGATTCACATGAAGCCAAGGAGCCATTGTGACACAGTGGGGCCTCATGGAATCAAGGAGACCATGGTGACACAGGTGATGCACATGAACCCAAGGAGCCATTGTGACACAACCGGTCTTCTTCCCTTCAGCTCTGCAGCTGGCCGTCCCAGCCCACGGCACCATGTGCCATCTGCTCTCCTCAGGGCTCTGCCTGCACACAGGCCCAGGAAAGTTTTCCTGATGTAAGGAAAGAATGGAAAAGCCTGAGCAGGTTTCCTGAACAACAAACCCACATACTCAGTCCAGCCTGCTTGCAATGATGTCCCCTTTCTACAAGGGACACTGTGAGCAGGAATGATCTCTGGGAGCAGAATTCTCGCAGTCTTTCCACGGAATTCTCTGTCCCTGTCCTTTGCCTGGCTCTCTGTTGCAGATGGAAGCTGCTGCTGCCATTCTCTGCTTGAAGCCCTCTTTTGATGCAAGCAGGTGCTCCCAGGTGTGTTCAGCAGCTGTTGCTCAGTGTTGATGCAAAGCTTTTGTGTTCCTCATGGAAGCAAGGAGCCATTGTGACACTGCAGGGGCTCATGGCATCAAGGAGACAATTGTGACACTACAGAACCTCCTAGAAACAAGACTCCATGGTGACACCGTGGCGAATCATGGAATCAAGGAGCCCCTTGTGACACAGAGAGGCCGCCTGGAAGCAATGGTCCATTGTTACACTGCGGATTCAAGAAGACCATGGGGACAGCACGGAACCTCATGGAACCATCCGTCCATTGGGACACAGCGGGGCCTCATGGACACAAGGGGACCATTGTGGCAAAGCAGGGCCTCATGGAAGCATGGAGAGCATTGTGACATTGTGGGCAATCATGGAAGCATGGAGAGCATTGTGCCACTAAGGAAACTGATGGAACCAAGGCGATCCCTGGGACACAATGGAAGCACATGGAATCAAGGCTCCATGATGACTTTGGAGGGCCTCATGGAGCACAGCATCCATTGTGACACAGCAAGACCTCGTGGAACCAAGGAGCCTTTGTGATACTCCAGATGCGCATGGAAGCCAGGCTGCACTGAGACACAGCGGGGCCTTGTTGGACCCAAAGACACCTCTGCAAAAAGCAGGGGAGCTCACAGAACCAAGGAGTCCATTGTTCCATTGTAGAAAATTATACATTACATTCTAGAAAACCTATGGAACCAAGGGGCTATTGTGACACAGTGGGGCCACATGGAAGCAATTGTCCATTATGACAATGTGGATCAAAGGTGAGCATGGTGACACTGCGGAACCTCATGGAAGCAAGGAGCCATTGTGACACAGTGGGGCCTCATGGGATCAAGGAGACCATGGTGACACAGGTGATGCACATGAAGCCAAGGAGCCATTGTGACCCAGTGGGGCCTCATGGAATCAAGGAGACCATGGTGACACAGGTGATGCACATGAAGCCAAGGATCCATTGTGACCCAGTGGGGCCTCATGGAATCAAGGAGACCATGGTGACACAGGTGATGCACATGAAGCCAAGGAGCCATTGTGACACAGTGGGGCCTCATGGAATCAAGGAGACCATGGTGACACAGGTGATGCACATGAAGCCAAGGAGCCATTGTGACACAGTGGGGCCTCATGGAATCAAGGAGACCATGGTGACACAGGTGATGCACATGAAGCCAAGGAGCCATTGTGACACAGTGGGGCCTCATGGAATCAAGGAGACCATGGTGACACAGGTGATGCACATGAAGCCAAGGAGCCATTGTGACCCAGTGGGGCCTCATGGAATCAAGGAGACCATGGTGACACAGGTGATGCACATGAAGCCAAGGAGCCATTGTGACACAGTGGGGCCTGATGGAATCAAGGAGACCATGGTGACACAGGTGATGCACATGAAGCCAAGGAGCCATTGTGACACAGTGGGGCCTCATGGAATCAAGGAGACCATGGTGACACAGGTGATGCACATGAAGCCAAGGAGCCATTGTGACACAGTGGGGCCTCATGGAATCAAGGAGACCATGGTGACACAGGTGATGCACATGAAGCCAAGGAGCCATTGTGACCCAGTGGGGCCTCATGGAATCAAGGAGACCATGGTGACACAGGTGATGCACATGAAGCCAAGGAGCCATTGTGACACAGCGGGGCTTCTTCCCTTCAGCTCTGCAACTGGCTGTCCCAGCCCACAGCACTATGTGCCAACTGCTCTCCTCAGGACTCTGCCTGCACACAGGCCCAGAGAAGTTTTCCTGTTTGTAAGGAAAGAATGGAAAAGCCTGAGCAGCTTTCCTAAACAACAAACCCCACATGCTGAGTCCAGGCTGCCTGCAATGATGTCCCCTTTCTACAAGGGACACTGTGAGCAGGAATGATCTCTGAGAGCAGAATTCTCACAGTCTTTCCACGGAATTCTCTGTCCCTGTCCTTTCCCTGGCTCTCTGTTGCAGATGGAAGCTGCTGGTGCCTTTCTCATCTTGAAGCCCTCGTTTGATGCAAGCAGATGCTCCCAGGTGTGTTCAGCAGCTGTTGCTCAGTGTTGATGCAAAGCTTTTGTGTTCCTCATGGAAGCAAGGAGCCATTGTGACACTGCAGGGGCTCATGGCATCAAGGAGACAATTGTGACAGTACAGAACCTCCTAGAAACAAGGCTCCATGGTGACACCGTGGGGAATCATGGAATCAAGGAGCCCCTTGTGACACAGAGAGGCCGCCTGGAAGCAATGGTCCATTGTTACACTGCGGATTCAAGAAGACCATGGGGACAGCACGGAACCTCATGGAACCATCCGTCCATTGGGACACAGCGGGGCCTCATGGACACAAGGGGACCATTGTGGCAAAGCAGGGCCTCATGGAAGCATGGAGAGCATTGTGACATTGTGGGCAATCGTGGAAGCATGGAGAGCATTGTGCCACTAAGGAAACTGATGGAACCAAGGCGATCCCTGGGACACAATGGAAGCACATGGAATCAAGGCTCCATGATGACTTTGGAGGGCCTCATGGAGCACAGCATCCATTGTGACACAGCAAGACCTCGTGGAACCAAGGAGCCTTTGTGATACTCCAGATGCGCATGGAAGCCAGGGTGCACTGAGACACAGCAGG